>NC_135499.1:38770875-39135875 GCF_052857255.1 Amblyomma americanum | reverse complement strand
ATTAGAAACTGACAAACAAACCATCTGCTGGCAAGCAGTAATCATTCAATTTGCAGGATTCAAATCATATCTGCACATCGGTTCCTGCACACATCTGCTGATGGCACGTATAGTCCGAATCAACCAAATCCCACTGTGCCTTGCTAAAAAGGATATTTTCTCTACATAAAGGCCATGAAGATTTCGTTGCCATCGTCATAAATAAAACATTTGATGTGCAATTTGGTAATGCGGCGAGTTGGGCGTGTTGGTACATACTTTCCAGAAAGGCAGCGCTAAAAAGACGACGATTTTTTAGTTGTTTTAGACTGTGACGCGCAGCTGCGTTCGATATTGTGATGAACCCTCTTGACCTCACCCACGAACGTCCAGTCAATGGCCAAATTAGATTTCTAGATATTCGGTCTCACTTCAAAGATTATGGTGTCTGCTGGTGCTATGAACCGCGCGCCAACAAACCACTTTTGCCGTTCAATTCCACCCACTCAAAGCTCGTTAAACGAGCTATTGCCATGTCGTGCATCAAAAACGCTCTCGGCAAAACCTGCCCGCATCTGATATCAGAAGCGTTCAACCGTCAAGCTCAAAGACTGCTGAGCACTGGGTATCCTCACTACCTCCTGGTTTCAGTCGCTGAAGGCTTCTTGAAAAAGATGTGCAGTAAGGTGCAAACGTGTGATGGCCGCGCACAGCGTAGGCAGAAGGTAGCAGTGATACCTTACATACACACACTCTCGCACAACCCGAAAAAGGTAGCCCAGCGTTACGACGTGAAAGTCGTGTTCTCTGCTCCTCACAAGCTGGCCAAGCTTTGCAGGATAACTGATCCGGAGGTGACCCAGCAGCGTGGCTGTGGCAAAAAACACAGGCCGCCTTTTGTTGAATGTACAGATGATGTAGTTTACCGAATTCCCTTAAGTTGTGGAAAAACGTACGTTGGGCAAACTGGTAGATGCGTGAATGAGAGGTTAAGGGAGCATGCCAGGAACGTGAAAAATGCACGCGAGGGAAAAGATTTTGAAGATTTCCTTGCAAGTCACTGTCTCACTAGCCAAGATTGTTCACCTGCACTTGATGACACCTCCGTAATCAGAAAGAGCAAAGTACGCATCACTACAGAAATCGCAGAATCTGAACAGATATGGAGTCTGGGAGAGGGCTGTGTCAGCACCGCCTGTATCGCCCTTTCCCAAAAAGAGCTGAATTATCTGCGCATGAGTGAACGATAGCCACGGCTGTACACAATGTTTATAAGAGTGAATTCTTTCATTATAAAATCTGTTGCAAGTTCAGTGCCCGTCCTCGTCGTCTCGTCTTTGTCCATGTCTCTTTAGCACTGCCTTTCTGGAAAAATGTGCAATTTCTCGAGATTTGAAACATTTAGATGGCGTATGCATTTTTTAGTATGCAACTCCTGCACAGCCTAAATATAGCTAATAGACTACGTTATACATGCCACATGCGAAAGTCAAAAGCGAAACATCAAAGGTACAATAGTTGGCACAGTGCACAACTCTTTTTCCTGTCTTTACCCAACATCCGATTAGGTAAACATATATTCACTGAAGACTCACCTTGGGGCAACGCATGCTGAGTTAAAATGAGCAAAAAGTGAAACAAAATGACTGATTTCCGTGTACAGTGCAGCATACTGTCTGTTGCCGAGCTGCCACACAAGACAGCAAAAGGAGGAAAGTTCTTGACCCGCACTGCACCTGCTTTCCTCATCGCATATTCCACGCACTTGGAATAATTTGTTGCGTAAACGAAAAAAAAAAAAGAAAGTGCAGCTGAGCTTCTCAGGTACGTAGCAGATCTGCTGGAAGAAAGCACAGACCCAGCAGCCTTGGCAAGCAAGATGGGGGCACAGCCTCTGCCAGATGCCATCAACACACGAGTGGCACTGAGTGCGTCTTTCTAATGAGGAATGTCAATTCTCCCCTGCCATTCATTTCTTTCTCTTCAACAGATGTCACAGTGATGGTTGCAATGGTCCCGTTCTGCACGTACGACTGCCAACAAACCAGCTGCCCCACAAGCATAGAGCTCACCTGGAAAAGCAGCAGGCTGCCTCCAATGGCTGTGGCAGCTATCTTCCCAGCCTTGGTGAACACAAATCCCACGCACCTGCACACAAGACCCAGGCAGTCCAGCCCACAACATTAGAGAAAATGTACACAGCTCCTGAATCAGCTCCAATGACCGCTTTAAGTTTCGGCAGACGGCACTCACCATCCCGATATGCCTCCAATAGTGAGCTGCTTAGCAGGGGAGGCCTTCGTGGCATCTTTGAAGAAGCTCACTGGCCACGACTCGCCCTTGGAACCTGCAGGTGGGTGGTCACACTGCTTTTCATCTCAGACACAGGGCAGAAGTGTTAGATGCCTGCACAGCCTTTCAACCTGGAGCACCAATGGGCTGGTGCCCATTCGGCCTGGGTTCAACCACACGAGCAGCTCTTCTACATTTGACACTGCTGGTGCTGAACATCCTATTTTTAGTGAAGCAAAGCATTTGGTGCAAAATGCAATAGGCAGAAAAAGCCATTTTTCATGCAGCAGCTGCTAACGGCTGCACACTTTGCAGACAGCGGGACAAATGTTGTTCCACTTTTTTTTAGTGGTGGCAAATGAACAATGGTGCACCTATGCGCTATATTTTTGCGTGCTGAACACTATCAAACGAACCATTTAGAGTATTTTTATCTTCAGCTAATAGGCTTCCTAACTGTTCTGGTAAACTAACAAGCGCTGGTGTACATCCGCATGCGGCCAATGGTAGAGGGGAAAAATTAAATTTTAAAAATGATTGAACTTCTGAGCCTTTCCCATCAGTCAACTGCCCCATAATACTACTTGAAAAACATTTTCAGCTCTAGTAGAAGTTGTGTTATAAATCGATATGACTGAGGTAAGACATATCTGAAGTATTTTTACGAAGTCATCGGTACAACTGTGTACTCCTTTTTCCTACAAAACCAGTGGTCTGAATGGCTTGGAAGTGATGTCATTCAATTTACAGAGTTATTCTGACTGCACTTCTACCATTTGTACGCATTTAAGACATGCATACAGCTTGCACTTTCATCGTCAGCATCAGCCTGACTGCGCCCACTGCAGGGCAAAGGCCTCTCCCATGTGTTCACCAAGATATGTAAGACAGTTAATGCGCCATTTCCTCTCCTTAAAACCAATTCTCAATTGAATTAAAAAACCTTCTTCCGTCCACTCAAAGCAAACCCGCAACATGCATACTGAGAGGGACTGGTTGCTACTGTTTTGAAGTGAATGGCAATGTAGCATAGCCTCTGAGGATTGTGCAAAAAATTCAGTATCGATGCATGCAGTTTGCTTCCAAAATGGGCGAGTGACGGCAACATGTATTTTCCAGTCTTTTCTAGCTTATAAAAGCTCCGTTTTCAGTGAGGGTTGTCGTTAAAGGGACAGTGAACAAAAAATTTCCTGCTGAGATTTCTGGCCAAGAGGATAGCTGTGGCAGTGAGCATGACTAAAACGACATTCTTTTGAAATAGAAATGACTGTAATGTAATTATTTCAATGAATATTTGTCAAACTGCCACACCTAGCTCGTGACCGCTTGTGCAAGCTCTGACAACATCCAATATGA
Organism: Amblyomma americanum; assembly: GCF_052857255.1. Taxonomy (NCBI): domain Eukaryota; kingdom Metazoa; phylum Arthropoda; class Arachnida; order Ixodida; family Ixodidae; genus Amblyomma; species Amblyomma americanum. The sequence continues at coordinate 39,132,248 of NC_135499.1, read as the reverse complement.
CGTTGACCTGACCCGTCGCAAGAATTCGCCAACACAGACCGTGTTTTTGCTTTGTTGTACACCCCATTTCGTTCAACTTCCTCATGTCCACACTTAAAGGTTCTTTGTCTTCATCTCATGGTTGTATGCTTTGGGTGACTACTTGTCTGATTCAGTCAGAACTGATCATAAATCCCCGCCATCTGCAGCGATGGCGGGGAACAGAGTGGTCAGTTCTGGTCTGACAGGCTGGGGCACAGCCAGGCAGTGCAGACAGAAATGCACAACCAACGACCACAGCGCACGCAAAATGCTGGAGCTCCAGGATCAGGATAGAGATCAATGACCCGCACCTCCACCAAATGTTACGTGACGGCAAGCCGGTGAAGATATGACTACATGACAGATGACGATGGAATGATTTAATGGCGGTAGGCCTAGCGCGAGTGCTCTGTGCCACGCCACTGCCTACTTTGACGTCTTCTAGCCCATGACAATGTCACTAACGTGCCTCTACAGACATAATTTTATATGCTGATGGCACGAACGTTTTTTTTCTGGTGAAAATTTATGCGCTATTCAAGGAGAAGCTAATATCTGGCAAAGGAATGCTTATGAGTGGCTTAGAAAAAAGAAATAAAGATTAAACACAGACAAAACAAAGCAAAATACATTATATTCCAGCCTCGTGGTAGGGGTATCGATGATACCATAGTACTAAAGTATAATGATGAAGTCATCCAGCGCTCCGCATTTCATAGGTTTCTTGGAGTTATGTTTGAAGAACATTTGACCTGGTCAAATCGTATCGTCAACATAAAAACCAGTATTGTGAGATCCATCTGTATTATTAATAAACTAAGGAACCTATTACCTCCACAACATTATAGCCTAGTGCATTCATGCCTTCAATACTGTTTATCTTTTTTGGGGAATGAAGATGAAAACCAATATGGATAAGTTATTTATTTTACAGAAACCCATATTACGCATTATTGAGGACGCACCCTACATGAGTCATTCCGCTCCGCTCTTCCAGAACAACAATGTATTAACAATAGGAAACCTCGTTAACAGGAAAACAGCAATTACCATATTTCACGCAACGAAGCTTAATGAAAGAGAATTTTTTCGAAAATACCTCCCGAAAGAACACGAATGCAACACAAGGCACACAACTTTAAAAAAGCGTAAAATATGAACAAATTATGACATGCAACAACAATCATTTGTTATAACACATTTTTTAAATCACCACCATGCCATCATGACTTTAGTAAATCAATGATCTTTTGGCAGTGTTAAAAAAAAAAAGCTGGATGGATACTTGTTGTCACTTTATGAGGAATTTGACTTCTTAAATCATGTCCGGTTGCTTTGAATGCCAGCATTATATTTACTGGTTTAACCTTCCAGTCCTGCTCTGTGTCAATGCCTGTGTTATGTTTACCATTTTTATCCACTCTTCAGTGCATGTAAGCTATTCATTTTTTTCTCTCACCGTATGCTGAGGGTTTGTGTGTACTGAGAGACTGACACTTATGAGGAATCCGTGCCTTTCTGGCAGCCTCTTAGGCAGACTTATACTTTAATGTCTTGTCTGCCCGAAATAAACATTCATTCAATGCAAACTGAATATGCAAATTGATCAGGTGACAAAATTCGAACTGCGCGCCATTTAGCTGGCTCACTCATGCAGGCGGTTCCTCTACTGGGCGAGTGGTAAATAGTGCGACACCAGGGTTCCAGTAACTTCTGAAGCGTCTGTTATGTCTGAATCTGAAACTACAGCTCATTTGCCGCTCAAACGTGTTTAGACAGAAATTTTGGTTGCATGGTTTCTTTGTTGTAATAATGTGTAAGGCTGGTTTATGAGGCTTAACGTCGCAAAGCAACTCAGGCTATGATGGACACTGTAGTGGAGCACTCTAGATAATTTCAACAAGCTGGGGTTCTTTAACGTGCACTGATATCGCACAATATACAGTCATCAAGCATTTTGCTTCCATTAAAATGCCACTGCCACGGCCGGGATTGAATTCCTGTCTTTCGGGTCAGCTGTCAAGCACCATAACAACTGAGCCACCGCGGTACATAATGCATTCCTATACATGGATCACCATGTGGCATTCACCTACACGACCGCTACATAATTTACAACTGAATTTCTTCTTTCACCTGTTCTAGTTTTAACACCCAAATGATGGCTACGACATCAAAAGCCAGTAAAGGCCACATGAGGTATAAAAAAAAAATGCAATATAATGGCTGCTTTGTCATTCACTGTGATTCTGGCTCTTGAGCAAGGCTGGCTTTAGCAATGCAGTGGATTAAAACAACGAAGCAGTGATTATAGCGCAGTTTCTTTCATGCATCATGTGACATCTACTGACCTTTGACGTCAGACTGTTCGGCTGTTTAAACTGAAACAGGTGAAAAAAAAATTAAATCAAATTATTTAGCGGTTGTAGGCAAATATCATTTGGTGATCCAAGTATACTAATTCCTTACACATCATTAGAAAGAGGAAAACACGGCACAAAAATTTGGTGTCTCTTAGGTGAATTCAAACAATGAACCACGCATCATGTGACGTCCCACTTCCGCTCTGTGAGGTTTGCGCCTGGCCTGCGTACGCATGTCTAATCCACATCGAACATAGAATAATGTTATAAAATTGCCACATATGTTGCTGGTTAGCTCACAAAATCACAAGATGCCCCATGGTGTGCTCACACCAGAGGGGGAACAGAGTGGCCTCTGTTTTTGCAGCTTACCTGGCTTCATACTTGGTCCTCTGCAAAGAGAAAGGAGAGGCACCATGAGAACAGCAATGCAGACTGCAGTGCACAAGTCATGCACTTTGCACACCAAAGACACATTTTTATGCTGCTGTGACTAAACCATTAAACATCTCAAGAAGCATAGTTCTAAAGGAAAGCTGAACACTCTCGTGCAGCACACCAGGAAAAGAAAAAATTTAGGGGCAGTCAATTGGATTGATGCAGAGGAAATGTGCTAGAATTCTTCTTTCACTCTCCGATCTATTCCAATTCTGAGACCGCTGTCTTTCACTCCCTAATCTAATTTTTATCCTATTCCAATTCCGGCTACGCAAAATCTGTCACACTGGTCCGGTCGATTGCAGCAAGTCCTCATACCACTACTGACACATTTAGCGATAACGCACCACTGCACCAGCAAGTGGCTGTTTAAAACACATCCACCTACGGGGCTTGTAAGATCCAGGTTGCTTTTCCCAAGTAACCCGCATCATTCAGATCAGCAGGCAAGCACCGTAACCACTGAGCCACTGCAGCAGCTTTTTCCCGCAAGAACTGATGACGATCATGAATTCTTATGGCGCAAGGGCATCTGTGGCCAAAGAGCGCCATGGCACAAGGTATTTTTCATTTGCTTAAGGTGGGGTCAAAGACCCATTTCCCTAGCATTTCACCCTGATTAAGCTGAGCACCAGGCCAGGGGAAGCTTGTACCCATTGTATCACCGGTGGGTACCTGGCGGCACTGGGGATCGAACCCCACATCTCCCGCATGCGAGGTGGATGCTCAATTACTAGGCCACCGCTGCGGCACTTGCCCCCAAAAGAACTCTGTTTGGAACTGGTTCCATTGCCTTTAATTGTATGCATCAGTCATCACCATCTAGGATGTTCTAGTACCTTCCATTGGATTATCATATGGGATCCCACTAGCCCAACCCGCTACTCCACCTTGATCCACCGACTAATCCACCTTAATCTGTAGCGCCACTGCTTGTGCAGCTTAACAGAACAGGTAAGATGCTCGCTTGAATAACAGCCATGCCAAACCACCTTCGTCCACGGCATGGCAACAGCAACAATAAAAATGGCCACACCGTATCTCGTACCACAGTGCGCCACAAATCCATTTTCTGCAGTTGGCCTACTTACTTCCAAAATTTTGAGGTTCCTCTGGAATTTTTGGGTGTGGGTCAACTTGCAAATTTTGGGGGTTCTCAGATTTTCAAATTTGCCAGTGCCTCAAGATTAGTCCACAGGTGGTCACGTGGTGTTGATGACGTGACCACCCTCTTAATTGCACTCTGGGAGTCCTTATAGCAGTACTGGCACAGAGGTGAAGCAGTTAAGTGATGCGCCAATGCACCGGCAGGTAGCTGTTTTAAACACAGCCACCAGTGAGGCTTACGAGACCCAGGATGCTCTTTCCGAGCTCCCGTAAGGCTCATGCACAGCTTCAAGGTAGGGAGGTGGAAATAGCATTCAATTCATTTGAATTAATTTCCCTGCCACATGCCATGGGGGCATGTAGCTCACAACCTGGTGGGCAGGTTGCCACGTGTCATGGCGGGCGGACTGTGATGACATCGCAAGGTCATGAGATTTCTTTCGACCAATCAGAGAATTTCCTGACAGAGAAGTGAGATATTTTTTGTGAAATGACAATCTAAATGCTATCGCATTAATACGAAGAAATCCCACGTTACCAAGCGCTCGCATGTACTCCAGCTGCAATGCTCTCAAATGAGCACATGGTGAACAAAAACCACTTCTAGCCGAGCCCTCTCATGCTACAAAAGTGACAGGGCCAGGTCAGAGCACAAACACTGGCATTATGTTCGAAATTCATACCACTTACTCTTCAAGTGCACTGCACAGTATGCCGGACAGTCATCAGATGGACAAAAAAAACACAGCAGTGTTTCCTGGGTGTTGCCCGGCGTCATCTCTCAATATTGGTAACGTCTCATTTCTAAGCACAGAGATGCAGAGATGACTGCCTCTGACAGTTTCACCTCTCTACTGGCATCTGTGATTTGCCTCCAGTGGCAAAAAGAGATGAAATTCCAGCCAACGCAACAGAAATGCGGGTTTGAGTTCAGTTCGTTATAACCCTAATGACAGGTGTCGCATCCAGTGTTCCCTACATAGACATGAAGTACAACTGAAATGAATTTCGTATTTGCCACCAGCATCTGCACAACTGTCCTCGCATTGTCACTTTCGCAGCATGGGTTGTCTTGACTAGAAATGAGATTCGCTCATCGGGAGCTCATTTCAAAACATGGTCACGCATCTTTTTTTTTTTTCATATTTCGTGGGCCGACCTTGAACACAATAAAAACAAAACCGTACATAATCCTAAATAGAACTGACTGACTGATTAGCTGCTGGATGGAACGTTCTTTGGCACCGGAATTTTCCCCCAACTGAAATATGTAAAAAGTTGTAAATATGTAAATATGTAAACATGTAAATATGTAAATATTAATTCAGTTTAATTAAGAAATCAAACACACAATAAATGTTCTCAGTAGCCCTCAGAATGACAAACGTCGTGGTTGAAATTGCAGCCTCCCACTGTGTAGCAGTATTTTTTAAACTTCTCGCTAAAGTTATATACATATGTGTGCACACACGCACATACAAAGTTAACAAAAAGTTAGTGTCATCTAAGTAGGACAGTTCTTTATCGAATTATTGGACAGAGCTATTGCAGGCTGGCTTACACACATTGACAATGCTTTGATGCTATAATAGGTCTCTGCAATCTCACGTGTACGCTGGTCACCATAACTAAAAAGACGCTATTTATTAACTGAGCTCTGCAAGAACATTCATGCGCATGGGAAGAGAGGCGGGTACAAAAGTCACTCCTCTGTGCACACTCATGCTCTTTTAGGGATGCACTTTGACACTGCCCTGTCTGGCTGGTGTATACTCTGCCACATAAAAATGCTATCAGGGTTGGTATAATATAACGATTCCCTCCCAAATCGATTCTAGTTATGAATTTTCAGAAACTGATTACAGGATCTGGAAATGAACAGAACTTTACACATGATGTGTGCATGCACCCCAAGCATGTGGTAGTAAACAAAGCTGATTATAGGGAAGACTGAAGTATTGCATTCTTAACCACTTAAAAGTGTGCAGATTGAAATGATAACATCAGCTTAATGCAGAGAGGTGACTAAGCTTAGCACAAATGGTTAGGCTAGAGTGTTCAGGCCAAGACCAGAGGCCAAAACCAGATAAGTGCACAGCATATGCTCATCTTTATCCTCATCTTGCTGAGAAGAAACACTGCAAACCACCTCCCTTATGTGATGCATCAAAAAAAGCTGTGCATCAGGCGCAGAAAGACAAACATGACTATTCACAGCGCACAAGACCAATGCATATCAGTCTTGTCTGCAAAGAATTCAGAGCAATTAGTTCCCTCTGAAAACTACTGACATGTAGCCAAGCAACACTGGGCAATGATAATCATCAGTAATCATCATGTGACTTTTCATCATTCGATGATGTACACATCTCGGATGCACATACAACAAAGTGGTTTGGGTGTACTTCACGGGCAGAATCCTCATTCATTATCCTCCCCGTGGTTATTGGTACATGATATAGTGGCAGCGGTGGGATTTTTGGATTCCCGTATGCCTGATGAGACCCAGAAGGTGCCAAGACTCCAGGTACGGGGGGAAGCCTGACTAAAGCCTAACTGCGGTTCAGAAGCCATGGCCACCGACGCATAAGGAACCAGCTCTAGCCCACTAACAATGCAGGCGACCGATGGCACGGCATTTTTCAACCCCTTCGCCGCGGAATTACCACACATATTGGGCTTCTGAGACCCGAATGACTGGAAGAAGTGGGAGTGCTTCAGTGGGAGTGCTTCAGATTATCTTTGGATTTCCACAGCTACTTTGGAGCAACAGATGCTTTCAACTGCTTCAACCCTAAAACCCGTTGCCAAAGAGTTACCATAGACACTGCCCGAATGACTGGCTGGTTTTGGCTTTATGGGGTTTAATGTCCCCAAGTGACTCAGGCAATGAGGGATGCCACAGTGGAGGGCTCTGGGCAATTTCAACCACTTGGGGTTCTTTAACGTGCACTGAAAATGCATAGTACACGAGCCTCTAGCATTTCGCCTCCATCGAAACACAACTGCTGCAGCCAGGGTCAAACCGAAGTCTTTCGGGATGGCAGCTGAAAGCCATAACCACAGGTGGGCACCCTCATGAGGGCGTCCTCCCCCTAACCTCATGAGGATTTCACTCGGTCAGGTGAGGGAGGATGGGTGCATGAAAATTCGTGAGGACGAGGGTGAGGGAGGAAATGTATGGTGAGTGAGGGCGAGGGAGGAAGGACATCGTGAGGTGAAGGAGGGAAGATATGATGATGTGAGGGTGAGGGAGGGCAGTGTGCACTGAGGGCGAGGGTGGCGGCCTAGTCGTTTGAGCATTCGCCTCGCATGCGGGAGGTGCGGGGTTCGATCCCCAGTGTTGCCGGGTGCCCACAGGTGATAGAATGGGTACATGCTTTCCCCTGCTTGGTGCTCGGCTTCTTTAGGGTGAAATCCTTGGGAAACGGGGTCTTTGACCCCACCTAAAGACCCCACCTTCAGGAAAAGAAAAACCTTGTGCCGTGGCGCTCTTTGGCTACAGATGCCCTTGTGCCATAAAAATTCATCATCATCATCGTTCACTCCAGACTAGGGGAGTTAGTAATTACCATTATTCAGCCCAAATGCTGCATTTTAGTGACCTGTCTGATTTTCAAGTGGCCTGAATAATGTTTTATTTTAAGCAACAGCATAAGAACCTCATTACAGCGGAAAGCCGGCATTGCACTGGCGGAAGACACTAAACAAATAAACTTCACACCTGAGGGAGCGCGATCCAAACCTGTGGCAGCACTAAAAAATCAGTTCTGCTGGCCACTGCTTCAGACCACTACGCCATTGCCACAGCATTCTTAACCATTGCATTTATTACATTGAAAATATACTCTATTGACATTAACTAAATTATTTACAAAGCTTTTAGGAAAAGCTACAAAACAAATCGCAAAAAGACTGAGCAACAGAACACTAGATGCGAGTTAAGGCTGAGCACACCACCAAAGAGGGAGTGCTCCTCCGGTTTAAAATCGGTCAGTTCATACACTTCCCTCAGATGAACAATCAGTTGGGAGAAATCTTAACATCCTGCCTGTACGAACTGCCAAGCTCTCGAGCTGTGCTTACAATGTCGTCATCTTCGCCAAGTACCCGCGTTCCAGCGCGTTAAACTGCCAGTCTCTCATGCTACAGTTTGAAAGCGTGGTCTTCATCACCTTCCATCCATGCGCATGGAAGCGTCATCAGACAAGCATGCAGCAAACCGCACGAAGTGGCAGGAGATTAGATGCAGTGAAATTCAGAAGACCCAGTGCTGTTGCAATGTCATTGAGTAATCGTAATTAAGCGACCTACAAACTTTCTTTGTTCTGAGTCTATTCAGTGCTTAGCACTCATTGTAACTGTCGTGATAAACGCTACTGCATTGCGTTCTAAATATTCTTGGCGTATATTACTTTTTGCACACAGACACAACAACTTGACTCATTTTTAGCAGTGAATATAGATAACAATGACATGTTTAGGTGTAGGGCACATGTATGCATGCAGTGCGTGCCAGAAGTAAAGGCAGAGTGATATTTGGGGCTCAGCTCGTAATGTCTTGGTTTTGTTTCAGGTACTAGCTCGAACAACACACACGTACAAGCGCATACACATTATAGGCATTAAGCCTCTCGACCGATAGTGCTTTAAGGGCCTGTCTTATTCAGCCTTATCGCCAGAAGTTGCAGGCTATAAAAAATAACTCAAGTTTTAAAATGACTGTAAGTGAGGGTGAGGTAGGCCCGACGATGAGAGGACAATGGAGGGCCAGCAAATTTTTCAAAGAGAGGGTGAGGGAGGGCCGGATAACTTTTAAAAATGAGGACGAGCGTGAGGAAGGATCATGGATTCAAACTTGAGGGTTAGGAAGGAAAAGTAAAAATGTGGGCATTTGCCCACCTATGGCCATAACCCCTGAGCCACTGCGGCAGCTCCGAATAACCTCAAGAAATGAGTCATATAGTGAACACACTGGTGGATCGTTTTCGGCTTTTCAACCCCTTAAACCGTTTTGCCATGGAAATACCAGAGAAAGTGGACTTCCATGTCCTAAATGACTGGAAGTGGATCACACAGAGGGAACACTTCCAAATTACATCTGGTTTTCGATGGTTACTATGCAGAAACAGACACTCTCAACCCCTTCAACCCTTCTGCCACAGAAATACCGGGGAAAGTGGACTTCCAAGACCTAAATGACTGGAAGTGGATCACACAGAGGCAGCGCTTCCAAATTACATGTGGTTTTCGATGGTTACTTTGCAGAAACAGACACTCTCAACCCCTTCAACCCTTCTGCCACAGAAATAGCGGATAAAGTGGTATTCCAAGACCTGAATGACTGGAAGTAGATCATACATAGGGAGCGCTTCAAATCATCTCTGGTTTGCCAGAGTTACTTTGCAGAAAAAGAGACTCTCAACCCCTTCAACCGTTTCGCCACAGAAATACCATAGAAAGTGGACTTCTAAGATTTTAATGAGTGGAAGTGGATCACACAGAGGCAGCGCTTCATAATTACCTCTGGCTTTCCATGGTTACTTTGCAGAAACAGACGCTCTCAATCCCTTCAACCCTTCTGCCACAGAAATGCCGGAGAAAGTGGTCTTCCAAGACCTGAATGACTGGAAGTAGATCACATAGAGGGAGCGCTTCCAAATTACCTCTGGTTTTCCATGGTTACTTTGCAGAAAAAGACACTCTCAACCCCTTCATCCGTTTTGCCATGGAAGTACTGGAGAAAGTTGTCTTCCAAGATCTGAAATGGCTGGAAGTGGATTACACAGAGGGTGCGCTTCATAATTACCACTGGTTACTTTGCAGAAACACTCTCTCAACCGCTTCTGCCACAGAAATACCGGAGAAAGTGGTCTTCCAAGACCTGAATCACTGGAAGTAGATCACACAGAGGGAGCGCTTATAAATTACCTCTGGTTTTCCATGGTTACTTTGCAGAAAAAGACACTCAACCCCTTCAACCGTTTTGCCATGCAAGTACCGGAAAAAATGGTCTTCCAAGATCTGAATGACTGGAAGTGGATTACACAGAGGGAGCGCTTCATAATTAAAACTGGTTACTTTGCAAACTCTCTCTCAACCCCTTCTGCCGCAGAAATACCGGAGAAAGTGGTCTTTGATGAAAAAACAGCGCAAGGAACGAGACGAAAACACGAAGGAAGAAGACACAGACACGGGCGCCCGTGTCTGTGTCTTCTTCCTTCGTGTTTTCGTCTCGTTCCTTGCGCTGTTTTTTCATCATGGATTACCAACTAGCCCGGCATCTTGCACTTCTGAAAGTGGTCTTCCAAGACCTGAATGACTGGAAGTGAACCACACAGGAGCGCTTCCAAATTACCTCTGGTTTTCCATGGTTTGCAGAAAAAGACACTCTCAACCCCTTCAACCGTTTTGCCATGGAAGTACCGGAGAAAGTTGTCTTCCAAGATCTGAATGACTGGAAGTGGATTACACAGATGGTGCGCTTCATAATTACCGCTGGTTACTTTGCAGAAACACTCTCTCAACCGCTTCTGCCACAGAAATACCGGAGAAAGTGGACTTCCAAGACCTGAATGACTGGAAGTGGATCACACAGAGGTAGTGCTTCATAATTACCTCGGGTTTCAACGGTTACTTTGGAGAAACAGACGCTCTCAACCCCTTAAACCCTTCTGCCACAGAAATACAAGAGAAAGTGGTCTTCCAAGACCTGAATGACTGGAAGTGGATCACACAGAGGCAGTGCTTCATAATTACCTCTGGTTTTCCACGGTTACTTTGGAGAAACAGACACTCTTAACGCTTCTGCCACAGAAATACCAGGGAAAGTGGTCTTCCAAGACCTGAATGATTGGAAGTGGATCATACAAAGGGAGCGCTTCCAAATTACCTCTGGTTTTCCACGGTTACTTTGCAGAAACAGACACTCTCAACCCCTTCAACCGTTTTGCCATGGAAATACCGGAGAAAGTGGTCTTCCAAGACATGAATGACTGGAAGTGGATCACACAGAGGGAGCGCTTCCAAATTACTGCTGGTTACTTTGCAGAAACACTCTCTCAGCCCCTTCTGCCACAGAAATACCGGAGAAAGTGGACTTCCAAGACCTGAATGACTGGAAGTGGATCACACAGAGGCAGTGCTTCATGATTACCTCTGGGTTTCCACGGTTACTTTGGAGAAACAGATGCTCTCAACCCCTTCAACCATTCTGCCACAGAAATACCGGAGAACGTGGTCTTCGAAGACCTGAATGACTGGAAGTGGACCACACAGAGGGAGCGCTTCCATATTACCTCTGGTTTTCCATGGTTACTTTGCGGAAACAGACACTCTCAACCCCTTCAACCGTATTGCCATGGAAGTACCGGAGAATGTAGTCTTTCAATATCTGAATGACTGGAAGTGGATTACACAGAGGGAGCGCTTCATAATTACCTCTGGTTTTCACGGTTACTTTGGAGAAACAGACGCTCTATACCCCTTTTGCCACAGAAATACCGGAGAAAGTGGACTTCCAAGGCCTGAATGACTGGAAGTGGATCACAAAGAGGCAGCGCTTCATAATTACCTCTGGTTTTCCATGGTTACTTTGCAGAAACAGACACTCTCAACCCCCCCTTCAATCATTTTGCCATGGAAGTACCGGAGAAAGTGGACTTCCAAGACATGAATGACTGGAAGTGGATCACAAAGAGGCAGCGATTCATAATTACCTCTGGTTTTCACGGTTACTTCGCAGAAACAGACACTCTAAACCCCTTCAACCCTTTTACCATGAAAATACCAGAGAAAGCAGACTTCCAAGACCTAAATGACTGGAAGTGGATCACACAGTGGGAGCGCTTCAAATTATCTCTGGTTTGCCAGAGTTACTTTGGAGAAACAGATGCTCTTGAAGAGTCCAGCCTTGCAGGTGTTGCGTTTCTTCTCTCTGATGGTGCACTGCTGCCTTGTGTGCTTCTGCAAGGCACCACACCAGCAACGGTTCCACCTCAGGTCGATTGATTGAACGTGGTGGGTCTGTGGACCGATGTGATGTCGGGTGCCCTTGTTCCTGCTTTTGGGATGCGGCTATCCCTTTCCACGTCCTCAATGACTTCCTCACACAGCTCGTTATTCAGCCGTGTTTGTCGTCGCCTGACTGTCTCCGATGAACGGGCTGCCATAGTGGCACTCTGCAAGGCGAGTTTAGCATCCTGCTACAGTTTCTCGCTCAATGTTCTGTGCTGAAGGCCTACAACGATGTGATCACGGATGAGCTTGTCCTCATGGCGCTGCAGTTGCATGTATCTGCCTATCTGTGCAGCACTGCTGAAACAAGCGAAACACTAGTACAAGAGTACGAGATCCTAAATGTAGATCTTTTTCCAGCGTCCAGAACTACCTTAGCGAGACTGAAGAGCAAGTTGTCTGCGCATAGTAAGAATGATGGAATACTGCGAAAATGAGTGGCCAACTGGAGACACACTTCCTCCTGATGTGAAGAAACTCAGCAGTGTTGTGGTAACCTCTCAGCGGATCAGGGATTGTCGATGCAAAATGACCGCCTGGTTATTCCGCCCAGTTTGCATTGAGAAGTTTTAGAACAGCTCCACTGCAGCCATCTGGGCATTGTCCGCAGCTAGGCAGGAGCCAAGGTAAGAGACATGCTCCTGGTGTGGTGGCCAGGAATTAGCGCACAAATACACGAATTTGTGAGTCTGTGTCCAAAACACCAGTGATTTTGTCAACCGAATGTGGAACCACTTCTTTAAACATAACTTCCTGATGGTCCATGGCAGGAGATCAGCACAGACTTGTTCGAAGTGAATAGAAAGAAGTTCTTTGTCACTGAAATTCTTCTAACTTGAAAAGATGAAGCGAATAACCACTGGAAAAATGCTTGCATGACAGGTTTGCCTGGAAATTATACACTCTGACAACAGTTCCCAGTTTGGATTAAGGGAATTTCTTCAGTTCTTAGCACAGTGCGGAGCCTAGCTGGTCGGTCCGTCTCACCAAAGCAATGGTGAGGCGGACAGAGCAGTCTAGATGGCTAAAGATCTCGTCAACAAATCGGCAGACCAAGTAGAAGCATTGCTAACACCCCAAATGACACTTCGGCCAGAAGGTCTCTCTCCTGCAGAGCTCTCAATGGATCGGAAGTTAAGTTCAATGTTTCTAGTTGCTCCAAAGACTCAAGCCCTGCTGGTACCACACCAAGATGAGCAGCAGAAATACGGGAAGCAGAAGGCAAGGGAAGCGTCACACTATGACCGGTGATGCCGTGCCTAGGAAAGTAAGATGCTTTCACTATGCTCAGCGGTTTGGATATATACAGGTGCAGCTATTGCCCGGGGTGCAGTGCAAAGCCAATCTGGTCAACCACACTCCTACGTGGTTAAAACGGACCAAGGGAATATACAACATATAAGTCACCACCTTCAAACTGCAATTGCTGAAGCACCTGTAGCACCGCCACATGGACTGGCGCTTTGCAAAAGAGTTGCCAGGCACGTGCTGTGTGGAACATGGAAGGCTCTGGAGTAGAGCGGATGTGTTGTTGGCTGGCCGTCGCTGCTCATCTTGTCTCAAGCCTTCTGCAATAAGAGTGGGGCTGTGCCTGGCACCCACATAGTGGCGACATCGCACTACCTGAACACACACAGCCCACAGTCATGCAGTTTCACCTGCCGCGCTCTTCACGACTGGCTTCGCTATCTGCTGGTTCCCTGCGCAGGGGCTCTGCCACGATGCACCCTCCTGCTACCCGGCTAATCTAGTCCCGCCATCTCTCTTCAACTCGCCACATCATGGACTCGCCTCCGTGAGTGTCTTCCAACCAAGGCGAGTGCACACAGCTGCCACCCATGCGGTGTGGCTTCCCTGAGCTGCCTGGCGCAGCGCCCTTCTACAAGAGGAATACACCAGGAAAAAAAGATAGGTTCATCCTTCTTTTGCACCTCGCTTCCTTCGAGGAGCTCTTTTATTTGGTGTAGGACTCGTAGCAGACAGCCAGGAGATGGACGGTCGATGACACACGGACGGACAGAAAAACTGGACTTTTACAGCACTTAAAAGACCTGTACAGAAACAAATACACACAGAGAAGGAATAGGCGCTATGCACTCAGCTACCAAAGCGGTCACAAAAGTAATACTCATGGCTTGCTGAAAGCCAGGGACTGTCTACATCGCTGCGCAAAGCCTGACCACAATCCCCTCAGCTATCAAAGCTGTCACAAAAGTACACTCGAGCTCCAAGCTCGCTCTACACGGCTTGCCGAAAGCCAGGGCCTGTCTACATCACAGAGCGAAGGCTGACTTAGAACCCCTCAGCTACCAATGCCGACACAAAAAGATTTTTCTCTTCATTTTTCGGCGCTTGCAATACAAATGCCCTGCGCCGGCCATAGCGGTCTCTGTAGGTGTGACTCTGCTTCAGAGTCTTCCACGTTCCACCTGGCGCGTGCCTAGCAACTCCTTTTCTTTTTCCAAAGCGCCAGTCCATGTGGTGGCGCTACAGAGCCCCCCGCCCAGACAACATGTCGAAAAAGAAATAAAGAAATGTCTAAAGGAAATAAACTGAAAAATTCAATGAACTAGAAAACTAGGAACAAGAACCTATAGACATATGCTGTTAGCAGCCAGACCATGCGCTACTTTCTGGCTAAGATGCCCCTCCCAGACAGCCTCTTCGAGCAGCTCATCTTGCAGGAACTTGGCTCAACGCTATATGATGACCTAAAGGCGGCTGTCATTGCCTTTTACTGCATTCCTCTCACTTGTTCATTACCTTCTGACTATTCGACAACCCAGGGAGTGCAGCCTACACTGTCCCTCTCTTGTGTGCCATCACTTGAAGTACCGACACCCTACATAAGCCCTACAGTCATTCCCGCGCTGACCTGCAAGTCGAGTGAGTCTGCAGCACTGTACTCAAGCCACTCCTTTGACTCATTGCTGCAAGCGTACTCCCAACCTGCTGCGATTACCTTGCACAGCGAGGCCGCGTCAGTCGAGTTATGCACCTCCACATCGCCCTGACACCCCCCCCTGGTCTATGCAACGGACCCTTCCCGATACGTGTTGTAGAGCCGGTGGTGACTCACAGTGACTTGGTACTCCGTCTTCCCCTACACCAAGAACCGAACATGCAGCAATCTTCTGCTTGCACAGTACCACCGCCAGCCCGTCGTGCTTCCATCCGTCAAGGCACGTATTCAATGGCTGCACCGCTACGGATTTCTCCCACTGCACCTGCCCGACCCGCTCCATCCATAGCAACGCCCATTGCTCACTGCGTCGTTCCCTCCATCCCATGGGCTTGTCGTCGTGCTGTTCGCACTCCTGCAGTAAACTTCACAGCACGAAGACTGCCTACAACTATTTTTCATCGACATCACATGGGCCGGCGACACCCACGTATGTCTACAACAGCTACCCAACACTTTTCACTTCAGCCTTCGGCCCATGACCACTGTATCATGTAAAACAGTCTCATCAAACCGAATACCCACCGTCGACATAGCCAACACCCACGTATGTCTACAACAGCTACCCAACACTGTTCACGTCAGCCTTCGGCCCATGACCACTGCACCATGTAAAACAGTCTCATCAAACCGAATACCTACCGTCAACATAGCGGGCACAAGCATCTTGTTCTGTTTCTTTGGGAAAGGCCTCTACTGACCTCAATAGAAGTTTACATCTTTGGTGCTCAAGCAGCGTCCCGACAGTTCACAGCTCCACTCTGGCCGGTGTAATTTACACAGGCACGATCGCCGAACTGGCCCCTTTCATTCGACCCTGCTTGCCCATACGACCTGGACACAGGCTTTACCTGTACATATGTCTATAGGTTCTTGTTCCTAGTTTTCTAGTTCACTGAGTTTTTCAGTTAATTTCCTTTAGACATTTATTTTTTTTTCGACATGTCTGGGCGGGGGCTCTGTAGCGCCACCACATGGAGTGGTGCTTTGGAAAAAGGATATGAGTTGCTAGGCACGCGCCAGGTGGAACGTGGAAGACTCCAAAGCAGAGCCAGACCTACAGAGGCTGGCCAGCATGTTCGACTACCTGACCACTACGGACAATGGTGCTTTGATGGAGGGAAGCGACATGTAGACCAGCAACACTGGGTGATTATGGTGCGACTCCTGATTTGTCGACGTATGCATCTCGGATGCGTGCAATAAAGTGGTCAGGGTGGACTTCATAGGATGAGTACCCCTTCATCATCCTCCGTGGTTATCGGTACACGACACCTGTGTCTCACCATTTGTCCTACACGACTGTCTCCACTGGTGACTAGCTCCTCACTGTACGATTGAGCGATCACACCGAAATGCCACGAAACGAGGTGATGTGCAATGCCGGAGTTGCATTCAACATTGGAGAGGAACTTGATCGGATAATTGCACACGTTGTGCTTCCACTTTGGTCACTCATCCTAGGAAACTGCTCAAATGACCTGTAGAAGATGGTTCAATGAATAAAACATAGATAAAGGTCCCGTACTGCCATTTTAGAAAATCGAAATCATATTTGCTAGCGCTCATTTGGACAAAAGGGACAAAAGAACACATACGCACAGGAATGGCCGCAACAATGCTGAAATCTGCGCATCTTCCACAGCTCGGCTGACCAAAAATGAAAAGGTGAGGGCATGATTAACGAAAGCTACAGGACGACGTTAGCACTACATAGACTGCTTTTGTTGCCTAGTGCATGTCACAACATGATACTCGCCAGAGTTGTGGGTATGCAGTGACTGGCTGGAAGCAACGAGGAAAATGCCGCTTTGCCATTACAACTATCATGCCGGCTCATCACATCTCACGCTGATGGCTACGCCCTCGGTAACATGTCGCCATGGTCTGGTACAAACCTCCCACAAATGCATCTCTCGATATGATAGACTACACAGTTACGCTTCATAACGTCATGATCCTCGAAACCACCAGACCAACGGCGCTAGACTCCGCCTATGACATTGTTGTAGGTCGCCAGCTTTTTATACAATAAATTGCCCCTCCCACATTCAATCCCCCAGGTCGAGTGACCCATTCGGCAACTCCAGCGGGTCAGTGATGATCAACAGTAGCCGTGCGACGATTCGCGATGCAAACTGGCCAAATACGCATGGCCAAAGGATAGGCCCATGCATGTCGCGCAGTTGCTCCTAAAGGACAAAAACTTGGCGAACAGTGAGGGCCAGTTGACATTAATCCAACCAGAACCGTGGGCGAAGGCACTGCACAGGCTTAGTCAAGGGTGCAGCATCGAAACTTACCTCGCTCACAGGAAAATTACTCAGCGCGCACGGTATCAACCCCACACTCACTCACTCTCCGCACGCACACAACAAACGGCTCGCTGACTGACTGGCTCTTCTACCGGATGGTCTTCGTCTGTACTTAGTTTGGCTTTGAAGATCGCTGGTCAGGCTTCGTATAAACCCTACAATCAGCAAACAGAACATAAATCAACAAACTAATATTGCATGTGGTGGCGAAATATTGACTCGGTTTGAGAGTTACAAATGCTACGAGTACTTGTGTTACTTTTTTCTATGTGTTTCATCACCTTCTTCACAAGTGTCAGCCATCGTAGCGCGTTGTCTTGTCCACCTTTCTGGTGTACAGTGCGCAGAAATCTGCTATGCCTCGTATTTTGCGCTAACGTTTGTACGTAGAACTATGCACCGACTAGCCCAGCAACAAGTGTTACATGAGTAGACCAGACTAGCGGTACTGCTAGCGGCACTAGCTGACCATGTGTCGAAAGGCAACACTGTACTGTACATACACTGTTGATTTTATTTATTGCGCGTGTCCGTCGTGCATCGGATTTGATGTTTCCGTGAGCGTTCCTTGACAGCAGCGTTGTTTGACTGATCGACAAAACTAGAAACTCTTCTGGGAGCGCTTTTCATCCAGGTAAGCCTTCAATGACCTATGTAGTTGTTTAACAAAGAATTGTCCGAAATGGCCAGTGCTCTGACGAGGCCTAAGAGAGAATGACGCTTTGGACGGCGTCTGCGTAAGTTTCAAACAGGCGAAGTTTTACTCTGTAGGCATTAGAATTGCACTCATCAGAGAAAGTGAATGTCACAGAAGAGGTCGAGAAATCTGGACATTTCCTTTGACCGCAACATTCCCGATTGCTGGAGGGCAGCGTTTTGTAGTTTCGTCTGCTATTCGGCGTTCCGGCTTTGGCGTCACTTGATCGCACTCATCAAAGACGCGAGCTTACCCAGTCGTGTGTGTCTTAAATGGGCTCTTTTTTTTTTTGCTCGAGTGCAAACCTCGCACGCAGTGGGTCGAAATCGTTGGCCGCCTAGAACCCGAAAGTGTGCCGACAGGGGTGACTGTAGCTCGACCGGTCTGTCGGCTGCGCGCAGTGCGAGTCTCGCAAGGAAGTCGTGTTGTTTACTGCAACGTTGTTTTTTGGAGGACAACGTTCTTATAGTTGTGAGCGTCACTGTCAAAATAGGGTGTGCTTGGTCATCCTTTCGAAAGCCTCCTCTGTCGATGGGCTGCTTTGCCTGCGTCCGCACGGGTGTCGTGTACCGCGCCAGGGGGTCAGGTGACGGAGCCCCAGTGGCGCTGTGTCTGGAAGGCAAGAGTGCAGACGCCCGCTTCGTGCAGTTTCAAAGTCAAGGTTGGAGGCCTCACAATGGGAGTCGCAATGTTCGATTAAGGCTGAGGCAAATTGAGGTGCTAGCCTCTCTGGGGGATCTTCAGAAAATCGAGCCTTACTTATAAGCAGATATGGGCGCTGCTGTCAGTATACCTCAAGCACTGTTAGCGTTGGTGTAGGCCACAGAAGTACAAGGAGGGAAAAAGCAAGGAACATACTTGTTGCGGTTTCATAGCCAACGGCTTAGAATGAACCACCAAGGAATGTGCTGTTCATTCATGCCATTTAAATCCCTGGTGATCTCTTACTTCAGTTAATTTAGACAAGCATTGATTAGCTTGCTTACTTTAATTGCTTGCTGAAACCGAACAGTGGCCAAATTCAACTTCTTGCACCTTTTAAAAGCTGTGTCCACGGAATAGTCTATATTACCATGGTGGCTGAATTGGCCACTTTCGACGCACAAGTCTAAAAGAAATTGAAGAAATGGAGGATAGAGTGCCTGTTATTTAATGCCTTAATGGGGGAGGGAGACAATGTTTACAAATCACAGAAAATCTAAAAAGAAAATTGAATTTTAGAAAACACCAAATTTCATATCTGTGAGGTGTTTTTAATCACATCCTGCAAAATTCTCCCTCAAAGCAGCCCAGAAACGACTTCAAGAAATGTCCGTGTGACCATAGATAGCAAAAAACTGGCTGAAATCTCTGTGGAAATGCCAGTTTTCTCAAAAGTGTTTTTGACCTGACTGCCCCGCTTGTAGAAAGCGTAGCACCGCTGTAGCACCGTTTTATTAAAGCGTAGCACCGCAATGGCTTCACGGATTTCATGCGGTTTGTTGTACTGTGTTCCTTGATAAATCCTCTATGCTATGACATTCGTGTATTTATAATTACTTAACTTTTTATTCTGTCGGTGATTTTCTTCATGATAAAGAGTGCATTATGCAAGCATAAACATACCATTCTGTGTAGAAAAATGTCAGGCCGCTAAAAATTGACTGGAGACTCCTGCCATGTAATCTAAGAAGAGCTTCAATGTGCTGGCTTTCTGGCTTTCTGCCAGGCTTTCTTCAAGTTTGGTGTAGCAATGTAGGATATAAAGATGTATAATGTGAACAAAACTACTCAAGATATTTCGGTGAAATTTTGTATTTAAGCATTCAGCGCACTTTCCATTAAGCATGCCAAATTTGATTTCATTACATGAAAAAAATGTAAATATCCACCTCCAAAATCTACATTCCCCCTCAAAGGATTAGAGGCACCTAATTTTTGGGTGTGTTTTTTCTTCATTGAAATGATGATGTGCAAGGCATTAGTATGCATGGATTACCATGTGGTGTTCACCTATGACTGCTAATTGATTTATAATTGAATACCTTCACTTGTAACAGGAAACTATTTGCAGAATGCTTGCTCAGCTTCCCTCACTTCAAAAACAGAGGTGTGCACCAGTTTGTTTCAGCTGCAGTGACATCAAGGAGTTCATCTTTAAAGTAAACCTCAAGATACTCTAGTGGCTACGAAGGAGAACTTGCAATAAATGTCAGTCCCAGTGGACCCTTGGAATTCAAACCATGGAGGTCTCACTGGAACATTGTTGAGGTCTCTGTGACACCATTAGGAGCTGGCAGCCTTTGCATTAATACTTTAGTTAATGCCTAGTGCACCTTACACTTTATACGTGATTTTTTTTTGTTGTTGTGATAAGTACATATATCTTGATATTTATTTTTGCCATGTTCACTGCGCTTTTCTGTTCTAACCTACATCTTGTGTATTCTAAATTCCACTTGTTTTTTGAATGTCTGTCATTCAGAAGGTTTTTTATTTTGGTTGGCATTGACATACTCTCCATTATTTTCCACTTAATATATTAGGCATTTTTGTATGAGAAGTCTTTCATACAAATATTAATGTTTCTTTAAGGCAGCAAACATTTTTCTATGGTGGCTGAAAATTATTGATTTGAGAGCTAGCTTGCATGGAGGCATGAATTCTCACTTGGCAGTGTTGTGCAGGTCTTGGAAGAGCTGTGTGGTTGCACATGGCGTGCATGTGGGCGATAAACATGCTTTGTTTATCACTGCGTGGCAAGCTGCTTTGTGCCTGTGAATAGTCTTGGATATGGCATGCTCACTTGGTTTGTGAGGGTGCACCGTGACCTCAGCCAACCAGGCTCGAGCTCTGCACTGCCCATGCTGTCAAGCATCAACCGGAAGCTTGTAGACGCAGCTCACTGCCAGCGTTCTTGGCAGTGTGGTGTTGCTCAAACTTGCCTTACAGTGTCATAAGGGAGTAATTGCTCACTAGCATCCACCCAAGCGCAGCCGCATACCTACGTGGGAAAGCAGTACAGCTTTTCATGAGGCTGGCTCATGAGGCATTGGCTTCAGGTGATAATGTGGCGCTCTCTCCATGTGTTATGTGCTGGGCAAGTGTGCCCTTACGTGCTGTGCATTGCTACTCGCGTGCAGATAATTGCCTCCTTCGAATGCCTTGCATGGAAGTGAAACTGCATGTTGTGGACAGTTCTGACAGCAGTTGGGTTCATGTGCTCTCTGCAGGATGAACCGTGGTGGCTACCCGGCACATGTGGCCACACCCCCTCCTGTTCCACCTCCCATGGGCGGAATACCAGCAGCAGCTGTTGTTCCCCCTGGCAAGTTATTCTAGTTTGTTTTTCTGTTGAAACACCTCCGCAGACATGGCCGTCTTAGTGTATGTCGGAAGTTACCAGCGTCATTTTTATGTGATTCTACTGTAATTCATATTCTGTTTTGTCAGGATGCGATACACTCCAGACCACTTATAACAAACAAGGGCAGTGCTACCATCAGAAAATGTATTGGGGCAATGGGGCTGCGTCTCAAGTAGAATGAACCATGGTGACCACGCTGACAGCACTACTTGGTTAAAGCGAACATGGAGGCACAGTAAACTTCACCCCGCAGTTGAAAAACTCGCACTTCCCGCAGTGTGGAGACTGAAGAGTGTCAGCCAGCCGCTATGGCACTGCACCTGAAAGAATATGACCACCTAAAAAAAAAAGCAGTAAAAAAAAGTGGAATTGAAACTGTATACAACCGCTGGCAAAGAGCGTGCTGGTGAGCCACAAGATCATTCACTGTGCGTCTGTGTATGCCAGCTGGGATAAATGTCCTAAGTGGAAGGAGAAGAGTGGTTGGCGCAATACAGGGACAGAATTGAAACTGCTCTGTATCGTGGATGACTACCATATCTACTTGATTGTAATACGCACCCATTTTTCATAGTAAAAAAAAAAGGTGCATTGTCTTCGCTTGCAGGGAATAACAGCGCAACGTTCACCAGACTTTCACGCTTCCTGCACAGAGACGGCGCCTGATGGGTGTGCAGTTTCAGTGCACTGGAAGAACCACGCGAATGGAAGTGAGAATGCACAGAGGCACCAATCAGTGTCCCACACAGCATGCAGCTGTAAGCAAGGCAGCAATGTGGGCTAGTTGGTTGTACATTTGGTTTGAATAACACGCTACACAGTCTTAAGAAAACACACAGTGTCTTAAGAAATCGTGTTCTCATCAGGTAGAGCGTAGCATCAAGAGGCAAATTGATAGGTTAAGGATGAGTGGGTACCCTGACGCGCTAATAACGTCTGCGGCTGAAAAGAATCTACAAAAGCTACTGGACAGAAAAATACCGCAGAAAAAGCATGCAGAGCAGGTTGGTGGTGTTATTGTCATTCCTTATGTACATAATGTTTCGCACGGTTAAAGAAAGTAGCAGACAGATATGATGTTCCCCTGGTGTTTACCGCACCCAGGAAATTAGTGAGCCTTTGTCATGAAATGAATAAGTCGAAGAAAAAATTAGCTAACACTTGTGGTATCGCACACCAAGAAAAGTTCGTAGAATGTGCCACCAGTATAGTCTACAAAAATTCCCTTGTCATGCGGCATGAGCTACATAGGTCAATCAGGCAGATGTCTAAACACCAGGTTGAAAGAGCACAGTCATAACTTAGGAAAAATAACGAATCCTGGAAACCTCGCCCTCCATTGCGCAAATCACAAATGTTCACCGTACTTTGATCAGACAACAATTTTAGCTCGGGCAAAGGAAAAGAAAGAAAGGGAAATGAAAGAAGCCTTTGAGATATGGGAGGCCGGTGAAGACGAGTGCGTAAGCGCACCCTCGGTGTGGTTATCAAGTGAGGAGGTGCATCTAATCAAGAAACGAAGGAGTGTGCGACACAGCTTTTGGCAATGAATTGATTGTTTCAGCATGTTCGTGAAATGTATTTATGTACCCTCATACCAGAATTGATTTTAGTTGTTAGTGCGCGCTTGTCCTGTGTCCTCCGTTCCAGTTGTTGTTTTGCTAGTGTGTAGCGCGTTATTCAAACCAAATGCAGCTGTGTTCGGTTGGCTGGCTGATGTGTGGTTGATAGTTGCCGAGGGATAGTGGAAGCTTAGGAAAGCAAAACCGAAACTAAGCGGTCAGATTGTTCTTGGAGGCCGTCCGTTTTTCGTCATTCCTTCTGTTGTGCGCATGTCAGAGTTGTGCAGGCAACTCTTTAACATGCAATTCAGTTTTATTAGGGCTATTTTGATGATCACTTGCCACGCCAGCCATTTCTGTGCACTGCCTCCCTTTTGTGAAGCTGTTTGAGTTAAAACTGTTGCAAGACTCATAGCTTCAGTGCCAGCTGGGACTGCACTGGCTCATTCAAATTATCCAGATTTCTTAACAGGTGTCAAATTAACGAATCTTTACTGCATCGAAGCATAGAGGGTACCAAGCTACCATCTTGTGGTGCCGATGACAACAGGTTATTGCTGGCATAGTTTAGTTTTTGTACTCGATTCTAATGTTCATGTAATTTTAAGATTTTTTTCTGGAAACAGGTGTGCATTAGAATGAAGTAAATACGGTTACCAAAAGCAGCGATTCTAAAGGTTTGAATAATATTCACGTGGTATGGCTTGCTCGCCCAGTCGGTCACATAGCATGGGTCACCGGTCCAACTGCCTCTACACCTGTGCTCCTGCCGCGTGCAGACAGCAGAAAGCGCACTTAATATGTTCTCTTCACATGTGCGCTGCACTAGCTTCGTCACTGCATAGGCCCTGGAACGAAACATGTCATTGTCAGAGAACCCACGTATTTGTGGCAACATGTCATTGATGCACAGCTGGCCGGGCCTGATGTCACGTTGGATGGCTCTGCTGGTGTGGATGGTGGTGCCGGCATCGCATGCACTGGCGGAAGTCGTTGCACGCAAAACAAGAGCATTCCCCGACTGTAGGATCCTGATGAAGGCGAGGAGGCCCACGTGCTTCCAGTGGCCATGAGCGCTTCAGTCGCGAGTAGTTATATCGCATCTGTGAAGGAGACTCTTGACAGCAGCGGTCATAGGGAGCAGCACATGACCGCTCTGGATAGCTTGGAAAGTGCTGTAATAGGGCCAGCTTTCAAGAAGCAGCCACATGTAGTGCTGCTTGTTAAGAAATAAAAGCTGCTTTTGTTGGTTTTGTATCATGGGAATTGCACTTGCTGCAAACTTTGGATAGGTATTCCGCGCCATCGTCAGGTTCGTTATAAGTAGGGTTTGGACTTTTCAGTTTAAACAAAAAAATAAACAATAAGAGTACACTCAATTCAGTTTTCCAAATTAAGTTTTAACCAAAAAAGGTCAGTATTCTCGGCATGCATGGCATAGATAGCCGACTTCCACTTAGTCAAAGCTGACAGTTACCTAAGCAGGGAAGCCAGAGGCATAATCTGAGGGGTGGCAGTGTTGGATAAGCAGCATAGTTGTGCAGTTTGAGGTATTGTTCCGCTAGCTTACATGCCTCTGCAGACCAGGGAACACTACCTCCTTGCAGGCTGCCAGCAAAGCATCGTTTGTTCACTATCATCACCTGCTTAATTAAAAACGGCTTGTGGGTTTATCAGAAGCATGTAGGATGCTAACAAAAAACTATGCATGGGCATCAAAAACAAGTGTCACATTCTGGCCGCAGTGGCAAGTGAGCGGCAGTTCCACCGCTGCCATCACCACGCAGATCACGTGATGCCCCGCCCTCTTGCTCAGCCCACTGTGACATGTCAGCCTAGTTGTTATAAGTCAACGTCACTTGCGTTTTTCTCTGCTGGCTCTCTCATTTAACTTGCTGTATATGCTAATGACGACAGCAATTCATTCCTCCTGCAAGCACAGCTCCAAGTGCTACCATTTGTACGTTAAATACTGCAAAATAAGCTGTTCATGCTGAAAAAAAGGTCAAGGTAAACTCAATGCGACTTATCGCCACACAGGATAGCCACATTAAAAGCCACTGAAAAAAAAAAAAAAAGCGAAGCTAGCGTTCTTTGAAATAAGCTCCAAAAAAGTCCACCTAATTCTCAAAAACTAAAACCTAAAAGTCCAACGCCTAGTTATAAGTGGGTTGGACTGTAATGGTTTACTTGCTTGTCTATTTGTCCGTCATATTTAGGCATTTGGTTTTGATTATGGTGATAATGAGTGTTTATGGCGCAAGGGCATCTGTGGCCAGAGAGCGCCATGGCACAAGGTTTTTTTGCCTATACTCAAGGTGGGGTCAAAGACCCATTTCCCAAGCATTCAGCCGAAAGAAACCGAGCACCAGGCCGGGGAGAGCTTGTGCCCATTGTATTACTGGTGGGTGGGCAGCACTGGGGTACCAGTGCCACTGGGTTTGCCGGTACTTTATTGTTTTAGTGCTCTCCTGCTTATTTGATGTATGATTTGTTTGTGTATTTTTCCCCTGCAGAATAATTGGGTGGCAGTGAGAGTGTCCGTAAAGAGAAATGAGTAAATGAGTGAATTGGTGCCCTGAAGATTGTTCCAGCTGTCGCATAATCTGAACCTCACAGGCCTGATGCACTGTGCCTCTCGCTGCTTTGAATGCAGTGCCACGCAAGCAATTTCTAACTATATGCTAGCTCACAAATGTGAAGCTGGAAGCCTTGTTTACAGAATTAAGTTTAAAGGGAGAGGCGGGTCTTTATTTGATCAAAACATGCAAAATTTTTGATTTTGCAAAAATGGCATATTTAGGATCAATACGCTCTGAAGTTCCTGCCTAAAATTTTTAAGGTCTAAATTCGACCTCCAACTACTAAATTATTTACCCATTTCGTGCCTATGAAGCCAGGAAATGGCGAAATGCGGCAGGACTTCGTGCCCATCGCTTCCCACGACTGCGTCCCTGATGGCCGCCATCTTGTTTTTTTTTTAAAGCTGGGCCCCTTCCGCACAACCTAGTATTACACACTACTCTGAAATATTTTTGGAACGTGCGCATTCCGCTGTTTTTTGAGGCCTGTACAATGAGCTCCGAATGGCTGGCGCACACTTCAAATGTGATTTTCTCAGGTTTTTCTTTTTTTGCTAGCATGACTTACCTTACGGAAGTTTTCATTATGTTTTTATGATGCAGTTTCAATTAACCTTATACTGTTGAATTCAGAAAGAACTAAACTGTGTAGCTATGCTGTTCTTGTTTGGCTGAGTCAAACATTTGAAATTTTGTAAACCATTATGTCGCCTAACTATACTTCATAATTATGGTACTTGGGCAAAATTTTAACATTTATATATGATGATGTACTTCAACAGCAATATCATTAGCATAGCTCTAGATGGTAGGTCTTTGGCTACAGCCCCATTTCAATCGAAACCAACAAATGTAGAAAGTGTCTTAACGACCCGTAAGAATTTAACTAAATAGGCTTAAGTTTTTTTACTATAACATGCGAACTAATTGAGATGTACTGAAACTAATTATATTTTTGAAAACAGGGAGCATAGATACGTATAAACACTTAATTTCATTATGATATCCTGAACAATAAAAATGTTCATTTCAAGACCTGCATCTCCCCTTAATTATTATGTTTTCAGCACTGTTGCTGGCAGTATAATAGATTTATAAGCATCGAGCATTAATTGACTGTGTGACAGTATTGTCCTGTGTGACAGAAACTTTAAAAAAAAAAAAATCTTTTGGGACGGCTGTTTAAGTTGCACATTGTCAGCACATTAAGAGTCACAGGAAAGCAGTTTATTTTAGGATAGCAGTTGTCACATTAAGCATTTTAGAAAGCAAGAAATGCTTATCCTATTATTTATCATATGATGCATGCTTTGTTGTCTTGTCTGTACTAAACAGACATAAAAAGGTATATTGTGGGAGTAGGAAGTTATGCTAGGCTAGTAAGTAGATCAGCCTTTGGGAACTCTACCTTTCCTTTTTTTTGTGGGCAAGGATGGCTTACTGGGGGAAATAGATGTTAAAGTTTCCAATTTCCTGCCATGTTTACAGTGCCACGCAATGATGGAAATGGTGGATCAATTTTGTGACATAAGATTTCTTGCATTTCCTGTGAGTAGCCATATTTCTTGGCCGGACAGATAGCTAGGTGACGCTGCGGTGAAACGCCACACAGTCCTGGCACTAGAAACTAGTATCGTACACTTTCCATGAAGGCACTCCCATGGTAGCGAATCCTGGGGAGTCTGGTTTACACTCGAGTGATTGCACTGCAATGGAGTGCGAGTTGTTCCTGAGAGCTCTCACTGCTGCGATTACAACAGTGCCATGCTGGGTTCAGATTTTGCACAGTGCAAAGCCGTGGATGTCGTCAGGCAGCGAATAAGAAATTGGAGGGGAGCTAGAATTATGCCTCACCACCAACATGGTGCGGGCCATGTATATCAAGTGAATGGGTCAGTCAGGCATTTGTGGAAAATGCCACTGCCTGATGGGCTTCTCTTTCCCTAGACTTGAGGTATGCTTTGAGATGCTGGTTCACCCAAAGCCTGGCTAGTCTTGACTCGGATGTAGGTCAGGCTTAGCTACCAGACACTGGTGGCTGGTTGTATTGACTGCTTCTTCATTCTGAGACTAGGTGTCACTTGAGGCTAAGGTATGGCTGGATGCTCAGACTGAGATTACAGTGGTGTTGGTGGTGGAGCAGCCATGTGGAAGCTACATGGGAAGTTGGACGGCGAGTGGTGCTGCCTGATGTGAATGCGTTATCTCCCGCAACAGTGACTGGGGTGAACGGATGCTGTGGGATTGGCCTGGAAGTAAGCGTGGACTTGAATGCTTTCAGGCATGCGAATAGTAGTGCGAAGGATCCTCAAAAAGACTAGGGTGCTGTATGAGGATGACCATGAATCTGGTAGAGTCGGCCTTTTGGGCTGTGTGTTCTTTTTGTTTCTGGGCAGAGGGAGCGAGGTGGTAAGTTCCTTGTTCCCTGATGTGATTTGTGCAGTTCAGGTTGAATGATTGGGGCCAGTAACACGTGTAGTAGCAGGGGTTCTGGCAAGGTAGGCTGTTGTGAGCTTTTGCAGGACTGTCGTCTTCGCACTTGACACACACAGTGTTCAGAGGAAAAGCTTTTTTGAAAAGAAGCGAACATGAAGTGGTACTAATCTCCTTGGATGCCCCAAATAATCTAATGCCACTCAGTTTGACGTCAGAGTTGCAGAATGCTCTGTGGACAAGTTGGATTATTGGCTGGTAGATAGCTAGCGCTCTGCTTAGATATTGTTGCTGTTCAAGGGACAATTGTCCGGGGTAGTAGCTTATTTCATTCAAGATGCCTTAAACTGTTATGCCCCACAAACATTGATTTTGCTATGGAACCAGCTGGCTGAACCAACTGCTTACCCAGCTTGGTAATAAAACTTGTGCATCTCAGGGCCGTACATGCATTTATTCCTACAAGTATACCCTATGAAACTGTAGTTTACGGTGGGCAGATTTGTGTGGCTTTCATTTTCAACCCGCTGTTGTTTTTCTGGTAAAGTTGTCTTGCTTTTGCATTGCTTTTTCTGTTTTTGCTTTTCAAGTGCGTGTGCATTGTTCCTGCATAAGGGTTAGCTCAGACATGCCACTGGTTTTGTGTGAATTGTGCTGCTTTTATAGTCATGCAGGCTTTTGCTGGTATTTAATGACATGTGGTGCATGTTGGATTTGTGTTTCAGGGCCACTTGAAAGCCCGTTTGGGCACAACTTGATGGGAGGTCAGTTCTTGCTGCTTTACATGTAGATATTTTATTTGTTCTTCATGCTAATAATGTACCGCATTCCTCCATAGGGAAAGGATCCTTACGGGTGTTTTAGAGAACTGTCAAGTGTTCAGTGCTTTTTCATAACTTGAAAGAATGCAGTTTTGCCTCGTTACTGCTGTAATGTCTGGCATGTCATGTATGATACAGTCTCTTAAAATGTGAATATTTTTTATTTATCCTCGAATATACTTCACTTCCTCAAATTATTGGAGAAACGAGTTTAACATATTTGTTAGAGCAAAGTCAAAATGCCAGCCAGCAGAGATGCAGGAAGCTTGCTTGACGATAACTCATTGCAAAAGCTAACCCTAATGGCAAAACAGTGCAAAATTTCTGTGGCTGTACTGCTGCATTGGCATGTAATGGAAGTGTTTTCAGTTGCACTATTAATTTATTGTATATGCTTGACTATTTGTGTGCAGTTTTATTGTTCTTTGACACACAAATGACTGTAATTTGCTGATTTAAATTATGTAGTCATCGTAATTTTGAAAAATAAATATGCCGTTTTTTAAATGTTTGCACTCTAGTGACTGCTAGCGAGGAAATAGTGGAAGTTCGTAGCCTTTATCCAACATTTTTGTTGCTTGCGCATTACAGGGTTAATATGGACACAATTTGCAATGAAAACTGGGTCATAAAGTGAGCCATCCCCAGCAGCTGGTCTTGACGAAAAACAAGGAAAAGCTATTCGAGAAAAAGCGCATTGTGCTGGAACCAGGGCAGAGGCAACATTTGCACAAAGGCACTGACTTTCAGCTGGAAATTTAGTAAAAATGTTTGCGGCATATGTAAATATATATACAGACACATTGCTAATATACAAAAAAAGAAAGAAAACTGATAACAAAGCAGAGTAGCAAGGTGCGCTTACCTGTCACTTTTTTATGTGTACATTTCTGTGCGCACATAAGTTGTTTTTTCGATTGAGCCACCAACAGGCTGCTCGTTTTGGCATTACTATTTCATCATTTCATGTGCGTTGCTAATCAGTGAATTTATCTTTTTGATTATGCAGCGCCATGCTTTCTTCAAAGTAAAGGCAAATGTGAAAGCGCATTCTTCTTGCATTCTTCACGCAAAGATAATGCAGAAAATGTGCAAACAAAAAAGTGATAAGTTAGCATGCCCTGTCGTTTGTACAGTGCTACCAATTTCATTTCTTTTCTAAACTTGAATTTCAGGGCTTTTTAAAAGCAAACGATGAGCAGTACATAAAAGGCATCACTACACATAGATTATGCATTTGGACAGACGTAGAGTGGTGGGATTTAATTGTCTTTTTCAGTTTCCTGACTAACTGAAGTTTAGTTAATTAACTGTAGTGCCTGCATTTAGCGTGTATGCTTATATTAAAAATTTAGAGGTGGTTGTGTTTTGAGACTGCATTTCGTAAAACTCTTGTACCACACCCACATTTCAACCCTGAAGTGAAAAACTCAGTCCATTAAGCATGGAAGAAAGAGCTGACCAGCGTAAAACTCCTCCCGAGGTTATTCCGCCGTCACGCATAGAATTATTTTCTTAATATTTTTATCGTTTTACTAGCCAGGGATGAAAGGAAAAGTGGCACTAAAAAGCTGATCAGTTTCACACGTCCCTTTACATCACTGGCAGGTGAAATACTGTACGTAACAGCTGCAGCATGCCTGAA
Organism: Amblyomma americanum; assembly: GCF_052857255.1. NCBI lineage: Eukaryota > Metazoa > Arthropoda > Arachnida > Ixodida > Ixodidae > Amblyomma > Amblyomma americanum. The sequence goes on along the minus strand of NC_135499.1, from coordinate 39,101,940 downwards.
GGAGCTTTTTTGTCACTCGTTACTGCCTAGCATGCATAATTGTGCAAATTCGGTTCAAAATTTGTAAACAAATGTTTTGGAACAAGAGAGTGCTGTGAGAATATAGTTCTAGGCCAGCGATTCTCAGACTGGGTTCCCCCGAGTCTAAACGATGTATGTCACCGACCTTTCTGTTACCTGCTTTATTTATTGACTAATCATACTCTAATTACTTAGAGCATACTACACATCCAGTCATTATTATATAAAGCATTTTTTAGGAAGTCAGTCTGCACTTAGTTTTTTAGTGTACTGTCACTAAGAACCCCACTCAGCCAGTTTTGCCTCTCCGTCCGGCACGCGGGTTGCTCGGGAAGAGCAGCTTGGGTCTCGTGTAAGTCCCACACCTATCATCACTTAACTGCAGCTGCTGCACCCACTGCACCAGGTGTGATGTGAGGACACCCCAGAATCTGACCTACCAACGCTGCCTCGTAATTCCCGTAAGGGGGAGATTAAGTGGTCCCTCAAGTTTTGGTGCGCTAGCACTAACTCACTGAATTTGCCAGTCTTTGTCTAAAGCCTGCTTGACCTTGAAAACTGAGGTTTGAACTGAAACCGAAATGAAAACTGACGCACTATTAGTAAGACGAGCTTTGGGGCAAGTTAGGCAAGTGCTAGCATACCTGATTCACATTTGACCCACCCATGCTAAATTGTGCATCATTTTTTCGTGCATGCTAGGCAGGAAGCAGCAGAAGCTAAGACATATGGGGTTCATTGGCACCTTTTGAAATCCGGATAAGATTCAGAACCCCGGGTATAGGAGTATGGCTACCCCAAGTTTTTATTGTAAGCACGCAGGCAAGCTGCCATGACGAACAGGTTTATTACATTAGGAGGTTGACTAAGAGACTTGCTCTCTCATGTTATTGTTCTCTTTGGAGCAAAAACAGGTTTTGTGCACTGGTCATTGTTTGTATTTGAAAAGTTCTGAAAAGCCCAATTTTGAGCACTGTGTGTGTGTGTGTAAAAGTAGCAGGAGCATCTGAGAAAGCTTTTGTCACCGGCATTCATACAATACACGCACATTAGCACTCTAAAGCATGAAACCACACACAAAAAAAAAGGCCATCGCTGAGGCATTTTAGTTTTTGCTCTGCCTTTTGCCAGTGTCCTGCTCATGAAATGCAGGAAAGAAAATATCTCAATAGTGAAGCCCAAGTTTCTGTACTTTGGGTTGTCCATATTAACGGGAGTTTTATTAACGAGGCACGACTATGTTGCTTAACTTGAAAGTTAAATGGCAAGTGTTAGTACAGTAAAATCTTGGTGATGTCAGTCTCACAGTGTCGCGAGTTACTGCAGTAAATCCTCGTTAACTCGCATGTCTCACTATATAGGTTCAAGTTGAACATTTCTTGTGGTGCACAACGGGCCCTGTGTATCGTCACTTCTTACCTCGTAAAGGCTTTGCGATGAAGTTTTGGTGTCATGGCTCTCAGGCTACACAGCTCATTGACAAGCAAGCTCATGCTGGTGCATCACAATGCGTGCTATTTGCAGATGCTCTGTGCCGCTTTGTTTGTTGCTCAGTCACACTGTAGTCACGAAGACACCCGTGTGGGAGTAAAAAAAGGGAGTATAAGCTGTCCTCTAGCGTGCTCCCCTTTTCTAAGAGGGAGTGTGCTAGAGGACAGCTTACTTCCCCTTTTTAATCCTTTCTGTTTAAAGTATATGGCACCAGTAGCCGCTGCCTGTGTTTGACTTTGAAGCTTGAAATAAGGACAGGGTTTGTTCCCCCATGCAACAACAGCCAGGGAGACAACAAATACTGGGTCAGAACTAAAAAAAGAAAAAGTAGTAAAATAAGGGGATCGCTCTTTCCCAGGAGTAGTGAGTAAGTGCTGGGATCGTGCCAAAAAGTTTGCATTGGGAAGTAATCCTAAGTGGATGGCTGAAATTTTACAGTGCATGGTCAGTAAAGTTCAAATTTGAATACAATTTTCGCTGCTTATACGACCTCGAAATTGGCAAGAATGTACTTCGTATGAAACCCTTGTGTTTAAGTGCGAAAAACTTGTTCACTTAAATTAATTTTTGGCTAAAGGGAATTCTGAAAGTTGTAACAGTGGGCTGATATTAACTCCCAAACACAATGCTTGCAAAGCTAAGCCCACAAGCATGTTTGTGTCTGTTCAGGCTGGCGTAGGGAAGAGAATTCTTGCACTTCTCAGTGCTTGCAGATTGTAATGTCTAACTGCCGATTGCAACGGTAACAATGTGAGGGCAGCACTTTCTTTCATTGGTGCATACAAGAGCTCTGATGAAAGCGGCCTTGGCAGTGTATTACCACGTTATTGGTGGCCATCGCAGCTTCCACAATCGTATCATTCATAGTGGTGCAGAAGAGTGTTCAGAGCACCCGAAACTCTGCATGTTTGCACAATGCACTTCATCCAAGGAATTTTATGAATTTATATCAGCTAGATCTGGATTCTGCTGTATTGGCAGGCAGGGAATTTTTAAGCTGAATATTGTTTGTGACTGAGAAGTTATAAATTGCTGGCTAGTGAGAAAACATTCTGTACGATCAGACAGCCGATTGCAGAGACGTCAGGATTATGTAAACCAAGATCAGTGCTAACAGCATTTAGAAGCTGATCATTTCAATCTCTCTGTGTCTCTTTTATTGGGCTTGGTGGCAGTAGACTGGCCTGGAAAGTACTTTCATGTTGCTTAGCTCCTGCAGTGATCCTTTTTTAACACACTCACGGCAACAGCGATTTTTGGAACCCGAATCTCTGTGCGGCGTGACCCACCAGTTGACAGAAGTAACCTTGCTATGTGCTTTTCGCGTGCTCTTAGAAACTTCCCGAGCTATCCCATGGCTTCATCGGCTGCTCAGCTTGCATTCACGACGTGGACCACTGATGACCCATGATGCAGTGAATGGGAAAGACAGCATGTCTATCTAACCTTTTCATGTGCATCAGTCTGCTTTGCGAAGTGCCTTCTTCATCTAGACACCTGGCAGAGGTACAATTTCACCAAGAGAGAACCCATGCTGTTGGCCTGTTGCCGATAGTCGGCGGGCTCTTACCATTTTAATTCCTTCAGGCATGTGCTGTTGGGCTTATGCATAACAAGGCAGGCATGCAGTATATTGGAAGAAAGCTTATCTCTGCTGTAGTCTAGACCAGTACACTTGAACTTTTATGCTCAGGTGGCCTAGAGTTTGGTTGTGTCTCCTTTCCCTTTAATATTACGTTTGGCACGGTTTGTGTCATTGTTTCCCTTTCACTGGTTCACTTCTAATGGCCTTCTGTGAGCCAGCTACTCTATGCTGTAGTCATGATCATCATCATCTCAACTCTGCCCAATGCAGGACAAAGGCCTCTCCCATATCTCTCCAATTAGCCCTGTCCTGTGACAGCTGTGCCCACCCTATTCCTGCAAACTTCTTACGTTTAGTGACCATCAGTTTTCTTTCCTTCACATTACATGCTGCAGTGGGTAGGACCTAATTAGGACCATCTTGAGCGCTGGGATCAAACCTTTGCAACACTGAAATGTGACACATTGGCTTTGGGCTGCGTAGGTGGTGGTGGGATGGTGCCATCTCCAGGACCCCCCGGCGGCATGCGGCCGCCTCCCGACCGCTCAGCACCTCCTCGTCCGTACCCCGGCTATCAGGTGGGTCCCCTCAATGCGGCATGAAGGAGAAGCCCTCCCGTAAGTGCCACGCTAGTGTCGTGTTGCCCAGCAGCACGACTTAGGGAAGAAACAACACATATGTCAACCCATGCCACGCAAGACTCATTTATTGAAGCATGCACTCGTTTATACATCTGCAGTAAATAGTGGAGCAACCTCTTTATGGCTTTATTAGTTACATACTTGAGGGTACCTAGTGTAGCCTTTGAACACTACATCTATCCCTCCCTAAATATATACATATCTGCACAAAATATTTACAATACCAGTGTACAATACAATGCCTTCACTTCATCAGTGGTGGCTCACCAACAGGTTCGGTGGCAACAACGGGAGCACTGTCACCACCATCATCCCCATCACCACCATCTGAAAGCGAGGCTTGCATGTAGTGTACCTTGTGACTCTAACAGACCTGATGGTATTGACGTAAGTAGCTCTGAAGGCAGTGAGGTTCTGCTGGGTGTCCATGGACTTGGCAGTGAAGAGGCTTGTGACCCGTGAAAAGGTGCAGTTTGGCAGCTGTTGGCATCCCACAGTGCTGCATGTTGTGGCGATGCTTCCTTTGGAACAGCAGTCAGCTGCGAGGCATTCCAAGTTCCACCGTCTTCTAGGCAGAAGGACCAATGTCCTATGCGCTTGAGAATCTTCAGTGGAGGTTCCAAAACTGAAAGTGTCTTTCGGACCAGGAATCGGCTTTTTAACTCACATACCTTCCAACTTGGAACTACGATTCTGGTGTTGCTCTTTGTTGGTCAGCATGCGCTTTGATTTTGCGTTGGCGGTCTTTCACCCTGTTCTGAAGAGAGAACATCTTCAGGGTGGGGGGGTCTGTGAAGAAGTTGGCAGCGGGATGGCCAGTGTTGCTGTGAGGAGTCTCTGTAGATTCGCAAGTACTCTGTGTCTTCACTTCTTGCTGCTCCAGTAATGCCAACTGAATATACGTTTCTAGCACATGGTAAAACCTTTCAGCCTATCCATTTGCTTGGGGGTGATACACAGCTGAAAACCTGTGTTTGATTCGTCTGTCTTGAAGAAAGGTCTTGAATTCTCGGGATGCAAACTGCGGTCCATTATCCGAGATCAATTCAACAGGGAAGCCTTCCCATGCGAATATTGGCAGGAGGAAGTACACCACTTTACGAGAAGACACGTCACTGCAGAAGGCAACTTCTGGCAATTTGTAAAAGTACTCGATTACCGATATAATAAACCGACAGTCTGCTAATGCATACTCAGTGGGTCAACAATAACAGCTATCTTGCTCCATGGTTTATCTGGAACGGCCACTGGCTGCAGTGGAGTAGGATAGCTGTTTGTGCTTTTGTCTGCGATTGACAGATTGTGCAGCTGCGGATAGCGTTCTCTATTGCTTTGACCAGGCCTGGCCCCCTGTACTTTTCCCGAACACGTTGCTTGGTCTTCACAATTCCTGGGTGGGATTCATGGGCAAGCTGAACAAACGTAGCTGTGAGCTTGGCTGGGACCACAATACATTCTGAGCACATAAGCAGGCCACTTGCTACTGACAGTTCGTCCCGGACCTCAGAGTGGGGAGTCAGTTTAGCAGTAAACCTTTTCTTGGCTGGCCTTGATGTCTGAACAACATGGGCGACCTCCTGGAGCTTGCGGACCTTGGCTGTAGCAAGTCGAAGGTCATTGATGTGAACTGAATATGTTACCAGAGACACTTACCGTATTTACTCGCATAATGCTCGCACTCGAGTAATACTCGCACCCCCCACATTGGCTGTCAAAAATTGGAAAATTTTTTTTTTCCCCGCATAATCATCGCATCCCCAAAATTACTGCCGCGAGCCGTCTGCTTGTCGTAGCGATCACCATCTATTGACTGCGGCCACAACTAACTGCCATGGTTGGGCGCGCGTGCTACTAGGTGGCGGTACTGTGCTATCATCCACTGCCACCGCCGCTACCGCTCATCCACTCACCACAGCTACGCCATTTTGCGAAGGTGTCTCCAGCTCTCCGGTGTCTCGTAGGCCTCGTTTGCCTTGTTTGCGTGTTGCACCGTGCTCTTTGTGCCGCTTCGCCATGGGACGCTACGCAAGCTACACAGCTGCTTTTAAGCTAAAAGCTATTGAGTATGCGTTGGAACATGGCAACCGCGCCGCCAGCAGACACTTCGGCGTCAACGAGTTTTGCGTCCGGTATTGGAGACGGCAGCACGACGAACTCAAGACGACTGGTAAGACGCGCCGGGCCTTCCGTGGACCGAAGCCTGGGAAATTTCCTCCCGTCGAATCCTCTTTACTGGAATATATCAAGGCTCGACGAGCGGATGGGTGTGCTGTGTCGATTGATTTGATACGGAACCAGGCGCTCGTAATCGCAAGAAAGGAGGGCATCCCGGTGCAAGACATCCGCGCTAGTAACGGGTGGGCCACACGATTTATGCGGTGCAATGGACTCTTGCTCAGGAGGCGAACGACGCTTTGCCAGCGCCTGCCCGCAGCCTATGAAGAGAAAATAGTGGACTTCCATCGATTCGTTATCAGGATCCAGCAGGAGAAAAACTTTTTGCTCTTCCAGATAGGGAACGCAATCCAAACTCCGCTGAATTTGGATGTGCCCAGCAGCAAGACAGTCAAACAGACAGGCGCTCGGACTTTGCACGTCAGGACTACAGGTGCCGAAAAACAGAGGTGCACGGTCATGCTAGGCGTGACGGCGGACGGGCGGAAGCTCCCACCGTACGTCATTTTCAAGCGGAAGACCCTCCCGAAAGGAAAGCTCCCCCCTTGTATACACGTGCGCATCCAAGAAAAGGGGTGGATGACCGCGGACCTTATGGTGGACTGGGTGAAGACTGTGTGGGGGCGGTGACCGGGAGCGCTTCTTTTTCCGTCGCTCCTCGTGCTTGATAGCTTTCGGGGCCATCTTCAAGAGACGGTTTGGGCGAAGTTCAAGGAACTGCGCACGGACCTGGCTGTTATACCCGGCGGCCTCACATCAATGCTACAGCCTCTTGACGTATCTTTGAACAAGCCATTTAAAGATAACGTCAGGAGGCTGTACGCAGAATGGATGGCTGAAGGTGAACATGCTCTGACGCCGGGCGGCAAGATCAAAAGACCGTCCGTGGAGCTGCTGTGCAGCTGGGTATCAGAGGCATGGGGGATGATTGATGTAAACATGGTGGCCAGAAGCTTCAAGACAACAGGAATTTCGAACGCCCTGGATGCGACCGAGGACCACCTGGTGTGGGACGACGAAGAAGCATCGGAAGATGAAGAAACCATCGATTCCAGTGTCGACACGGGCTCTGATGAAGAGTAGAATTGTCTGCAGGACGTACGCAACGCGAGTAGTGACGGGGAGGTTGCGCGCGGCAAATAAAGTGCTTTAGCAGCTTGAGCTTACGTTCACCCTGTACTTTCATAACGAAGGTAAGTTAAACTTGCGCTTGAAAGTAATGTTTTCGTTATATTTACAATTGCGGACCTGACAATCCTGATCTTGCACCCATTCATCTTTGCATTTAACACTCCGAAACATTTGCTTGAAAATTTTCCCCGCATTATTATCGCACCACCAAACTTCGCGTTGATTTTCAGGGAAAAAAAGTGCAAGGATTACGCGAGTAAATACGGTATTTCCTCTTCAATTTGAAAGCCATCTTCTTTGTCTGGGACAGGCAGCCAGGACAAGGCAAGGCATCTGCTATCTTGTATTCTCCACGTTTGTAGTACACTGTGAAGTTGTAATGTAGTAAACGAGCAGTCTACCTTGTGATGCGAAGTGGTCGCCGTCCTGTGCTTTGTGTCGAAAGCAAAGATACTAGGGTGTGGTGATCCATTACCAAAGTGAATGGCTGTCCTCAAGGATAAATGTGCCATTTTTCACACGCCCGCAGGTACACCAGGGCCTCCCGCTCTCCTGCTGAGATTTAACTCCGTTTGTTTCAGAGTTCGGGATGCAAATGCAACAATCTGAATGTGTGGCCCGTGAAACTTCTGCCCCCGAAACTTCAATCTTCCGAGAAAGTGCCTTGGAAATAATTTTTTCCTGCAATATATTTTCGAAGCTAGTGAGCAACTACTATCACCTAATGTGAAAACTGCTATCCAAAAATTAGCAGTCAAGTATGTGGTGCCATTTGTTGATGTGTATTTAAAGCGAGGACTACGAATCGCCTTTTATGGAAGTGAATGGGTTAACCTTGTTTTGGGTTATTGTAGTTTCTTGCTTTGATAGTGTCCTCCAGGCCTATGCAGGGCCTTCATATTACTGCTGCTGTGTTTCCTCCTCCTGTACAGGGCGGCTATGGCTCGCCGGGCCCTGCACCACCTCCATTGCACTCGCGAGGCATGCCGCCGCCTCCAGGCTCACCATATGCCCCTGCCCGGCTCCCCACGGGCCCCGCCCCTCTCGAAGGTCCTCCACGCAAACGGCCACCACCTGGAGACGCCCCACCCCGGTCAGCAGCATCCAAAGGGTGAGCTCGACTGTTGCACCTCTCCATTGGGTGGAAGGCATCCTCTTCCGGTCTCTTGACGTTACACATATCATTTTCCTTTCCATAACTCAGTGCGCTATGGAAAGAAAATTGATAGGTGTTACGTTAAGAGACCGGAAGAGGGCAGGGTGGGTCAGGGAACAAACACGGATTAATGACATCCTAGTCGAAATCAAGAGGAAGAAATAGACTTGGACATGGCATGTAATGTGGAGGCAAGATTTAATGGACTGGATTCCAAGAAAAGGCAAGCATAGCAGATGGTGACAGAATGGTGGGCGGATGAGATCAAGATGTTTGTGGGAGTAAGGTGGCTGCAGTTGGCACAGGACAGGGTTAACTGGGGAGATAATGAGAGAGCCCTTGTCCTGCAGTGGGTGTAGTCGGGCTGATGATGGTGGTGATGACTTCCAGTGCCAGCCTAACATGTTCCTTCCCAGTGACTTGAGTCCTTCGTGGCTGCTTAGCTGTAGCAGTTCTGTGCATGCAGCTGCATTGCTGGCCTTGGGCATTGTGTTTTAGTTTTGTTCAAGGCATTCGAAAACAGAACTCTGGAGGAGTGTTCGTCCTTGCTCTTACAAACCACCTCTTCCTAGGTAGGGCATCAGATTCATTTTTGATTGCAGCTAAGCCATATATGGTGCATGAGCTATAGGAGGCCTTGTCTGCCTTGGCTCCTGACTGCAGTGACTTGGAAAGGTGCCCATCTTAGTGAATGCAGTGGTGGCATATTTTCGGCATTCCTTTGTCATCTTAGTAGGCCAAAAAAGCAAAAACAGTAAACCAGTAGCATGTAGAAAGTAAAGCTTTCCAGTGGACAGCTGTCAGTGTTTTGGGATGGTATTTGGGGGAGGGGCTTGGCATGCAGGTGCACTGAAACATTGCCACACACGTGCAGTATGCCTGTGGGTCATTCCATGCCAAATGTCCCAGACGTTGCGCTCGACCATCTCCAATTTGTTCAAAAAAATTCACGCAAAACTTATCCTAATGTGCATAATCAAGGCGTGAAATATTTTTGCCGAAAAAAATTTATTTGTGAGGTGAGGGCAGTTTCAATATTTAGAAAAGGCAAAAAGCCAGCCACTGCTCAATAATTAATAAAAAATTAAAAATTTTTAGAAAACACTTCAGGGGCCGTATTGAATTCGCTGATGGGTTACTTTTGCTGCCGCGGGGATGCGCTGACGGCGGTAAAACGTCAAGCCGCTTTGCACGAAAGCAGCCGATTCCACGCCGTGCTATTGTTTGTTATGCGGCGTCTGAAATCACGCTACTGTGCGGTTGAACTAAGTGCGCAGAACAATTTGAACGAATGCAGTGATGGCTACGTGCCTGCCAAGCGAACTTGCAAGGACCGCTTGGTACGAAATCGACGAAAAGAACTTTTTTGGGGTCTGTGTTGTTCGGCTCTTTCGATCGACGACAAAATTCCCAAAAGGTGAGGTGTTGCAGTATGTGATGTGTGGTTGTTTGTTTCTTTTCCTTGGGAAACAGAAGACGACCGCAAAGTGCGATTTGCTGGGAAAAATAAAGTGCTCTGCCAGCATAAGTGTGTCTTATTTATTAAATATGTAGCTGTGCCAGAGGTGACCGCGGGAACCCACCCCTTCTGCGCGTTAACTTTGTAGATTGCCTCCAACACCTGCCACACACATTTGCTTACCATCGGTTGTGCAATGCCGACGTGCGCCTCATTACCAACGGCAGCTTGAAAGCCGCCGGTACCGTAGAACTGCAATACACATAGCACCTGCGGCTGCACCGACAACGCGCTCGCACGTGCACTTCCCAGTTCATCGACGACTTCGTCGCACAGCCACTCCTTAAGTCTGCTTCTCCAGTCAAAAACGGCGAGAAACAGCTCGTCCGGCAAGTCAAACATGTCTTCGTGCGCCCTCCTTCGCCGTTGCTCGCGCCAGCGCCGGCACCTCAATCGTATGGCTGCGTACACCGCCGCCATTTTCTGTCAAAAACAAAACGGTCAAATTGACCGCCTTGAGGATGTCACAAAAAACTGTCAATTAGTGCCTGCATAATTAGGTGTGCAACGTCACCACTTCTGCCACATCCGTGACGTAAACTGCAGCCACCTATGGCGCAAAAAAGCAAAATAGCCGCCGGCCACAACTGACCAATAGAAGCAAGGCTAATTGACACATATTTGACAACTTTGCTATGTGACAGTTCCGTAATACGTCCCCAGTTTTCTTCATTGCTATTTACACAGATTCTGGCTTTTGGTATAATTTGGAGCATGCAGCTTTGTGCAGCATAAATATTTTTTTAAAATCTAAAAAAAAAGTATAAAAATGTACCATTTTTATTGTTTTTTTGTTTTAAATGTCAACTTGCACTCAGAAATTCTGAAATAGCCATTTTGCTTCTCTAAATGTGTAGTACCTATAACAAATGTTACAGGTGATGAAACTGCGCACATCGAAGTAAAAAAATGCTAATGTTGCAGAAAGTGCGTTTTGAGCCAAAAACACTCGTTAATTTCACCCCAAGGTAATCCAAGTAAAAATACAAACATTAGCGGGTTACGTAGAACAGTTTATTGCATTTAATTTCTGAAATTTTTGTCGAGGTAATTTTTGTACAAAGCAAGAAAAGAATTTTTGGAGTTAAGCTCTCGCACCGGAAGTTGTGTAGTCTCTTAACGCCTCTTCTCCGCAGAGCATGACACTGCCGACACTGTAGCCAGACGAAATGTAGAGCTCTTGTTCTTAAGTGAGATTTGCACTGCAGGCAAGCATGGGAATGTTGAGGAGTCGAACAGGTATTCATGGGAAAAGATTTTTTAACTCTGCTGGGGCGGCACATACCTCAGTGAGCTAGTTTGGTGTGGTTCTGTCGCAGTCAGTCATTCTTGTCAGTGCCATGACAGACGTAAGCACCAGCATAAGAGCTTGTGAGACATGGATCTCGAAATTACCAGAACAATCCGGTGTTGAAAAAATCCGTGACTCAGCAGCATTACATGGTACCTGACCCTTGTGGCCGTCAGAGGCTCATGCCTGGTTGTTTCCGATGTGATGTCTTGGGTGTATTTGATTCATTTGGTGCAATTTCTGCATTGATACTCCAGCGACAGCTGCGAGCCACTATGCTGGCTAAGCACCTTCATGCAAGCAACGCACCTACGTGCGAACGGGCGGCATTCACCGCCAGCGCGTCTCGTGTTACTCACTGCAGTGGTGTGCACTTCACACATTCATGTGCGCTCCGAGGCATGCGCTCTCCACGATCTTATTTAGATATAAATAAAGCACTTGTGATGCGCCTGCCATGTCATCTGGTCATCCCTCTTTGTGGTCCATGTGAGACTGCACGCTCAATACTGTTGCTTTTCTTCTCTTAGCTGCCCCGCACCAAAGCGGGTCTGTTTAACTTCGAAAGCAAAAACGATCTCGTTTATTGCATACCATCCGCCAAATGTCACGAGATATCTTCTTTAGCTCCAGCCCTAAAAATTCATGGCAGCGAATGATGGTTAACTAAACTTGTTATGTGGCTATAAGTGCCATGCCAGGTGCCGTGTCCTGCGGTGAAGAGGTGCGAGAGCTCAACTTCAAAAATGCTTTTCTCGCTTTAAACAAAAATTACCCTGATAAAAATTTTAGAAAATAAAGGGAATAAACTGTTCTACATAACCCACTATTGCTTGTATTTTTACTTGGACCACCTCAAGGTGAAATTAACTAGTGTTTTTGGCTCAAAACGCACTTTTTGCAACTTTAGTATTTCTTTTTACTTGATGTACGCATAGTATTTCTTTTTACTTGATGTATGCAGTTTCATCACTTCTAACATTTGTTATAGGTACTAGACGTCTAGAGAAACAAAACAGCTATTTCTGAATTTCCGAGAGCAAGTTGATATTTAAATCAAAAAACGATAAACATGGTACATTTTCATACCTTTTTATTTTTTAAAAAATATTTATGCCGTATTAAGCTGCATGTTTCGAATTATATCGAAAGCCAGATTCTGTGCAAATGTGAATGAAGAAAACTGTGAAGTGTTCTCTAAAAATTTGAATTTTTTATTAATTATAGAGCAGTTCCTGGTTTATCGCCTTTTCTAAATAATGAAACTGCTTAACCTCACGAATAAATTTTTTTCGGCAAAAATATTTCAGGCTTTGATTACGGACATTAGGATAAGTTTCCTTGAATTTTTTTGAACAAATTGGAGATGGTCGAGTGCAACGCCTGGGACGTCTGGCGTGGAACAGCCCTTGTGCAATTTCACAAGGTTGTGCATCGGGTTTCTCTTATTGGTCACAGCTAGTCAAGAAGACTTCATCTGGAGTGGAAAAGTCAGTTGTCGTCATCTGAAATAAGGATGTCATGTGGGCATGCACAGGCAGAATGTGCAGAGAAAATGTGGTGCACATTTGTTTTTTGTAATGGGACCGACCGGCAGAAGTGCAAGCAGTGTAGCGAAGAAGTAGACGAAGTGCAGCTGGGATTTTCGAGTGACGCCTGTGAGTGTGTCCGTCGTGTCACCAACCGTCCAACACCAACCGACCTCACTTCAAATAAACACCTTTACACTTGGTGGAGGTGTCTCGGTTCCCATCCCGGCCCTAATCCTGGAACTTCGAAGCTGAACGCTTCTCGTCCCCGCAACCATGCCGGAAGGTCCGAGCGAACCATCCCAGCCCATCCCTATCACCGTCCTCTGTTCCAGGGTGCAGTGCCAGCGTCGACGATTGGCTGGCCTCCTACGAGCGCGTCAGCATTTACAATTGGTGGGACAATTCCGTTAAACTTAGCAATGTCCTCTTCTACCTAATAAACATTGCCAACCTCTGGTTTCCCAACCATGAGGCCGATCTTCCCACCTGGTCCTCCTTTAAAACGAGCTTCGCCGTTTTTGGCCGCCCTGCCGTCCGGAAACTTCGCGCCGAGCAACGCCTTCGAGCTCAGCTCCCTGCCGAGACATTCACTAGCTATATCAAAGATATTGTCGCTGACAAACGTAGGACGGCACGAAAAGGGGCTTTTTTAATCCGAAGGCCAGAAACCCAGCAGCGCGCGTTCGAACGGGAACGTCCTCTTCTTCGCTCCCACACGAGCCCAGTAATGCCGCTCGGCCGCATGGCGGCGCTCGCAGAATATTAGCAGTGTGGCATTGCCCTCCTCCTTTCAAGAGGCATCGCCTCGATGCCTCCGGCAAGGGGGATAAAGAGTGTGGAGACACCAAAAGTGCGATGGCGTGTGGTGGCAGCACTGAATGTGAACTCCGGGAGGGGCTAACGGGCGTAATACGGTTTCATGCGGGACACGTGGGCGACTTCAGACTTGGGCGGGCGAGAAGACCGGACAACTCCTTGCGGGTACACTTCATAGTTCACATCGCTAAGTTGACGTAGCACCTCGTAGGGGCCGAAGTAGCGCCGCAGAAGCTTTTCAGAGCGACCGCGCACACGTATAGGGCTCCATACCCAGACGTGCTCGCCGGGTTTTGGTAAATCACCTCCCTGTGGCGGAGGTTGTAACGCCGGGCGTCAGTTGTCTGCTTTTGGCGAATGCGTTGTCGAGCAAGGTGGCGAGCTGCTTCTGCATCGCGAACGAATTGGTCAGCGCCTGGGACAGACGAGGGGGTACAATCCGGGAGCAGCATGGCGTCAAGCATGGTCAGGGCATCTCGGCCATACACCAAACGGAAGGGGGTGAAGCGCGTCGTTTCTTGGAGGGCGGTGTTGTACGCAAACGTGATGTAGGGAAGTATTTCGTCCCAGTTGCGATGGTCAGCGTCGACATGCATAGACATCATATCTGTGATGGTCTTGTTCAGCCTCTCAGTAAGTCCATTCGTTTGAGGATGGTAAGCAGTCGTTTTTCTATGACTGGTGCCACTAAGACGGAGGACCTCGTGTGTAAGAGCCGACGTAAACGCGGTTCCCCGGTCAGTTAATACAACCACGGGGGCGCCGTGGCGAAGCACGATGTGGTGAACAAAGAACTGTGCAATTTCAGCCGCGGTGCCACGGGGAAGAGCCTTGGTTTCACAATAGCGGCTTAGGTAGTCCGTGGCAACAACAATATACCGGTTTCCCATGGAGGACACCGGGAATGGGCCCAGTAAGTCCATGCCGACTTGTTGGAATGGGATTTGCGGTGGATCAATTGGCTTCAGAAGGCCGGCCGGTTTTGTCGGTGGTACCTTCCGTCGTTGACACTCACGGCAGGTTCGAACGTAGCGTTGGACGACCGCAGCAAGCCGTGGCCAGTAGTACTTGTGGCGGAGGCGTCCCAATGTTCTGGAAAAACCGAGGTGGCCAGAAGAAAGGTCGTCGTGGCATGCAGCGAGAACTTCCTTACGAAGCACGGTTGGGACAACGAGGAGATACGCAGTGTCGGTCGGACCGTAGTTTTTCTTGTAGAGGACTCCATCTATTAAGCAAAACGACGAAAGTCCGCGCAAGAAGAGTCTGGGCAGAGACGGAGCGGTTCCTTCGAGGTACTCGATTAGAGGCAACAGTTCGCAGTCGGCCCTCTGGTGGTGGGCAAGGTCGGATGTGGTGACAGCGCCGAGGAAAGCAGAATAGTCGTCAGACTCATCTGGTGGGTACGGAAGAGGAGCTCGGGAGAGACAGTCTGCATCGCTATGTTGCCGACCCGACTTATACACGATGGTGACGTCGAACTCTTGCAACCGAAGGCTCCACCGTGCAAGTCGCCCCGATGGATCTTTGAGGTTCGCAAGCCAGCACAAGGAGTGATGATTGCTGACGACTCGAAACGGGCGGCCGTACTGGTATGGACGAAATTTTGTGATTGCCCACACAACAGCGAGACACTCCTTTTCCGTTGTGGAATAATTCACTTCGAAACGGGACAAAGTGCGACTTGCGTATGCGATCACGCGTTCCACACCGTCTTGCCACTGCACAATCACCGCACCGAGGCCCACATTGCTGGCATCTGTGTGCAGTTCCGTGTCGGCCTGCTCGTCGAAGTGGGCAAGGATAGGCGTAGATTGGAGGCGGGCCTTAAGCTCTATGAAAGCTTTTTCCTGATCTTGGCCCCAGAAAAAGGGTTCGGAGTCTTTTGTCAGGCGAGTCAGCGGCTCTGCGAGCTTGGAGAAGTTTTGAACGAACCTCCGATAATAGGCGCAAAGCCCCAGGAAACGCCGCAAGCTTCGTTTATCTGTTGGCTGGGGAAATGCAGCAACGGCAGCGGTCTTTTCTGGGTCGGGGCTAACGCCCTGAGCGCTCACAATGTGATCAAGAAACTTGAGCTCCCGAAATGCGAAGTGGCACTTATCAGGCTTGAGAGACAGACCCGCAGAACGAATTGCTTCGAAGACGGCACGCAAACGTTTCAGGTGCTCCTCGAACGTGTCGGAGAAAATCACGACGTCGTCGAGATAGACAAGGCAGGACTGCCACTTCAGGTCAGTTAGTACGGTGTCCATCATACGTTGGAACGTCGCAGGGGCTGAACACAAGCCGAAAGGAAGCACCTTAAATTCGTACAGTCCGTCAGGAGTAACGAAGGCGGTCTTTTCTCGGTCACGTTCGTCGACCTCGATTTGCCAATAACCGCTACGAAGGTCGAGTGACGAAAAGTAGGTAGCATGGCGGAGGCGGTCTAATGAGTCATCAATGCGCGGCAGTGGATAGACATCTTTTTGGTAACGTTATTGAGACGTCTATAATCTACACAGAACCGTAGGCTGCCGTCCTTCTTTGCGACGAGAACAACAGGTGACGCCCAGAGGCTCGTCGATGGTTGTATGACGTCGTCGTGGAGCATTTCGGCAACTTGGCGGCGGATAGCATCGCGCTCCTTCGACGAAACACGATAAGGATGCTGACATAGCGGTCTCTGGTCACTGTCAACGATAATACAGTGCTTAGTTATTGGCGTCTGGCGAACCTTGGATGTTGATGCAAAACAGTCGCGGAAAGAGTCAATAAGGCTTTCCACGCGGCGTTTCTGATTGGTCAGAAGGTCAGGGTTCACGTCGGTCCTAATGGCTGTTGCAGTGTCCTGTTCAGCTATTTCGGGGGCCGTTGTTGATAAGGCACATTGGCCGGCATGCTCGCCAAGTTCTTCAAAATGGGCAATCACCGTGTTTTTCGTCAAATGTTGGGGTTCACAACTAAAGTTGGTCACTAAGAGCGTGGTACACGCGTGAACAAGGTCGACAAGGGCGCGAGCAACGCAAACTTGCCGAGACAGTAGCAGCGACATATTCGCTTCGGCAATGTCCCGAGTACCGGAGCTGGTATCACACTGGACTGTGACAAACTTGCTTGCTCTCGGCGGTATCGTTGTGTGGTCACCAGAGATGCGTAATGGTGCTCTGTGCGGCTCGGGGTCGGTATCAACGGCTCGCTGTGTCGAAAACGATACCAATTGCTCGTGCAGGTTGATGACCGCCCCATACTCTTTAAGGAAGTCCATGCCGAGAATCAGTTCTTTAGAGCACTCTCGTAGCACGGCGAAGGAGCCAGTGAAAGTTGCACCGCAAATCTTTACACGGCTGGTGCAGACGCCAACCGGCGTTACCACATGGCAACCAACTGTGCGTATCTGCGGCCCATGCCAAGGTGTTAGAACCTTTCTGAGGGTTGCGGCTAGGTTACTACTCATGACAGAAAAGTCGGCTCCGGTATCGACGAGTGCAGATACGTCATAGCCATCGGCGGCAACAAGAATTTCGGCGGCGGAAACAATTGTTTGACAATTGGTCGGCGAGGTTTTTGGTGCCGTTGTCGATGGGGTCGTCGCTGAGGTCGTCGGTGAGGTCGGCGGTGGGATCGTCTTTAAGGTCGGCGGGTGGGGTCGTCGCATAAAATCGTCGGATGGAGGCTGTTCACTGTCTGCGGCAGCGGCGGTCCTACCCCCAGAGGACGCCGTCTTCAGTTTTCCCGGCGGGGAGACGTGCCTCTGAATTGGCCAGATGATGATGCATGACTGGGTGGAGGAACTCGTCTTGGAGACGGCTGGCGTCGTGGAGGCGTTGAGGGCAGCACATTATCGGCCAGGTACTGCTCAATGTCTCGCGGTCTCTCACCATAGCGCGGTCGAGGTGCGCTCGGTGGAAATCCTCTTAATCCCATCCGCCGGTAGGGGCAGTTGCAGAGGATATGACTGGGCTCCCCGCAGTGGTAGCATAGTGGCCGGTTGTTGGGTGTGCGCCACACGTCAGCTTTTCGAACAGGGCGCGGGTCACGCAGCTCGGCGGAGGGAAAGTACCCCTGCGTTTGTTCGGCAGCAGGGCGGAACGCATGTGGAACTGGCGCAGGTCTCCGCAGAGCTTCACTGTAGCTCATGATGTACGGCTCCGGCTGCGGTGCCCGTAGGGCATCGTTGTAGCTGCTGGCGTACGGCTCCGGCTGTGGTGCCGGTGGTGGCTGGACTGCTCGCCGAATTTCCTCGCGGACGGCATCGGCTACAGCTGCAACACTGGCAGGTGGAGCATCTAAGCGGAGGTTGCGCAGTTCTTCGCGAACTACACTCTGCACAAGCTCCCGAAGAGCCTCGTCCCCGGCGACTGGCAGGGACGCACAATAGTTGCTGGCCGCAACACTTCCCGGACGACCGTACTGCGCACTGCGTTCCTGTAAGGAACGTTCCATGCCTGTGGCTTCTTTAGCGAAGTCAGCGACGGTTCTTGGTGGGTCGCGTATGAGGCCAGCGAAGAGCTGCTCCTTCACACCACGCATGAGGTGGCGCACCTTGGTAGCCTCTGGCATGGCAGGGTCAGCCCGATTGAAAAGACGTGCCATGTCTTCAATAAACATAGCGACGCTTTCGTTCGCCTGCTGTGACCTGGTGCGAAGGGCGAGTTCGGCATTTTCCTTGCGTGCGTTTGTGCTGAAGGTAGCCAGCAACTGACGGCGGAACGCTTCCCAGTTCGTAAAGGATGCCTCATGGTTCTCGAACCATGTCTTCGCAGAGTGTTGGAACGAGAAATAGACGTTTCGTAGTTTTCGGTCGTCATCCCACTGGTAAAAGTGGCCACACGGTCAAAGCTCGACAACCAGTCCTCCACGTCCTCAAACCGATCGCCGTGGAAGGATGGTGGTGAGCGAGGGGTGAGAACTACAACGGGCGGGACAGTGCCGGAAGGCTGGCCTGTCTGACTGCCTGTAGTAGACGTCATGGTACGCACCGCCCTCGTCAGTGGCTGACACTCAGGTTGCAGGCCTCGCAGGCAGCGGCTCGCTTTATGGACGGGTGTTGTGTCCAAGCGTCGCTGATCAGCGTCAGAGTTGCCCTCGGGGTGAGCGTTCATGGAGCGATACCCAGCGGCTCCACCATAATGTCGCCGACAAACGTAGGGCGGCATGAAAAGGGGCTTTTTTAATCCGAAGGCCAGAAACCCAGCAGCGCGCGTTCGAACGGGAACGTCCTCTTCTTCGCTCCCACACGAGCCCAGTAATGCCGCTCGGCCGCATGGCGGCGCTCGCAGAATGTGAGCAGTGTGATAATATCGTTGACTTGTGCAGGTGTGTGAACCCATCCATGACCGAAACTGATGAAGTCAACCACATCCTTAAAGGGATCGCCGATGACGCTTTTCAGATGCTCCTGGCGAAGAACCCCAGCTCCGTTGCTACCGTCATCCAGCTGTGCCAAAGCCAGACGGACTCCGAATACAACGCGCATCTACGCGGCAGTCCGGCACGCCTGCAGAGGGTCTTGCTGGTTTGGCCCTTGGTGGCTTGTCTTCTGAGCAGTCCCTGCTCATGCAGCAGGTCAAAGACTTTGTCCGCAAAGAAGTCGCTTGCCAGCTTCCTCTGCTGCATCACATTCCTGGCCCCGTCTGCCCTCTGTACGTCTCGGCGCCATCCCTCGCGCCCACTATTCGCCGTGCTATTCAAGAGCAGGTTGCTGCAGTTCTGGCACCCAGCCCTCCAATTCCCCCTGTGGCAGCGCCACTCACCTATGCCGAAGCAGTCACCAGTACACGGCGCTCGCCCACCTCTGCCGCCTTCCGTAGCAGCCCGGCATTTTGTGCCGCACTGCTGTCCATGCCACTGCCGCCAGTCCCGTTTCGTCGACCCCGCTGATCCCCTACGAACCCTTGCCGTACAGACGACAATCGACCAATATGCTACTCTTGCGGTCTCCCGGGCCATGTCGCAGGTCTTTGCCGTCAGCAATCCCCTCGTTCTGGGGATGCCGTGCGTACGTTCCACTATGATTCCGACCCGCCCTTGCCTAATCTCTCTTCTGGCTCATCTATGCTTCGCTCTCAGTACCCTACTCGCTGCTCGCCTTCACCTCGCTGACGTTCCATTTCTCCGATGCTCCGCCGCCCGGACCCCCTCCCAGAGGAAAACTGAATGCCGCAGTTCAGGAGGCAAGAACTGCGTGTTTTGCGAACTTGTTAAGTCTTCCGTTTCCTCCTGCTAACGTGATTGAGGTGTCTGCTGAAGGCGTCCCCGTTCTTGCGCTCAATGACACGGGTGCTGCAGAGTCATTGATTAGTGACGCCCTTTTCCGCAAACTTCGTAAGGTGATAACGCCGCTGTCTGACATTTCACTGCGTACGGCCAGCTCTCAGCGCATCCACCCCATCGCAGCCTGCACGGTCCGCGTTTCTATCTACGACGTCGTCTATACCATTGAGTTTGTTGTGCTGAGCACCTGCTCTCACGATGTCATCCTCGGCTGCGACTTCCTCTAGACCCATTGCGCAGTGATTGATTGTGCCCGTGATGAACTTGAGCTTTCTCCTGTGTGCAATGTTTCATTGTGTGACATGCCTGTGCGCTCCGCTAAGCTTCTTGTAGCTGCCGACACCGACATACCTCCCTTCTCTTCTGCCCTCATTCCGCTCCGCCCCGACTCCTCCTTCAGCAGCCCTGTCCTTTTAACACCTACCGCAGCCGCCACCCGCCATCAGCGCCTTCCGATTCCATTCGCCATTCTCACGATTTCCAAAGGCCCCTGCGCCATCTATGTCACCAACCCATTTCCTTACCCGTCGTCTGTTCTTCGCGGCGAACGCCTAGGCTCTATTGAAGAACTGGACCCTACTCTTGCGTCCGAGCTCTCCGATACCCTTGCTTGTCCCCCAGTTACTGCCTTAGCTTGTTGTGCGACTGCGCCCGATCCGCTTCCCTCAGACGTCTTTCTTCATGCCATCGCTCCCGACCTTCTGTCCGCTTACCGCGATCAGATCTTGGAACTTCTCTACCGCTTCTGCGACTCTTTCGACCTTTCCCAGCACTCCTTGGGGCAGGCGTTAGCCGTCTCTCATGCAATTGACACTGGTACACACGCCCCCTTGCGCCAGCGACCGTACCACGTCTCGCCGAGTGAGCGCCGCGTCATCTGTGACAATGTTGACGACATGCTTCAGCGCGGCATTATACAGCCCTCTCACAGCCCTTGGGCCTCTCCTGTTGTCCTGGTTACGAAAAAAGATGGCTCAATCTGGTTCTGTGCGGACTACCGCCGTCTCAACAAAATCACTTGCAAGGATGTTTATCCTCTACCCCGAATCGACGACGCACTGGACTGCTTGCAGGGAGCAAAGTATTTTTCATCTCTTGACTTACGCTTCGGCTACTGGCAGGTCCCGATGGCTGCGGCTGACCGGCCGAAAACCGCTTTCGTCACCCCAGACACCCTGTATGAATTCAGTATGATGCCTTTCGGCCTCTGCAATGCTCCAGCCACATTCGAGAGAATGATGGATAATATTCTCAGGGGCCTCAAATGGGAAACTTGTCTATGTTACCTGGATGACATTGTCGTTTTTTCCAAAGATTTTCCTTCCCATCTGCAGCGTCTTCAGCGCATACTCACATGCCTTACTGATGCCGTGCTACAGCTGAACATGAAAAATGTAATTTTGGTGCTACGCAGCTGACAATATAAGGCCATGTCATCTCCAAGGACGGCGTTTTTCCTGACCCAGCCAAACTTCGAGCCGTCGCTGACTTCCCCAAACCGACCACCTTATTAAGAGAACTTCGCAGTTTTATAGGCTTATGCTCCTATTTTCGCCGCTTCATCCGCAATTTCGCCTGTATCATCGCCCTTTTAATGCAGCTTCTTGCCGGCAGCCCCAACCTCTCGTCTTGGTCACCAGCCTGTGATACTGCATTCAGCACTTTACGTCTCCTGCTGGTCTCTACCCCAATCCTTCGCCATTTTGATGCCGCCTGTCCGACAGAAATTCACACTGGCGCGAGTGGTGTCGGCTTGGGCGCAGTTCTTGCCCAGCAAAAGCCTCGGTATCCGGAATATGTTGTCCTTACGCCAGCCGCACCCTCACCAAGGCGGAATCGAACTATTCTTTCACAGAAAAAGAATGTCTCCCCATCATTTGCGCAATTGCCAAGTTCCGACCTTACATTTACAGCCGGCCCGTCTATGTGGTCACAGACCATCATGCCCTCTGCTGGCTATCCTCCCTCAAAGATCCTTCTGGCCGACTCGCCCGCTGGGCTTTACATCTCCAGGAGCTTGATATTCACGTCATTTATCGCTCTGGCCGGAAGTACTCGGATGCCGACGCCCTTTCTCGTTCACCACTCCCATGCGATTCAACCTCTGCCCTCGTCTGTGCCTACGATTTCTCTTTGTTCGACGTCCCTGATATGCTCTCCGAACAACTGAAGGATCCTTGGATCACCTTGCTGCTTACCTTCCTGAACAATCCCACGCCGCATTCTTCGTCCCGGACCCTTCGCCGCCAAGCTCACCTCTTCGCCGTTCGTGATGGCCTCTTATACCACCGTAAATACTTCAATGGGCGGTAGTGGCTGTTGGTGATCCCTTGAAACCTCTGTGCTGCCATCTGCGCCTCTTTCCACGCCGCTGCACAATGCGGCTACGCCGGTGTACTGAAAACATATGCTCGCCTTCGTCTGCGATACTACTGGCGAGGTATATACCACTACATACGTCAGTACATTCAGTCATGCACCGCCTGCCAACGTCGCAAGAAACCTCCCCACTCCACCGCCGCTCCTTTGCAGCCGTTACCTTGCCCTGGCCGTCCCTTTGACCGCGTCGGCATTGATCTTTATGGCCCGCTTCCAACTACACCGTCTAACAATCGCTGGGTCATCGTGGCTGTTGACCACCTAACACTTTTCGTCGAAACGTCGGCTCTCAAATCTGCTACCGCAAACAGTGTCGCTCGCTTCATTCTACACAGTCTTGTTCTTCGTCACGGCGCCCTGAAAGAACTGCTAAGTGACTGCGGCTGTTTTTCTCTCGGACGCCGTCGAGGCCCTGCTAAAGCAATAGCAAATCTTTCATCACTGCACCAGCGCCTATCACCCCCAGACCAACGGCATGACTGAGCGGTTTAACTGCACACTCAGTGACATGCTTGCCATTGTTACGTTTCGCCTACGACGCGCGGTATAGCCGGCGCGGATGCAACGGACGCCGGGGCTTCGTTCAAAGTGGCGGTCATTTTGACCCGTTCAGTGCTGCCGCAACGCCTCCCGCCAAGCACGTCCAGGCAGGTTTCAATGCCACGTGTCTCCGTGTGTGCGTGTGTGTGTGTGCATGTTGGTGCCTACGCTTGTCAAAGCGCGGCAGCCGGGGAGAGGAGCTCCCCAACTGGGAGGCGAGGAGGTCTGACCGGCGCCGGCCCGGCGGACGCGTCACGTCACGTTTCAACATGTCCGTGTGTCGCCGTCTTGTGCGCCTCATCCCGAGCCGTTCCTTCTTGCCCTCGACTCCGAGGGTATAAAGGCAGCTGCCCCGGACGCCAAGGAGAGGCTTCGATTTCTTCTGTCGAGTAACGTGGTCGCCCTGACCGGCTGCTCTTTTGCGATGCTACAATAAACATGTTGTTCTGTTGGCAGTCGACTCATCCTTTGCCAGGACCTTCGGATGTTTCCAGCTGTGCCCCAGGCCGCCAGGCCAACGCTACCCTTGGGGCTTGCGACCCATTTGCAACAACTGGTTGCCAGCGGTGAGATCGCGACAACGGAGGCCAGCAGCGAAGATATGCGGTCAACTGTATGCTGAGCAGCACAACGACCATCCGGGAGCAGTGCAATGAGCCCTGTGTGATGACTGGTTGCCTGCAGCGGAACGACTGCGCTGAATTCTTGGCTGCGAGGTTTGGTGAGTGCGGGACTTTCTTCTGAGTTTTGCCAGGCTTTTGTTAGTGTCAGAAACAGAGCTGGTAATTGCGGTTGTCGTTGCTGCCGGGTTAGTTTGCGGCAAGACAATAGTAGGCAGTAGAGAAAGCAGCATTCGGAGCAGCCATGGATTTGAAGTCATTGCCCAAACCGAAATTGTTGGAGTTTGCAAGAGAGTTGGGTCTGGATGTCTCAGACAAACTCAGAAAACCAGAACTGCTAAGGGCTTTTCTTGAGTTGGAGGCTGAGGATGACGAGCTGTCGGAATGCCTTGAGACCATTGAGGAGAGGGAGCAAAAAGAGAAAGACGAGCGCGAACGTAAAGAGCAAAAAGAGAAAGACGAGCGCGAACGTAAAGAGCAAAAAGAGAAAGACGAGCGCGAACGTAAAGAACAAAAAGAGAAAGAAGAGCGCGACCGTCAACACGCTTTGGAAATGAAGCGTCTCGAGGTAGAGATGGAACGCGCTCGTAATGGAAGTCAGGCACACGGTGCAGGAGAACGGGTATCATTCAAAATGACTGACCTGATGCGGCCGTTTAAGCTTGGAGAGGACATTGGTTTGTTCCTGGTTAACGTTGAGCGAACGTGCGAGAAGCAGGTGTTCTCTCGGGAAACGTGGCCACAGCGCTTGCTCACTTTGTTACGCGGCGAGGCGGCCGACGTAGTCGCTCGCTTGAAGAGAGAGGAGGCAGAGGATTTCGACCAAGTGAAATCAAGTCTGCTAAAAAAGTACAGGCTGTCAGCGGAGGCGTTCCGTCGGAAGTTTCGGGAAAATGAAAAAGGCAGAATTGAGTCATATACAGAGTTTGCCTACAGGCTTATGTCAAACATGCAGGAGTGGCTCAAAGAAGAGAGAGCGTTTGGTGACCACGAGAAAATTCTGCAGTGTTTCGGGCTGGAACAGTTTTATAGTCGGTTACCTGAGAACGTGCGGTACTGGGTCTTGGATAGGCCAGACGTTAGTACAGTGGCTAAAGCTGCCGAGCTAGCCGAGGAGTTTGTGACGCGTCGGGCTCGTGGAGCTAAGGACGGTCAAAAGGGTGAATTTGGCTCCAAGTCTGAGAGGCCGAGTTCACACCCATGAGAGCAAGGGGGGACACACGTAGTGCGGATGCGAGTGAAAGCAGTCCGACCGAACGTAAGGAGACGGCGGCAGCCGAAGCCGAACGCAGAAAGTGGTTCGAGACGAGGCAAGCGCGCGTGTGTTATACGTGCCAGAAGCCGGGTCACTTTTCGGCGCAGTGCCCAGAAACAAAAACAAAAGTTGTTTTTTTGTCATTATGCAGCACTGACGAGAACATGAAGCTTCTCGAGCCTTACATGCGAGACTTCCTCGTGAACGGGAAAGAGTGCCGAGTGCTTCGTGATTCCGCAGCTACAATAGATGTAGTTCACACCTCTTATGTAGAACCCGATATGTTCACGGGCAAGTGCGCATGGATCAAGCAAGCCGTGGAAGCTCATAGCGTGTGTCTGCCCGTAGCAAAAGTGCTTATTGAAGGACCTTTCGGAGCATTTGAGACGGAGGCCGCAGTGTCATCTATGCTGCCCCCCCAGTACCCGTACCTATTTTCGAACAGGTCCGATCACCTCCTGCGCGAGAAGGGGCTTTTGTTTGGTGAGGCTAGCGTTCAGGCCTTAACCAGATCGAGAGTTCGGGAGCTCGCTGCAAAGGCGGTAGTTGCGGGGCCGACGTCGAACAATGAGAATGCGTCGGAGGCGCAGCAAGCTGATATTCAGAGCACGTCCGAACTGAATAAAATTGAGCCTGTAGCGTTGAAGGCACCAGGTACTAGAGAGGAAATGCCCGACACGGGAAAGTTAGAAGAGCTATCTGCAGATTTGCTCATCGCGCCTACTTCAGATGGACTTAATAGGTTGCTAAAAGTCAGCCGTTCGGCTTTGATAGCCGAGCAAAAAAAGGATGGCAGCCTAGAAAACATGCGCTGCAATGTCAAGGAAGGTATCGCCAAGAAAAATGCTCGTTTTGTGGAAAGAGGTGGGGTCCTGTACCGGAAGTATCTAGACCGCAGGGGAGTGGAGTTCGATCAGCTGATCGTGCCTCAGTGCTACCGTCAGGATCTGTTGCGCTTGTCGCATGGCGGTTCGTGGTCCGGACACCTAGGAGTTAAGAAGACTAAGGACCGTCTCTTGCAAGAGTACTATTGGCCAGGGTGTTTTCGTGACGCAGAACACTTTGTGAGGACATGTGACACCTGTCAGCGGGTTGGCAAACCAGGGGACAAATCGAGGGTGCCGTTGAAGTTGGTACCTATCATTACGGAGCCTTTTAGACGGCTCATTATGGATACAGTGGGACCTCTGCCGGTAACAGCCACGGGGTACAGACACATTTTGACTTTGATCTGCCCAGCGACAAAGTTCCCTGAAGCAGTGCTGCTTAAAGAACTCAGCTCAGTTGAGATAGTCAATGCACTACTGTCCATATTTGCACGAGTTGGTTTTCCTGCGGAAATCCAGTCAGATCAGGGCACAGTGTTTACTAGCGCTTTGACGACAGCCTTTCTCGAAAGGTGTGGGGTAAAGCTGTTACACAGCTCAGTGTACCACCCACAGTCGAATTCCGTTGAGAAGCTCCACTCTGTCATGAAGCGCATGTTGAGAGCATTGTGTTTTGAACAACAAAGTGATTGGGAGCTGTGTCTGCCTGGGGTGATGTTTGCATTAAGGACCGCGCCGCATGCGGCTACGGGGTTTTCGCCAGCTGAGCTGGTGTACAGTCGCTCGCTGCGGTCTCCGCTTCGCATGCTTCGAGACTCGTGGGAAGGCAGGGGCGACGACCCAGTCGTGGTCGAGTACGTGCTCAGGCTCCTCGAACGCTTAAGAAGGGCACAGGAGCTGTCAGGTGAAGCAATGGCAAAGGCCCAGCAGAGGGCCAAGGTTTATTATGATCGGACAGCCAGGGCCCGTCGTTTTGAGGGCCCAGCACGGATTGTTCAAAAACTGTCGGACGTTAACTACGTGGTGAGTCTGCCAGGAAAACGGAAAGCACAGCAAGTTTACCACTGTAATCTGCTCAAACCCTATAGACAACGGGAAGCAGTGGTGTGTATTATGGTAAACGTTCCCGAAGAGCTTCCGGTCGAGCTTCCGGGACTAGGCGCAGTGACGAACAGGGAAGACACTGATCAGGTCATTAGTGACTTAATCATTAAAGCACCGCTGTCGCCTGAGCAGAAAACCGAACTACACCAACTCTTACAAGAGTTTCAAGGTCAGTTCTCTGAGAGGCCTGGTAGGACTTCTGTCCTTACTCATGAAATAGAACTTACCTCCCCAGAGCCAGTACGATTCAAGGCGTACCGGGTGTCACCCCGCCAGCGCGATATTATGGAGGCTGAGGTAAAGAAAATGCTACAGCTCGGTGTTATTGAGGCGGGTGAGAGTGATTATACCTCCCCTTTGATTTTAGTTGAGGTACCGGGCAAGGAACCTCGTCCTTGCGTCGACTACCGCAGGCTTAATTCCATCACTAAGGATCAAATTTATCCGATCCCTAACATCGAGGAGCGCCTTGAGAAAGTTAGTAGCGCTCAGTTTATTTCCACCCTAGATCTTGTCAGGGGTTATTGGCAGGTTCCACTTACAGAAGAGGCTAGTAGGTATGTGGCGTTCATTTCACCAATGGGAACATTCCGTCCTAAAGTTTTGAGTTTTGGTTTGAAGAACGCGCCATACTGTTTTTCAAGCCTCATGGACAAAGTGTTGCGGGGACAGGAAGAATTCGCTTTACCGTATTTAGACGACGTAGCGATATTCTCCGCATCCTGGTCTGAGCATATGGCACACTTGCGGGCAGTGCTAACCCGCCTGCGCGAAGCGGGCTTGACAGTCAAGGCTCCCAAGTGCCAATTAGCACAGGCCGAGGTTGTCTACCTCGGTCACGTGATTGGACAGGATCGTCGCCGCCCCTCTGAAATAAAGGTGGCCGCTGTGCGAGACTTCCCGCAACCACGCACGAAGACCGATATTCGGTCGTTCTTAGGTGTCGCCGGCTACTATCAGAGGTACATCCCCAGGTACTCCGATATCGCGGCTCCCCTGACGGATGCTCTAAGAAAAACAGAGCCCCAAACAGTCATCTGGGGCGAGACAAAGGAAAGAGCTTTTAGCGCCCTAAAGAGTGCCCTAACAAGCCAGCCTGTGCTATGATCGCCAGACTACACAAAAGGGTTCGTTGTTCAGTAAGATGCTAGTGAGCGAGGCATGGGCGTTGTACTGTGCCAAAGGGAAAATGGAGAAGTGGAACACCCCGTCCTGTATGCTAGTCGTAAGCTGACCTGTCATGAGCAGGTGTACAGCGCCACCGAGAAAGAGTGTGCGTGTCTCGTGTGGGCCGTTCAGAAATTGTCATGCTACCTAGCCGGCTCGAGGTTTATCATTGAGACGGATCACTGCCCTCTCCAATGGCTGCAGACCATCTCTCCCAAAAATGGCCGCCTCCTGCGCTGGAGCCTCGCTTTGCAACAATATTCCTTTGAGGTGCGTTACAAAAAGGGGAGTCTCAACGGTAACGCCGATGGCTTAAGTCGAGACCTCTAACGTAGGAATCCGCCTCAAAGTTGTTTGTTACTGATGTTTTCTTCCTGAGGCAGGATTTTTAACATATTGCTTTTGTTTAGTGTTTCAAAGTGATGACGTGCTTTCTAGTGCAATTTTCCCATTTGTGGACGCGTTCTGAGTGCTGCTTGACTACTGTAAGGAACTAGGCAGTAGTATAAAAGGGGAAAGAGCCTG
The DNA here is from genome assembly GCF_052857255.1 of Amblyomma americanum. Classification (NCBI taxonomy): domain Eukaryota; kingdom Metazoa; phylum Arthropoda; class Arachnida; order Ixodida; family Ixodidae; genus Amblyomma; species Amblyomma americanum. Next base: position 39,073,913 of record NC_135499.1, on the reverse strand, counting down.
GCAGAGCTTAGTGAGGGTTGTCTCGTGCTTGCTGACTGAGCGGTTGCGTTTCGGCGTAGTTCTAACGCTTGCTGGGAACGAGAACAAAAATGGCAACTCTCCCGAAGTCACTTTGCAGTGTCCTGTGCGAACCTGAACCTGAGAACGAGGCCTTCTCTGTGCGCTGCGCTCAAGCAACGCCGAGGGACGACCGATTTCGATTACGAGCATCATCGAGCGACATTCCTCCGGACAGCGGATGCAGTCCCCTGACCATCGGGATCTCCTTCTCCCGGCGGGGCGGTCTGTTAGGTTTCGCCTACGACGCGCGGTTAGCCGGCGCGGATGCAACGGACGCCGGGGCTTCGTTCAAAGTGGCGGTCATTTTGACCCGTTCAGTGCTGCCGCAACGCCTCCCGCCAAGCGCGTCCAGGCAGGTTTCAATGCCACGTGTCTTCGTGTGTGTGTGCATGTTGGTGCCCACGCTTGTCAAAGCGCGGCAGCTGGGGAGAGGAGCTCCCCAACTGGGAGGCGAGGAGGTCTGACCGGCGCCGGCCCGGCGGACGCGTCACGTCACGTTTCAACATGTCCGTGCGTCGCCGTCTCGTGCGCCTCATCCCGAGCCGTTCCTTCTTGCCCTCGACTCCGAGGGTATAAAGGCAGCTGCCCCGGACGCCAAGGAGAGGCTTCGATTTCTTCCGTCGAGTAACGTGGTCGCCCTGACCGGCTGCTCTTTTGCGATGCTAGAATAAACAAGTTGTTCTGTTGGCAGTCGACTCATCCTTTGCCAGGACCTTCGGATGTTTCCAGCTGTGCCCCAGGCCACCAGGCCAACGCTACCCTTGGGGCTTGCGACCCATTTGCAACACCATGTATGTTGACACCGCCCACTCTAACTGGGACCAAGTGCTCCCTTTCGTCACGTACGCGTATAATACGGCTACGCAGACAAGGACAGGGATTTCTCCTTTCTTTCTCTTATATGGCCGGGAGCCTACATCCACCATGGACACCATCCTTCCCTATTGCCCTGAGCCTTCCGAGACCACATCACTTTCCGAAGCTCACCTGTATGCCGAAGAATGCCGGCAACTTGCTCGCTCCTTCACTACACAGCTCCAATGGCATCAGAAGCACCGTCGCGATTCCTCGCACCCTCTCCCGCGTCACACCCATCTGACGCCCTAGTTTGGCTCTGGGTGCCTTCCTCCACTCCCGGCCTCGCCACGAAACTGCTTTCTCGTTATCACGGACCTTACCGCGTTGTGCAACAAACTTCTCCCGTGAATTACATCGTTGAGCCGCTCGCCCCCTCTTAGGACCACCGTCGCCGGGGGTGCGAAACTGTGCATGTCAAGCGCCTCAAGCTTTATTATGATCCGCCCGTGCTTTCCTCCCCGTAAGTCGCCAGGGTGGCTCCTTTTTCGATAGGGAAGTAACTGTAATGGGAATGACCGGCAGGAGTGCAAGCAGTGTAGCGAAGAAGTAGACGAAGTGCAGCTGGGATTTTCGAGTGACGCTTGTGAGTGTGCGTCGTGTCGCTGTTCGACCAACGCCAACCGACCTGCGCTTCGAATAAACACCTTTACATTTTTTTAATGCGAAAGCATTACTTGGCTATGTAGGCGAGGTCGTGTGCACGAAATATGTCGGCAGCTGTTGTGTCGTTCTCAGAACAGTTTAGATCAAACGAACGTGTCGCGGATTGGTAACGACTGCCGCAGGTAACGGCTGCTCCCGACTGTCGCAGGGGAACGCTATCGCGTGCAGGTTCGAAGGAGACAACAAACAGATCAAACAAAGCAAAACAAAGCCGTATTTATAATTTAAAGGAAAAGGGCCAATAAGAGACTGAAACCAAAACAAGAAAAGCACACACACAACACGCATACAACACTACAAAATAAAGGAAAAGAGTTCACCCTGTACTGAGCATCCCAGGTGAAGCGGGGATGCCTTGTATACAGGATGGACGTGGGTGGAAGAAGTGCGAGGCCTCGCTGGCGTTGCGTCGAAGGCAGCGGCGGAAGAGAACCAGGTGGTGGTAGGAGCGGAGAGGAACACAGCAAGACACCAGTGGACTCCCGTCAACAGCCCCAAGAATTTGGCGGCAGCAGGAGAAGCGTAGCCAGGACCCGTCGACGGCGTCCCGAAGAACCGTAGGCTTAATACATGCTATCCAAGGGAGCCTCTTGGCAGCACGGACCCTCAGTCCATCGGCTGCCCCCTCCAAACTTGAAACGAACGCAGGAGGCTTGCGTCGGTAATCCAGGGGAGGCCCATGGCAGCACGGACCCATCGTCCAATGGCTGCCACCTCCACGCTTGAATGACACAACCTTAGTTGTGCTGTCTCCCTTCACACCTCGGTTTTCTGACACGCCAGCTCTCCGCTCCTCGTGCTTGCCACGCTCCTCCTCGTCGTCGCCTCGCACACACCTTTCGCATGTGTGCACACGTATCGCTGGGCCGGCACGTGCAGCGCTCCGCTGTGCTACGCACCACTGTCGATGCACCGTGTTCAAAAATCCCCCAGTAATTTCGTGTGCACATCACAGAATGATTGTAATTGATAGAGGACGATGTGTGACAAAATTTGGTGTCGATAGGGTGATTAGTTAATTAATTAGAGCAAGAAAAGTCGAAAAACCGTTGAAATAGTGTAGACGTCGATATAGTGAGTGGACGGGAAAACAACCATGGACGGCAAAATAGTTGGAAAAGTGGCAAAGAAGTTGAAATAATGTTTGAAATTGATTTAAATGTGTTTGATGAGTGATAATTAATCGAACAGAAAAGTTTGATTGACATACAGTAATTAGTTAATTAGAAGCAGAAGTCGTTGGACGGCCGAATAGGCTGTACGGGGATATGGTAGGTGTACGGGAAAGCAGCAATGGGCACCAAATTTGAAAAGCCAAAATATGTGATTGAGCTGAAAGGGGGATTTAGTTACAGTAACTGTGTGAACCTCCTCCTGAAATCCTCCTTAGAGGAAAGAGGAGCAAACAGAGGCGACGAGTTATCCTCAAAACACATGCTTTCCCATTCCTCCACATAAGCAGACTAAAGTGCCCTCAGAATTATTTAGAATCGCATTCTGTAAGGGGGAAGCATATTCTTTAGCATGTGCCCAAGCACAGCCACACAACTACAAAGTAAAGCTACCGAGCTTTCGCTGAAACGTAGTAGTTGTGAAGATGGTCCAGGATTTGAACCAGGGACCATGCGTAATCCTTGCATATTAGTGTACTGCCTAGAATGCTGTGTTGTGCACTTATCCTTGTGAAGTCCTGTTAGGAAGATGCAGTGATTGTTGCTGTGTGTGCAGGAGCAGCCTAGGAGGGTCGGGGCCAGCAAGTGGGCCACCTCCAGCTGTGGGTGGTGCAGCCCCGCCCCCTGGCGGTGGGGGTGGCGCCCCTCCCCCCAAGAAGAAAAAGAAGTTGGCCGATAAGATCCTTCCCCCGCGGGTTCGGGACCTGGTGCCCGAGTCGCAGGCCTACATGGACCTGCTGGCCTTTGAGCGCAAGCTGGACTTCACTATCATGCGCAAGCGGCTGGACATCCAGGAGGCCCTCAAGCGCCCCATGAAGGTGAGCTGGAAGAGGCTGCAGTGCTTGTGCTAGAGCTGTACCACTCTAGTACAAAAGCACAAAGTACAGTATAATCTCGTTACTACAGATCCGGTTACAACGGATATTCGGATATAACATACCGATTTGTGATGTTTGGTCGATTTTCCTCTCTCTTCCATTGACTGAACTTCGCTTACTGCGGATTCGGCTACAACGGACATTCGGATAGAGCGGACCAGATTTTGGAGATAATTTGGATTCGCACTTCGATACAGCGGACTTTTTGGCAGTAAATGCGGCCTATATTCAAACGTTCCTCGGATCGCGGCGACTGACGGCACGAGCAATGACGGCGGGTGCCATTTTGCTATCGCCATCTACAGCTGCTGCGTACCAACAAACTCCGAACGTAAATCTGTCGATGCTCAGCTCATAGCCACGGCTCGCCGAAAAAAAAAAAAGCAGAGAACGACTTTAAACATAAATCGACAACCCCTGCTCCGCTTTCAGCCAGACTGGTCAAGAAAAGATTTGTCTGCTGCGTGAAGAACAAGGATGCGTGAAGAACAAGGATGCGATTCTGACAAAGCAGGTGACCGGCGACCTGCAACCGAAGAGGTTCCGATTCCGCGAGGCTTCGTATCCGAACGTCGAGGAGTCACTGCTGGTATGGCTTTGTGACGTCCGTTCTCGAAACATACCTGTGAATGGTTTTCTGCTGCGGAAACGGGCGGAACAACTTGCCGTCATTTTAGACCACAACGACTTCAAATGCAGTGAAGGGTGGCTAAACCGATTGAAATCGCGGCACGGAATCTTGAAATCGCGAAAAATGGTCAAAAATGGCAATTTTCAAAAATTGCGATTTTGAAGTCTTTAACGTCGCAACTATGCCTCTACAAAATATTTTAGCTGAATTCCAACTCAAAGTATGAAAAAAGCGGCAATTTAGAAACGTCGGTGAGCCGAAATTGAACGCCAAGCGCGAAGGTTTGCCCCATTTTCAAGCTGCCGTAGCTCCGCGCGATGCGAACCGATCGGCGCCATCTTGGTCTCGTTTGAAAGCTGGTTTCCCACTCTCCATTTTGGCGCCTCTCGGCACGTTGTAGACCCTCGCACAGCGGAGCCATCAGCACCCATTCGCAAGGGGGGAAAGCGTCGCGAGACATCTGCCGATTGGGTAAAACGGGCGCCTCCTCGAGGCCAGCCCTCTGATTGGCCGTGACGCATGCTTTGCCCCCCGCGGCCGCGTTGTTCGACTCCTTCCCGTCGTCTGCTTTCGCCTGCGCGCCCGTCATTTTTCGAGCTCCTCTTTGTTTCCTAGTATTTTTCGTTCTGCCTTTTTCCTTATCGGTATTGTAGATATTTTGGCTATTTCATCGCTTCTTTTAGCCTCGAATTTCGTGCTTTTGCGTGTATTTGCCTGCCTGGTGTCTTTGTTCCGTGTGTCACGATGGCCCGAGGCGCGCGCTTGAAAGCAAGCATGCGAAAAGCAGTCGGCAAAAAGAGACGCGCATGGAATAAGTAGAGCGCTGCATCGTCGAGAACTGCAGCTTCGGTGATGCCGCAAGCTGCTGTACCCTCGGTGGATGCGGCTGGACTGAGCTCGCCAACAACAGCTTCGCCGGTGGACGCGGCTGAACAAACCCTGTTGACGCCAGCATCGCCGGTGGACGCGCCTGGACAATGCTGATCGGCGTCAACTTCGGTGTTACCGCAAGTCTCTGCAGTGCCTGTGGATGTGCCTGGACTAAGCCCGTCGAAAATGTCGACTTTTGATACACTGCAAGTCGCTTCGCATTCCGTGTCGTCGGAAGCGGCCGAGCCGGCTGACCTAAGCCTAACGTCGACTTCGGCGTTTCCGCACGCCGCTTCGGTGCCGACGGACGCGGCTGAACCGAGCTCGCGTGCTCAACGCTTCGACACGCGCGCGCAGCGCGGACCTTGGCAGCGCGCCAAGCCGCTGCCGTCGCCGATAACATCATTTCTTTTTTTTATATATTTTGAGGAGAGCTCCTGCAAAGGGAGGAAGAGGGGCATTTTCCTCGTTGGCGTTCCATAACCCCTCTCCCAACGGCGCCTCTCCTCCTCCTGTACCCTCCTCGCTCTCTTTTTCCCCTTTCCTTCTATTTTTTCTTTTCCTCCGCCTCCTCGCCTAGTTGTTCTCCTCTTTCACAGCCGTTCCGCTCTTCGCTCCGTTCCTTTCTTTTCTATAACCTCAGCGGCGTGGTCCAGCGTCTTGTGCGCGCTTGTTTTGAAGCATTTCTGCAGTCGCTGCAGAGAAATCGATTCGGGGACGTATTTTCGCCTTCGGAACGCGTTCGAATCGTGGTGCAGCGTCTTGTGTGCGCTTGTTTTGGAGCGAAAACGCGGCTCTGCGCCTATTTATGCAGCCACAGAGCCCAGTTCATTAACCGCCGCAGAGAAAGCGATTCGGGGACGTATTTTCGCCTTCGGAACGCGCCGCCGCAGAGAAAGCGATTCGAGGACGTATTTTCGCCTTCGGAACGCTTTCGAATCGTGGTCCAACGCGCAATAACGCGAGACAAACTACCCGTAGTCAAGTATTAGGGCCAAGCATACACCACGCGACAGAAAAAAAACATAGGTCGCGTAGAGAAAGCTATTGCGGACGTACTTACGCCCGCGAAATCTCGCCGTGAACACTTACGCTCACCGACTGCAGTCAAAGAGCGAGGCAAATCCACTTTGTGCACAAATGTGGGCGTAAACCAACAAACGCTAAAACAGGGCACGTAATTCAGTTGACATTCCGACTGCGTTTCACTCATGCATATACATATCTTTTTTCAGAAGGCCAATTAAGCGTTCCTTCACTGCAAAGTCATAAGAGTTGGCTCCTCCTAGAAGCCGCTTGGCGTGAAGGGTAGCTTCCAGGGTTTGCATCGCCAAGCTGTTTCTAGTCTGTTTTCATCAGGTTGATCAGAGAGAAAACTCTGTTGCACTGCAGTGCGGCAAACAGGGAAGCTTGTAGAGGCAAAGCCTTATTTCAGGGCGCCTGTCTGCCTCATTGAGTCTTTAGAGCTCTTCTCTGCAGCGCTTCCCTCATCATCTCTGTACAGTCCGTGCATTTGAATCACCATGTAAATAGAATAAATATATTGTTGTCCCCCAATGCCTTCCTGAGTCCCATCATCCTCGTACCTCCACCCTGCCCGACCCCGCTACCTCGATCCCATCAATGCTTTCCGCACGTGCAGATGGCGCATTGGTAGACTCTCAAAATCAAGGTGGTCAAGAAAGGGTGAATAAGGAGCCTATTCACACCGAAAAATAAAAATGACCCATACAGAAAGTAAAATTTCCCTTCATTACAAAAATAATCTATTTTTCCCCTAAACGTTTAAATTCTCTAGATATAGGAGAAAATCCCTAGGGTTGGCAGGCCTGCGCCAAAGGCTCGGAAGAGCTGGCGCAGTGTAAACGGAAAGAGGAGAGGAGGAGGGGCCGGAGCAGCGAGGAGGGTTATGGAACGCCAACGAGGACTCGCGTGCCGTCGGCTCGCGCGCGCCTCGGTACTGCAGTAAACAAGGCAGCTGAGGCGGGCTTTTTGAGAGCTGTAGAGAAGTTGGCGTTACGACCACTGAGAGTGAACAAAATTGAAAATTAACTTGGAGAGGTTCTTTACGGCACCACGGGTGTTCTTGCCCAACAAAAATCCGTCCGTCGCCGTCCTGTTTTAAGCGATGCAAAATCTTAAATGGGAGCACAGTTGCATGACTGTGCTCGAAAAGTGTGGAAATGACGGGGCGCTTACATCGCACCACAGTGCAAGTTTATCGCCAAACAGAGCAGCTGCCAGTGATTAGTTGACCACAACAGCGCGTTTTCCGGAAAGGCGATGCTGCAGTGATCACCCTTGAGATTACTCAGGCACGAACGTCACATGATTCATTTCACTTCTTTTTTTTTTAATCGAAAAACATCATTATGCTAAGTAAAGCAGTTTTCGGATAGGCAGCACAACGACCTTTACCTCAACCAACGACAGCAGTGGGTGACGCATGTGGCACAGTTATGGCGTCGAACCTTTACCCATGACCTTCAGTTGACCTTTGACATTGGGGTTCCCTTTGGGTTCACCTTAAGAGCACCCGATGGGGTGATGTGAAGCCACGTGATGGGTAACCATGCGCGCAGAAGCTTCCCGCTGAATTCCAGGGTTATTTGAGTTAAGGCACTGCCAACTTTCCCCCTGAAAATTGCTGCTTGTGGTTTGGTTATTGGCGCTGAGCGGGAAAAAAGCGCGGGAAAGACCTTCCGCGCGACCGGCCGCCTCGCCATTAGGTGTCAGTCGAGTTCGTTCGCGTGCGCGGGGACGCCATATTGCTGACCTGGCCCGAGAAAGCGGCGCCGCTGCACAGACAGCGACTGGGGACGTATCTGCGCGCGGCCAACAAGGTCGAATCGTAGTCTATGCGGTTATTTCGAGCAAAAAAGCGATTCTGTGCGCCATAGCGCAAGAAACTGCGAACTATTTGTGCTCCCTCGTGTGCAGCGCTCTATGAAACTCGGGTATTGCGCGCAATTCGAGCAAAAACGTGATTCTGCGCGCCATAATGCGAGACACTGCAAACTACCAGTGCTCCCTCGCGTCCATCTCTGTATCAAATTGCGCCCGAGCTCGGGAACTCGAAATTGCGCTCGGAAACTCGGACTGCTCCATACCCCATACTACAACATGCCCGATACCAGTGTTGCTGCATTGGCCAGTTGGTTTTTCCCAGTTGTCGGCTAAAAATTTCCCATTTTTCCCCACAAATATATTTTTCTAATATATAGTAATTTTAGAGGAAAAAATACAGCGCGAACATAGCAGCAAATTTCTAGTACATCGGGCTCTTTCGCACAATTGTGTCCGAGCGCCACACTTGGCAACACGCAGTATCCGGCTATCTACAAAAGAACCTCAACGCCTTAGAAATAGTCGACCCCTATGCTGTTCCTGACTCACAGGCGATCGTCTGGTACCTCCAAGATAGCAACCCAGGAACCTGTTTCGGATTTAGCATTGATGTTGAAGATTTGTATTATTCCCTACCTCATGGCAAGCTCTTGTCCACCGTGAAGGAATGCATCACACTCAAGAACGATGAAGTAGCATTTACTGGTCGCAGTGGTATCACAGTAGAAGCCTTTTTAGAACTGCTTTCTTTTCACCTGTGTTCAACTTTTGTGAAATGGCGCGGGACAATTTTATTGCAAAAACAGGGTGTGTGTATTGGTTCTCGTGTAGCCCCAATACTCAGTAGCATTTTTCTTGCAAAAGTAGACGTAGAGATCAAGGAAAATCTTGACGGTCTTGCTTTTAAGATCTGGAGATATGTAGATGACTTTCTAATACTAATGAAAAAGGGAGGGCACGCTAGGCGCGCGGTTGATGTGTTGAAAGTGTTTAAAGAGAACGCAATGGGTCTAAATTTCACGTTCGAAATGCCGGAAAAAGGTGAACTTCAGTTCCTAGATCTAAGACTGATGTTCAAGGAGGGCCACACTTGTTGGGTTAATAAACCGCGCTCCAAAAAGCCGATACTGAACCTTTGCTGAGGGCACACAAAACTGGTAAAAAACGGCATAGCATAGTTGAGAGGAAAATCTCGAAATCGTTTTATTGAACTTAATAATACATCACGGCCCAATATTATTACCCATGATTACGAAATCAACGCCTGCCACGATGTTTGACATTTATTGCAGCCGAAGAATTTTCGTGCACTGAAAGGCCGCACCGACGCTAGGGTGCCGATGGCACCGACAGAAATCGTTGGCATGTGAAACGGTGGCTGCGATTATCGTCGCAACGACAGTGCGACCGGGCCGTAATTTTTCGTTCCCGGCACGCCGAGCTCATTAGGCAGTGTAAGCTTTATCATCGTATCCACAAGTACAGCACCTTATCGTGGACACTTCTAGACGGCATGCGCTTTACCAAAATTAACCGCACGCCACGCGCCCCCGTTTCATTCCGTCCCGATATCGTCTGCACGCGTCTACAGGAGCGGTGAGCCGCACGCAGCCTAGTAGGCGTTGCATAACCCTCCTCGCCACACCGGCCGCTCCCCCTCTCCATTCGTCCGAGCAGCAGCGCCAAACAGGCGGGACTCGTGTGCGCGGGGGTGCTGAGGGGGAAAAAAAGCGCGGGAAAGACCTTCCGCGCGACCGGCCGCCTCGCCATTAAGCCTGTTTCACATGGCGCGCCGGGAACGAAAAATTACGGCCCGGTCGCACTGTCGTTGCAACGATAATCGCAGCCGCCGTTTCACATGCCAACGATTTCTGTCGGTGCCATCGGCACCCTAGCGTCGGTGCGGCCTTTCACTGCACGAAACTTCTTCGGCTGCAATAAATGTCAAACATCGTGGCAGGCGTTGATTTCGTAATCATGGGTAATAATATTGGGCCGTGATGTATTATTAAGTTCAATAAAACGTTTTCGAGATTTTCCTCTCAACTATGCTATGCCGTTTTTTACCAGTTTTGTGTGCCCTCAGCAAAGGTTCAGTATCGGCTTTTTGGAGCGCGGTTTATTAACCCAACAAGTGTGGCCCTCCTTGAACATCAGTCTTAGATCTAGGAACTGAAGTTCACCTTTTTCCGGCATTTCGAACGTGAAATTTAGACCCATTGCGTTCTCTTTAAACACTTTCAACACATCAACCGCGCGCCTAGCGTGCCCTCCCTTTTTCATTAGTATTAGAAAGTCATCTACATATCTCCAGATCTTAAAAGCAAGACCGTCAAGATTTTCCTTGATCGCTACGTCTACTTTTGCAAGAAAAATGCTACTGAGTATCGGGGCTACACGAGAACCAATACACAGACCCTGTTTTTGCAATAAAATTGTCCCGCGCCATTCCACAAAAGTTGAACACAGGTGAAAAGAAAGCAGTTCTAAAAAGGCTTCTACTGTGATACCGCTGCGACCAGTAAATGCTAGTTCATCGTTCTTGAGTGTGATGTATTCCTTCACGGTGGACAAGAGCTTGCCATGAGGTAGGGAATAATACAAATCTTCAACATCAATGCTAAATCCGAAACAGGTTCCTGGGTTGCTATCTTGGAGGTACCAGACGATCGCCTGTGAGTCAGGAACAGCATAGGGGTCGACTACTTCTAAGGCGTTGAGGTTCTTTTGTAGATAGCCGGATACTGCGTGTTGCCAAGTGTGGCGCTCGGACACAATTGTGCGAAAGAGCCCGATGTACTAGAAATTTGCTGCTATGTTCGCGCTGTATTTTTTCCTCTAAAATTACTATATATTAGAAAAATATATTTGTGGGGACAAATGGGAAATTTTTAGCCGACAACTGGGAAAAACCAACTGGCCAATGCAGCAACACTGGTATCGGGCATGTTGTAGTATGGGGTATGGAGCAGTCCGAGTTTCCGAGCGCAATTTCGAGTTTCCGAGCTCGGGCGCAATTTGATACAGAGATGGACGCGAGGGAGCACTGGTAGTTTGCAGTGTCTCGCATTATGGCGCGCAGAATCACGTTTTTGCTCGAATTGCGCGCAATACGCGAGTTTCATAGAGCGCTGCACACGAGGGAGCACAAATAGTTCGCAGTTTCTTGCGCTATGGCGCGCAGAATCGCTTTTTTGCTCGAAATAACCGCATAGACTACGATTCGACCTTGTTGGCCGCGCGCAGATACGTCCCCAGTCGCTGTCTGTGCAGCGGCGCCGCTTTCTCGGGCCAGGTCAGCAATATGGCGTCCCCGCGCACGCGAACGAACTCGACTGACACCTAATGGCGAGGCGGCCGGTCGCGCGGAAGGTCTTTCCCGCGCTTTTTTCCCCCTCAGCACCAATAACCAAACCACAAGCAGCAATTTTCAGGGGGAAAGTTGGCAGTGCCTTAACTCAAATAACCCTGGAATTCAGCGGGAAGCTTCTGCGCGCATGGTTACCCATCACGTGGCTTCACATCACCCCATCGGGTGCTCTTAAGGTCAACCCAAAGGGAACCCCAATGTCAAAGGTCAACTCGGCGAACTTGGCAGAGCGCCAAGACGTGCGCTCTAAGCTGAAGCTTGAACATTTGCATTAGACACTCCTCGCTGTCCTGTTTTTAACCTCGCAAGAAGCAGTTTCTCGCTTCAACCAAGGAATGGCAGCAACCAGCAGAGCTGTTGCAGCACAGCTTGATTACAGGCTTGGAAGCTGCCTCATTGGTAGGAGCCTTGAAAAAGATAAACAGAGGCTGTGCAGGTCTGATAAGGGTCACACAAATGCTGAAAAGGTGAAGAGGATGGCCAAGAAGCACAAGCCTGACAGCACCCAGGACTACTGCCCAGGACTTTTGTGAATGTGTGGCAGATTCAAAGAAAATAGCAAGTGATTTTCTGAGCTTTTTTTTTGTCAAGTGTCAATGCAATACAGAGGTTTTAACAATCTTTACATGAACAGATTTCTGTAAATTTGGTGTTATTGTGTTCAGCGATGACTGGGCTGCATGCTAAAGCATTAAATTTTTCCATATGATCAGTAAACAAAAATGGCAGAGTAAGCAAAACTTTGAATGCAATTTTCTCAGCTTTGCTTTTTCGATCAAATGCCTTTGCCTTACGGAACTTTTCATAATGTTTTCATCGACTGATTTTATTGAAGTAGGTATCATTTTTTTCAGCAACACCTCAGCTACATCCTAAAGCTTTCCAATTTTCATTAAACCCAATAGACTAGCAATTAGGTCAGATATAAGCTAATTACTCCCACATTGTTTTATTTTTCCTACTTTGTTATTCATTCATGACCTATGTGATGACATTTTAAAAATTTCTTTAGCTTTAGAATGTGCAATGGGCCCTTAAAAATGACAGCATTACTTTAAAACTAGTTTTTTAATTAAGAAATCACCATAATGGCCCGTAAGAAAACACCTAAGTGGTATAAATTATTTTGCCATATCTTCATTTCTAGATGAGATATATAAAATCTGAATATATATTTGGGATTAGCATTCAAAGATATATCTGCATGCCAATTTTCAGGAAGCTGTGTTAAGAAATAAAAAAAAGTTTTCAAGACCCTCATCCCTCCTTAAATGCATTTCTGGAGAGTCGGACAGCGTCAACGACAGTGTGGTGGCGGGCTGGAAAGACCATTCGCTGCCGGGTCTGCTTGCAGGCTACGCTCCGCGAGATATTTTCAACGCTGACGAAAGCGGACTTCTTTACAAACTGAGACCGGGAAAGATGCTCGCTTTCTCTGCAGATGCATGTCACAGGGGAAGCAGTCTAAAGAACGTGTGAGCATTCTTCTTTGCTGCAATATGGATGGGAGCGAGAAAGTAAAGCTCCTTGTCATAGAGAAGTCTAAAAGGCCCTTATGCTTGCACAAAGTGCACATTCCTGTAGACTGGGAGTCCAACAAAAGTGCCTGGATAACGAAAGACACCTTTAACAAATGCCTGCTGAACTTTGACAGCAAGATGAGGAACGAGAAGAGGAATTTGGTACTGTTCCTTGACAAGTGCTCAAGCCATATGCAAGTACCAGAGCTGCAGGCCACCAAAGTGTTATATTTTCCTCCTGGCACAACTTCAAAAGCACAGCCAATAGACCAGGGTGTTGTTCACTCTCTCAAGGCAAGATACCGCACTCGCCTTGCAGAGCGCCTGCTCTATGACATGCAACAGAAGAGGGAGTCTGTGATAGACTTGAAATTTTCTGTACAGATAATCTCAGCATTGTGGGAGCAACTCGATGCAAACATTATTAAGAATTGTTTTCATAAAGCTGGATTTATTTTGGACAACAATGAGCCACCAGCACCTCTGGCAGAGGATCCAGACCAGCCAGATCCAGCACTATGGGCAGCTGTGCAAGAAGCATTCGGCACACAAGATTTTGCAGAGTATGCGGGCATGGATGCTGAATTGGTCAGCACGGAACAGCTGACAGACGACGAGATTGTTGCCCAAGTCAGGAGAGTGCCTGCCATTGACCAAGACCAGGATGACGAAGAGGATGAAGGTGTCACTGTCCCTCGAAAGGTTACCACGTCCGAAGCACTCCAGCATATCCAAGGCCTAAAATCATACTTTGAGCAAAACGCTGCACCTGAAGAAGTCGATCACCTTGTGCTAATGGAGGCACAAATTGTGTCAAAAGCTGTTACTTATTCGGTTCAGCCAAAGTTGACGAACTTCTTTAAGAAGTGCTAAGTTATCAATAAAGCATATGTTGTCGGCAGGCATTGCATGTCGTGTATTCTGTTTACAACAGACTCTGTGTGGTTATAGACCAAAGTCTGTTGTAACAGTATTTGGATTGTACAGACTTCTCTTACAACAGACCAAAACCCTGGGCACTATCGAGGTCTCTTATAATGAAATTATACTATATAGGAGAAAAAAAAAAGGTTCTCCCAGTACACATTGCTTGGCAACAGCATGAGTTGACGTGGCAACACAAGTTGATGTCTGGGTTGTCTTTTTTTTTCTTTCTTTTTATTCTGTGCTACGGGCTATTTTGGTAGCAAAGTCAGCAGTACAGGTGCTTGATACAACAAAGATAAAAGCGACTAAGGTAGCAAGTGGCAGGCACTCAAAAGCCGCAGCAGAACAAACCAGTTTTTAAACAAAGGATAGATGTTTATGGTATGTGGGTGCTCAACGTCCCAAAGCGACTGAGGCTATGAGGGACGCTGTAGTGAAAAGCTGCGGAAATTTCTGTCACATTGATATTCAAACACACTCAAGTTACTGGGGTCACTCTAGGAACTTCCATGCAAGTAATGCGATGGCATTGAAATTGTCCCCATAGACCATAATATTTATATAACAACTGCTTAATTTCGGACACCATGCAACCTCTCGTATGATTTTTCGGACACTCCTTGAACGCCATTTTTGTTTTGAACTGTGCCTCCTTGCTGCCCCACGAGGTGGTGCTGCTACAAATGCGCGCTCATCATCATCGTTTCTGCGTGTTCTGGTAGTGGCTACAGCAGTTCCGGCCTCAGCTTAGTTGCCTAAGCACCTAAGCCAAGCCATGTCTAGGCAATCCAGCTGTCGATTCGTTTCTTTCTTCGTGTACGATGCTGCGAGGAGGCCACGTTATTAGTCTGTGCAACTGGTTTCCACGGGCGTTTGCCTTGTGTGCTGTGCTGAGGTCGTGGGGATCCAACTCGGCACACGCAAACATTGCGCGAAAAAGATCGCAATGGTTCAGCAAGTGCTGCGCTGACATCGCAGAACTTGACGACGACGAGATCATTCGTAAGGTTTGTGCTGCCCCGCTGAACAATGACTCGTAATCTGAAGATGACGAACCATGTGCGCTGTTACTGTCGCATGTGGACCTTGTACATGCATTGACTGTGCTTTTAGCTGTCTTAGTGACCGCACGACCCTCTCCAAGATGCAGGCTGATCTGATTGCACGTAAATGGAGCAGCGTGCAACAGCACATTCACAATTTCCTTAAGCTTATTGCTGAGCCTGAGTAAATACGTGAAAATAAAGGGTTTCTTCGGACACCTCTTTATTCGGACTTTTCCCCGGTACCCGTGAGGTCCGAATAAACTGTCAGCGACTGTAATTAAAATTGCCCCATAAAAAACTTAATAAAATCGTCTGTAAGGCTACTGGTGTTTGCAAAAAACATAAGCTGAAATAATCGCATTTGAAATGTTGTGGAAGCCTCAGAAAGCAACAGAATACGGATGATCCAAAAATTTCACAGTAGTGAGTAATGCCACGCAGTGGGGAAGGGGCGCAGCTTTCAAGCAAAGCCAAGAAGGCAACCATCGGAGACGCAGTCGTGGGATTCGACGTGTGCGAATCCTGCCACATTTTGCCCCGAAATCGCCATTTCGGGTTTCGTAGACGTGAGATATTAAGACATGGGTCGGTCGAATTTACACCTTGAAACCTTTTAGGCAGGTACGTCAGAGTGTATTGATCCCGAATATGCCATTTTCGCAAAAAATAGAAATTTTCGCATATTTCGATCATTCAAGACACCTAGGCTGAAGAGTCGTCTTTTGAACTACTGCACCAATTGTGATAAAAATTTTTAGGGATGGTGTATCTTCTTCTCATTAGACTGTTATCAAATTTTCAGCTTCCTAGCTCCAACAGAAAAAAAGTTATAGCTTTCATATTGAGCAATCAGGTGTGTCAGCTTAGGAAAACTATCATTTCAAAAATAATTGAGATATACTAATAGTTTGTGATTAGATATCTTCTAGATGGTTAACAGTGCAGGATAAGGTCGTTCGTATGTTTTTTATACCATATCTGTACAGATGTCATCACTCTAAAAACAAAGTTCTTTTTTTTTGTTGTCATTATATGTCTGACATCTCAAAATATTTTGTGTAAAAAAATATTTAGAGCCCTAAAACCACCTTGAAAGCAGCTTTTAGACATGCAGTTTGGAAGTAATAGTTTTCCTAACTGTTTTGTTTTCCCAAACAGTGCGAACTGAGAAAAATGAGTTCAAAGATTTCAGAACATGCTTTTCTATTTTGGGGCAAAAAAAAAATGAATCAAAGTGGCCTGCTCCATAGGTCGGACTCTTCTCTTCAACACAATGCTGCTCTGTGGCAAATGCTTCAGTCCTTCTTTTCTTGTGAAATACTTTGATTTGTGAAATACAGTGGAATCCCGTTCATACGAATTTTCACCGGACCGGGGAAAAAAAACGTAACAGCCGGGAAAACGCAACAGTGAGGAAAGCTCCGAAAATAAATTAAAATGTGCACTTTCAACTATAGACTATTTATTTCCACAGAGTGCGCTTAGGACTTAAAGAAGTCCAGAATGGTGGCTTGCCGTTTTTGCCACGAGCCTGCTTTGCTGTCGGGCCGATGAGCGCGGCATTCTCCTCTATCTCGGCACGCTTCGAGATGATGCTGTTAAGCATCGAGGGGGGGAGACTAAGGTCCTTGGCAATGTCGACTCTCTTCCGCGCTGGCTGCCTGTCGACTGCATTCAAAGCGCCTTCCGTTTGCGCGACGTCGTCTAAGCACAAGTTCGACGCTCACGAGGCTTAATGCACAATGACGATAGCATGATAGAAGAGGAGCCGACCCGTTCAACTACCATGCGGCGACCGTAAAAGTGAGAGCACTTTTCACGAATGGCCACCTAGTGGCGGCCTCTCGAACTGGCGTGCGGCTTCTTGCAGCCAGTTCCATAGCCAAGCCCGGCCAAGCCCGGCCAAAACTCGCCAAAAGTCAAAATGGCGGTTGCAGCGCATTGCCTACTTCAGCCCAGGCGTGTTCGGGGTGCTAAGTTGCGACGTATCATGCGGGAACGTTTTCACAGCTACTACGTAACAACGGGGTTCCTTATACATTGGATCCTATGGAAGCTATGCCGGGACCGGATGAAAACGACGTAACAGCAGGGAAAACGCAGCAGTGAGGAACATAACAGTGGGGTTCTACTGTACTTTGAAATACTTGTGAAATACTTTTTTCTTGTATGGGTTGCTCGCTGGACGTGCTTCATCGTCTGGACTCCCATGTTCTAGTTCCAGCTTGTCGAAACAATCTCTTGATGCCATGTGCACCCTCATTAATTTTTAGTGCAGCCAAGTCTGCTGTAGTCTGCACAGTTCTTAGTGATGCAAATTCGATCTTCGGGTGATGAACCATCAACAGAGCTTGAAGTGTTCGCTTAGGTCGCCGGCGGCAGGCTTGGGCCTGGCGAATGTACAAGCAGACGCTCACTTGCTGGCGGTCGCACAGTGCTGTGTAGGGCTCTCGCTTTCGTGGTGCGTTTTCGCTTCTCGATGCTTCTCCGTGCCTAAGCCTTCGGTGCGAGCACATTTCGGTCACACCACCGGCTACCCGCTGTTCGCAGTAAACTCACAGAAGGAAGAAAAGGTAACAGATAGCAAGCGTCGAACACAACCAGAGCGGGAGTGAGTCCGAATGGCGCAAAAACAGCATTGGATGGTCACGTGGTATATTTCTGCCAATCCGAGCTCCTATTTCGGTTTGCCAGCCACTCTGCAGTTGTCGCGGCCAGAAATATGCCTTCCTTTTCATTAGTGGCCTTGCTTATTCTTGATAGAAGGTCTTCCGCGACTAAAAAAGCGTGAAAAACAAACTTTCTAACGTGGGCATTCACTTCTCGTTTGGTTTTTGCTCGGACTGCTGATGCGTCTTGAGAAGAGCGTTCATAGACTCCTTCGACGGCCTACCACCACCTCGTGAAAAGAATTAATTTCCTTCTTTTCTACTGCTCATATAACAACCAAACTTGGTGAGAATATTCTTCATAAAACCAGCAGTCCAAAACAATTCAAACTTAAAAACCGCATTTTTTTCCTGAAAATCAGTATTTCAGCCTCGCATCCCCTTAAAGAGGACTCGGGGGGGGGGGGGGGGGGGGGTGATAAGTTGGCCACATCGGAAGATAGCTTGTTCAAGTCGGTTATCATCCTAGGAAAAAATGGCAGCCTGTATGCATTTGTTCTATGCTAGTGCAGTGCAGTCGTCTTTTTCTTTTTATTCATTGAGAAGCTTTTTCGTTGTTCTTTGTATTTTCTTGCTAGTGACCATGTCACCGCTTCCAACCAGCTCAGCTTTTGTCTTCAGTTGTGCACAATCTCACTGAGTCGCCGTGCCGGCTACATGTTGCCACAAATTGGTGCTGTTCAGATAATTGTGCCAACCCTCTACGATTGGCTGAGCTGCGATTGGCTGCAAACAAGCGCAACAAAGCACAAGCAAAAAAAATATCTGCTGTAGGACCTGTCTGAGTTAATCCGAATGGGATAGAAGTTGAACCCCTTTATAACAGATACGTTCTGCGAAGCAGTTTTTGTCTCTCTTATGAGAGGTCTCTATAAGCAAGGCTCTGTGTATTCATTATTTGCTGAGGGTGTGCTGATATTGAAGCGTTCAAATACGAGTTCAGTACGAATACGAAAAACAAATGGCTTCGAATATTGAAGATCTGTCCAGCATGAAAAAAAAAATATTTCAGGATATACTAAAGAGGAAAACGTTGTTGCCCTTATTTTTTTTTAAAATGGTGTACGGTCTTTGCAACTGAAATAACAGAACTACTCTGACTCGGCACCATAAAAAAAAAGCATGATGTGCACAGAAGTAAGTATTGTGCATCTTTATCGCAAAGACTTCAAAAAATTTCCCCGCCTCAACTGCTAGCTCATTTGCGGTGAAACTGCACACAGAGCTTGCATATTATGGTAACTTTTGTATCGTAGCAAGTTTTACAACGGCACTTACTTACCGTATAAACCATGTATAGGTTGAGTGGGAATATAGATCGACCCCTTACCTTGAAGTGAAGAAAGTAGAAAAGAATAAAGAAGCAAATATTGCCAAAACGCATTTCTTTGCAGCGCTGGCTGCGTCCCTGGACCACCAGAGCTGCGGCTTCACCCCGAACTTTCATCAGCGTCGTCAGAAGACGATTCCTTGTCGCTCACCGTCTCCAACAGTACGTCATCCTAGGTTCCATCCAGCGTGTTGCTTATGCAGAACTTTTTGAAAACCTTTTGCACTATGGCATCTGGCAAAGAACGCCAGGCCGACAACACGCCAGGCCGGCAACATCCAGCTGCAGACGGTCGCAAACGGAGGCCTTTGCAGGCGGCCCATCTGCGTCTTCGAATTGTCGAGTGGCTGAAGGGTGGACGTCATTCCACCAGAAATGATGACGAGGTCGGTCCTAGCTTCTGTGAGCGCGCGCTTTACTGATTCGGTCAGGTGGCCGCGAAATGCATCCAAAACCAGCATGCTCCGATGACACAGCAGTTCACTGGGCCGACGATTCCACACCACGCGAATCCATTCAATCATTATAACCTCGTCCATGTACCCTTTTTCATTCACGCGCACAACAACACCTGAAGGGTAGGCTTCCTTCGGCATTGTTTTCCTTTTGAAAATGACACAAGGAGGCAACTTTCTGCCATCTGCCGTGCACGCAAGTATGACAGTAAAGCGCGAGTGCTCACTTCCTGTCGACAGAAGTTTTACTTGTTTTGCTCGCGTTCGCTGACCGTGGTAGCCGAAGGCATATCAAACCAGACAGGGTTCTCGTCGGCGTTTGCAGTTTGTCCGAGCATGTAATCGTGCTCCTCTCGAAGCCGAATCACATACCGCTGGAAGCTGGCGAGCTTATCGGCGAACTCCTCTGGCAGCTTCTGGCGTAGGGATGTGTGGCGGCGGAGAGAAAATAACTTGCGCCTCATAAAACGGCACACACAACTTCGGTGCGCTAAACTCTTCTCAGCGTAGTCCAGCTTCACGCGCAAGCTCCAAAGCTTTGCATTGAATTGAATGCACAGTCACGGGTAGTGACTGCACACGAAGGTGCTGCACAAAGTCCGTAAGTGCGTCCTCAAGCGAAAGGACATTTTGCTCGGCTTGTACACGAACAACTTATCTTTTGTCCGTGCCAATACCACATGCTCTTCTTCGAAACACCGAACATGCACTGAGCGGCCATGTTCCCATTCGCTTGAGCGAACTCTTATCACTTTCTTCTTGAAAGCCGCTGTGAACTGCCTCCGCATGCCGCTGGTACTCATTGCTTACTCAAAATTGCACACGAGGTCAAACAAAACAGCGCACGCAAAGACCAACAGTACGGTGGCTCCGAATGAAAAAAAAAAAGCAAAAACGTTCGGATGTCGATACGACTATAGCTATCCGTTCGCGAACAGGTATGCCATGGGTTGCCAGGCTGCTACTCGCATTCTGCTAATGGCTGCTATATAAAACGAGGGGAGACTTTCGCTCATTGTTTTTAAGAAAAAATCTCTACTTATATTCCGGTTGATATGGTAGTTGAGCTGTCCATGATGCGAAAACGTAATCACCTGCATCAAGATCGGCGAACCGAAACCCGCAAACGCTGTTTTTTTGCTGAAGGGAGGCAGTAGCGCCATCTATTTTGTGCAGTGGAAAGTGTCACGACAAGGCGCCGAGGCGAGCGTTGCAAGAAGCACGGGCCCTTTGAGTAATAGTTCCGTCCGCTTCGTCTGCTTCAACTCAAGTGCTTCGAGCATTTTGTCTGAGCGGAAAAAAATATCGCAACCCCTGATTTAACGAGGCTTTACCTTTCAAAGAATAATGTTTGATCTCTTTTCTGCTTTCGTGACTCTCCGAAAGCATCGGAGGGTGACAGCAGCAAACAGATGGCACCGCTGCCGCCCTTCAGTGAAAAAACGGTGTTTGCGGGTTTCGGTTCGCTGATCTCGACGCAGGCATGTTTTTGCATCATGCACGGCTTAACTAAGTAAGTACCTTTGTCAAACTTGCTACGATACAAAAGTCACCATAATACGCAAGCTCTGTGTGCAGTTTCACCGCAAATGAGCCAACAGTTGAGGCGGGGAAATTTTTGAAAGTCTTCACAACAAAAATGCACAATGCTGTATGTACCTGATTAGACAGCATAACAGTATCCAACCTGAAATGTGGTCATGCAAAATCAAATTTATAAATTTACACACGATTGGCAGCTAAAAATAACATGATGGCAAGTAAAGCGTTATTAATTCCGAGTTCCAAGGGAGTGGAAAAAATTTCTGGGTTATCCGAAGGCTGTTTTATAAGTGTTCCCCAACCTCAGAAAAAAAAAAAGAGCGAGAGAGAGAAAGAAATGCTGAAAATGTGAAAATTTGAAGCCTTATGAGGAGGTTCCATTGCACAAGCACCGAAAAGCCCGTAACATGCGCATAGCGTGCTGCATGGAAGGACAATGTGGACATAAGTGAGGGGAACGCATATGGGTTTCAGAAGGTTGTGTGTTCTTTGCTTGTGGTACAGCAAAAGCGGAAACTGCGCATCTTCATCTCGAACACCTTCTACCCGGGCAAGATGTGTGGTGGCGGGGACGCGGTAGATGGCGTAGACGGAGTAGCGGCTGAGGGGACAGTGCCCTCGTGGGAGCTGCGAGTGGAGGGCCGCCTGCTGGAGGAGCAGCCCAAGGGGGAGTCGGCGCGGGGTGCCAAGCGCAAGTTCTCCTCCTTCTTCAAGAGCCTCGTCATCGAGCTTGACAAGGAGCTGTATGGGCCAGACAACCACCTGGTCGAGTGGCACCGCACCCCCACCACTACAGAGACAGATGGCTTCCAGGTGCGTGCGTGTGTGTGTTGCCTGGGAGGGTTTCCATCGTACCAGATTGTGGGTTTAACTTCCCAAAGCAACTCAGCCTATGATGGACGGCGCAGTGGAGGGCTCTGGATAATTTCAACCACCTGGGGTTTTTTTACTGTGCACTGACATCGCACAGCAAGTGGGCCTCTAGCATTTGGCCTTCATCAAAATGCGACCGTCGCAGCCAGGATCGCATGAGCATGTGCGAGCACCCCCTCAACCACCCATCCCCCGCCCAACAAGAGCCTCGTGGGAACACTGGCTCCCCCTGACAACCAAGAGCTTACGAAACTTAGTTTCCTTAAATGACCTGTTCGATATCGCCTCGGTAGTTCGCATTATATAGGGAGTTACACCTAAGACATTCTGCAGTTTTTGAAAACGGGCTTTTTAAGTTAGAAGTGCACTTTTTTCGGCAGAGCACTGTCGGCAGTGTAGTAAGCCAGAATACAGCTAAGACGTTGCTAACTAGCAGGCTGGTTAACAATATCCAATAGTTAACTTTTCAACTATTATCGTTAGGCTCTTTAGTTGTTAAGAGGTGCGTAACCCACTGTAAGTAATATCCATATCAGTTTTTAGAATTTCGAAAAAACGGTTACCCTCGGCACTGTAGCCCAACAAATTTTGGATATTTTGACGAGTTACATGCATTGGAGAGATTGCTTTACCTGCAAACTTCTCGAAAGCACATGCATTTGGCGCAATGTTCCCAAAATTTGTTGGGCCACAGCACCGAGGCTAACCGCGTTTTCGAAATTCTAAAAACTGATATGGATATTGCTTACGGTGGGCTACACATTTCTTAATAATTAAGGTGCCTAACAGCATTAGTTACAAAGCTAACTATTCAAGATTAGTTAACCAGCCTGCTAGTTAGCACATCTTAGCTGTATTTTGATGTACTATACCGTTGGCAATGCTATGCCAGAAAAGCGCTCTTCTAACTCAAAAAGCCCTTTTTTTTTTTAAATTATAGAGTGTTAGGTGAAACACTGCTTAACTCCCAATGCTTTAAAAACACAGCTCTTCATTGCTTCATAGCACCTCTTTTTTGTCTGATAAAAAGAGTTCAATAAAAAAAATTAAAGGTGCACTTAAGTCTTCTTAGGTGTGAAAAAGTGAAAGTATTTCAAGTTACTTTGCCTTCTCTGTTACTTTTATTTTATTTTTATTCTATTTTGTTATTTTCTTTTTGTAAATTATTTTTATTTTATTTAGTAATTCGGTCATTTGAACTTTTAAGGAGGGAGGTCGGGATCGGAGTGAAATTCCTAATTTTTTTTGTAGTAGAGCAATGAAATTTGGCATGGTTATTGGGAAGTGTGCTGAATAACTAAATACAAAGTTTCATTGATATACCTTGCGTAGTTTTGACATCACAAATTTTTATTTGCACCCAACTTGCAGAAAGCTTGTTGTGGTAAAAAAACGTGGTAGAAGCCCATAGTGGCCTTTGTATTTTACCCAGATGAATAGTTCATGCAGTGACATTCTCCAAATATTTTTATCACCATGATTTTTTTTACAGAGCATTATATCCATGTTTGAAAAATGTGGTCGTTATCAACATGCCAATTTAGCTAAACAGTAAAAATAATGTGATAGTTATTAAAAATATGGGAATGTCGCTGCATAGAGAATTTACTAAGAAATACAGTGCAACAAACCCTATGCAAATCCTACAAGGCATAGTTGTTCTATGCTTTCTGCAAGCAGGACAGTCGGCTCAAAACTCACTTCTGAGAAAACTGGCTCTAAAGTTTTGCAAGCACTGCAGATTTATTAGAAAGCACCGGGGCTGTAATATCTTGCATCATTGCTGTCAGGCATCTTCTTGCACTTTTTCCTCTTTGTTTGGTGGGCTTCGGACGCCTTCTTCAGGTGTTCTTGGTCCTTTTCTTGAGCCCTCTGGATGGCAAGGGCACCATGATGCACACTCAAGGTGGCACACATTGCTGAGTAGGCTCCTTGGCTCCCTGAATTGTACTTCATGACTGCTTCATTTACTGCTGTCTCTGTTGAAAAAAGCGAGGCATCCTCGTCCTTTGACAGTGCTGACCAAACTTCCGTTCAGTTGCGGACGCTGCGCGAAGGGAGTCGCAAACGCTGCATGTCTGTGCTTTTGCTGTCACTGCCGACAACACGAAACACATGCCTGAATAGTGCTACGTTCGGGCGACGATTCGTCCGGTGAATCTTCAGCTATCGCACTGTAGCTCGTCGACGGTTGGGGCCCACTCGCAGGCTGCGTGTCTGTGTCGCACGATGCGCCAGAAACAGAGCACACCATTTCTGCCGGCGTCGCTTCCAACGCTGCGATCTCGGCTACTGATTCACGCGGCCGTACGCAAACGTGCAAGAGACTCTGTTGTTGCGTCTTCCGTCGACTGCGTTATCGGCGTCGATGGCTCAGGGCGACTGTCGGCTTCGCTAGTGGAGTAACTTGGTGCAAGACAGCGCGGCACATTTCCGTATGTTCACTCGGGTGCTCTGCTTCTCCCGCTGGCCTCCGTCTTCTCCTCGGCTTAGGAGGCTTGCGCTTCCGTTTTCCGAAGGCGTGCTTCGTCGAAAATTTCTTTTCAAATGAGCGATGACTCATTACTACACATCTTTGGTTACAGGCTCGAAAACAGACACAACATAAGGCAGAAAGACAAGACGGAGCGCCTTGTGTTTTGTCTGTTTTCGCGCCTGTAAACAAAGATGTACAGTTACCAACTTGCCCAGATTGCCAGATTCCCCAGATCCCTGGTTGGGAAATACAGTTCGAAGAATGATGTCCAAACAGACGATGACACTGATTTTAGCGCCCACGGCAGGGCGGTGCTGATGTTCTCTCGCAGCTCGGTCGATGGAAAGGGTACAAGACCCGGTCATGTTGTTGCCAATACAGCCTCCAGGTGGGCGCGCACGTGGGTCCGGAATGCGCTCATGTAGCCCAGGAATGCGCATACGTAACACAGGAATGCAGGCCCATGTGGCACAGGAATGTCGGGCTGTTTCCCAGCAGGGCTTGAAAGACCTTGCACTTTATCGTCTGATGACCGGAACGCGTAACGTCTGTTGAAGGCGCAGCTCTCCGTCAGTTTTCAACCCCAGCGTGACTATGAGGACAACGCTCGGTTTGTTGACCCGATGGCATGCCATTGTCGTTGCTGCCTCTGCCATTCCTTCCGCGAACGCCAGTCTCGTCTCTTTGGTTTTCTGGAAATCCTGGTCGGGGAGTCCGCTCCTTGATTCATTTGGGCTGGAAGGCACGCCAGGCATAACAGCCTGCACGATCACGGCGGCACATGTAGCCCTGCACCGAGGGCTCCACTCGGGAAGACGAGAATACTATATTTCATAATTCCCCCTCCTACTCCAATGCACTCGCCCTTTCTTTTCACGTAATGGCCTTGTGTGTTGTAAAATACATGACTATTAAAAGGCTTATTGGGCTCTTCAGCCTTTTTGTCAGCCAGGAGTATCCAAAATATTCACTTCAAAATTATTACTATAAGAAAATTACGGTTTACTTCAAACAAAAGTCACTATTCATACATTCCTAATACTGTGGTCTTGTTCTTCACATTGCAGTTGTGGTTGCATTAAGTTCGGGTAAATATGGTGTTGCTTGTCCCCTGAAAGAAAATTTCAGTTGGCTGTCGGCACTTGTCTGTGGTCCCATCTTTATTTTCCTTGTTCCTTGCGCTGTGTCACAGTTGAGTGCTGACTAGCTCGTTTGAAGTGCTTGACATAATGAAAGGCACTTGAGCTTTTTTCTTTCTCCGCCTTAAGCTCCACGGATTCCGGCATTTTCCAGGAAGTTGTGTGGGTTCCTCATTTCAGGTGAAGCGGCCCGGCGACAAGAATGTCCGCTGCACCATTCTCCTGCTGCTCGACTACCAGGTTAGTGCCACAGTGCAGTCATGCTGGGCTGATATGTCCCAAGTCTCTCCTTTGGCAAATGAAAGCCGTGGTGTGTTGTATTGTGCAGCCCCTGCAGTTCAAGCTGGACCCCCGGTTGGCGCGTCTGCTGGGCATCCACACGCAGACGCGGCCAATTATCATTGCCGCACTGTGGCAGTACGTGAAGACCCACCGCCTGCAGGACAACCATGAGAGGGAGCACATCAATTGTGACAAGTACCTCGAGCAAATCTTCCAATGCCAGCGCATGAAGTTTGCCGAGATCCCCCAGCGGTTGCACCAGCTGCTTCACCCGCCCGACCCCATTGTCATCAACCATGTTATCAGGTGGGCAGACCCTGCAGTCGGGGGTCGTCACTCTGTATGTGTGCAGTGTGCTTGACTGGCCAAAGTGCATGGGAGCGGTTGGCGACCTGGTTTGCACCCAAAGGAGCCTCTGTGCTTCACCTGGTGTCAGTGCATCTGCTCCCCACATGAAGCATGGAGAGAGCCTGCCTTTTCCACCAGATGTGGCATTCTACGGCGAGTTTCCGAAAATTTGTCTGCTACTCGGGCAATTGGTTGGAACCAAACATACTTTCACGACGCATGCGCGATATGGTTCCATGAGGCACAAGGCACAAGCTGCACATGTGAAGTGGCAGATGCGCGCTTGGTAGCTGCCACTATCTGTCACTTGCACCTGTCACCAGCATGAACCGTGTATGCGCTCTAGAACCTGGTTGTTTGCTTTAACAAGTGGAACTCGTGAGAGGGCAGAAGAAAAGAGACGCACATGCACAGATTGGCCATTTGGAAAAAGATGGATTTACAGTGGAAGCCGAGGGCAGTCAATTTCCTTGGGCACTGGGCCTCTTCGGTTATCCACGTCTGGCTGCCTGCAGGCTGCCCGCATGTTGCCAGAACGGGGAGCCAGGCACCCGTTTTTCTTGGCTTGCTCTGTGCACCCTCTGTAGCTACCCAGAATGCATTCTGTTTTCTCTGGCTTGGTGGTTTCGGGCTGCCCGCGACTCGCCAGGATGATTTTGTGCTGGCGGCACTCAGGCTGGCTCGGGCAGCTAGCAGACAACGGACAGGTGGCATGGAAGTGGACGGCTATTTTTATATGGACTAGAAAGACCACGGTTCTTCGTGCGAAGTTTTGTTCGATCTCTAGTGCAATGCAGGCGCTTGTTTCAACTAGAGCATAGCTCATATCGTCATGTGTCGCCACCAGTGACTCCTTTTGCAACAATTCTAGTTGTTTATTTATTTATTTTGCGTGTGTGTGTGTGTGTGTGATCCTATTTTGATCATCTCAGCATCATCATCATCAGCCTGATTACACCCACTGCTGAGCAAAGGCCTCTCCCATGTCCCATGTCTCCCTAATTAACCCTGTCCTTTGCCAGCTGCACCCGCCCCCCCCTCCCACCCCACTGCGCTTGCCTTCTCTTGGAATCCACTCCGTCACCCTTAAGGACCAGCACTTATCTTCCTTTGCATTACATGCATGGTTTGGATTCTCAAAATATTTCGATTATGCCTGTGAATTTCGTGCACGGCTGATGTTGCTGTGGTGTTCAAGGCCTTCGACAATTTATTTATTTATTTATTCACAGATACCTGCAGTGCCTGAAGGCATTATTGCAGGGGGGGGGTACAACAAAATCAAGCATCACAAGTGCCATAGTCAGGTGATGGCGCATTCAAACAACAGAGGGACCAGCTGTAAAAAATCAGGCACACACATGCGCACATTAATGATACAAAGTTAAGATTGAGTGATAAACATTAGTTCACATTTGATTTCACACACCTCATAAGCATGATCACAACATGCAGATGCAAAATGTGGCAGCTGAACATACAGAGTTTTATCAATCCCAGTTTTGCTGAAACAGATGCGATAGAAGATTTCTATTTTACTGCGCATGCACCTGTTACTGAGAAGTTCCCAGCCAAAAGATTCCTTTATTGCTGAAACGCTGTGTCGGAAGTCGTAATCATTGGAGGCAAAACGGGCTGCATGGTTCTGTGCGCATTCTAAACCATCCGATAATGTAATCATACATGGATCCCACACCGTGCTAGCGTACTCAAGAAGAGGTCTAATGTGTGATGAGGTACAACAATTCTTTTATGGGCTTTATGGAAATTACATCGGAAAAAATTCAAATTCTGAATTCTTTGCATACCACATATTCAATGTGGGTTCTCCATGTAAGATTCTCTCTGAAATATACACCGAGGTACTTAAATTCAGAAACTTTTTCCAAAGGAGTGGAATTTTAAAAGTACACAGAATTTATTGGGTTACGTTTTTGTGGAAAAGCAACATATTTACATTTATTTGAGTTCAGTGTCATTTTTCACTTGATGCACCATTGATGGATGCTGTCTAGATTTTGCTGCAGGGTGCGAACATCGTGCTCAGTGGGTAATGGGCTGTACACGACGTAGTCGTTTGCGTACAAGTGGATTTTGCAGGAAATGTTCGCAACAATAACATTAATATTAATTAGGGGTGTGTGAATATTGAAATTTTCGAATACGAATCGAATACGAATATGAAGAAAAAATGGCTTCAAATATCGAATATCTCTTCAGTACAAAAAAAAAATTTCAGGAAACAATGAGCAAGCAAACGTTGTGGCCCTTATTTTTTTCAAAATAGTGTATGGTCTTTGCAACTTAAACAAAACTAGACTGCCTCAGTACCATATAAAGAAACATGATGTGCACAGAATTGTATACTACTTGATTAGACAGCATAATAGTATCCAAACTATAATGAGGTCATGCAAAACAAAATCCAAAAAAATGACAAGACTGGCAGCAAAAAAATAACATGATGACTATTAAACCCCATTCATTCGGAGTTCAAGGGACCGGAAGAAATGTCCGGTTCATCTGAAAGCCTCTAACAACAAAACTAGACTGCCTCAGTACCATATAAAGAAACATGATGTGCACAGAATTGTATACTACTTGATTAGACAGCATAATAGTATCCAAACTATAATGAGGTCATGCAAAACAAAATCCAAAAAAATGACAAGACTGGCAGCAAAAAAATAACATGATGACTATTAAACCCCATTCATTCGGAGTTCAAGGGACCGGAAGAAATGTCCGGTTCATCTGAAAGCCTCTGTTAATAAAATTGACCCCCCCCGAAAAATGCTGCCGAAAATGCTGAAGATGCAGTAAGGCCTTATGAGGCGGCTCCATCGCGCTAACGCCTGTAAGCCCGCGACGAGCCACCCGTTTTAGAGTGCTGGAAGAACAACACAAATGCAAGCAAGGGGCCGGAGAACGCACTCTGGCGTCGGAGCGGCGAGGCGGTTTCTACAATGGAAAAAGAAATAAGTTGCGCGGAGCTGGGATTGCACTATCGGCGAATGCGCGGCCCGACATTTGAAGTTGACGCGGGGCAGCGGTGAAGCTCAGAAACTGAAACTACGCAGCCAGACTATTTTTTTGCCCTAGCGACAGAGGCCTTCCGATTGTTGCCACGCCTAGCGTTACGCCCGCTAAAGAGGTGTGCGGGTTGCAATGCACCATGCAATAGGCGAGATTTTAACAGGATCGCTTGCCCTATTGTGACTACTTGACCCGCCCCTTCAGGAGGCTCCCGCGGCATTCCGCAAGTAGGCTTTCCCGCATAACGTAGTTTACAAAAGGGGATGGCGGAAGTCACGCTCGGAGAGCTATGAAGGGGACAGGACGCATTCTTCGGATGTGGGCATTAAATATGTAACGTATTACGGTAGGATTAAAAAAAAAGCGCGATTTCGCATTGCGATTGTTCGAAGTGGGCCGTCGGCCATCTTGTTTGCAGCATGGGTGATATGTGGCAAAGCCCACTTGGGGAATTCTCACGAGGTGAAGCTTTGCGGCGTCGGGATGCGGTCGGTCCGCGTGATAAACGGCGGAGAAGGAGCGGATAGGACCTCTGTATTGTTTTCCTGGAATTTTTGACTCAGTTATCGGCTAATTTGCCTAGATATTGTGGTTTTGCCACGGTCGAATTTATGAAAATATGCGCTGTATACGATCGCTGGCGAGTATTTGGGAATTTTCTAATATTCGGAAATTTGCGAATATCAATTTTCGAATACGAATCGAATATGAATTTAGGATATTCGGAAATTCACGAATATCAATTTTCAAATACGAATACGAATCGAATATCAAACACATTCGATTCGTATTGGAAATCTCGAATATTCGCACACCCCTAATATTAATTTAAAAACAACAAAGGTCCCTAAACTGACCCCTGAGGTACACTGGAAGGAATATCTGCAGAGTGGGATGTAACACCATTCATAACAAGATATCGTGATCTATCGGAAAGCTAGTCGTGAATCCACGCAATCACAGCGTGGTGAATACCAAGGGAGGCAAGTTTAGGCAATAAAAGGGCATGTGGTACGCTGTCAAACCCTTTTTTAAAATCCAAAAATATGCAGTCAGCTTGATTTCCGCAGTCATAACACGAAATAATATGAGTGAATTCTAACAGCTGTGTAGAACGTAAAGCCCAGACCTTAAACCGTGCTGTACATTCACAAAGAAGTTGCTATTTTCCAAGTGTTTTATGACGGCACTGTAAATAATATGTTCTAGAATCTTGCAGCTTACACTTGTGAGGGAAATTGGTCGGTAATTTGAAACTTCAGTTTTGGAGCCACTGTTATGGATTGGGACTATGTTAGCTACTTTCCATTTTGTGGGAAGACAGCCACAGTCTAACGATGTGTTATGCAGCACGGCCAAACAATGTGCTACCACCTCTGTGCATTCTTTCAGAACATAAGATGGAGCTCTGTCAGGACCAATAGCAGTTTGAACATTGAGCGATTGCAGTTGCTTCAAAATTTTATTATACGTAACTGCAATAGGTGACTGGGAGTTCTGCGCAACAGGGAGCGCTAAAAACAGACCGAAAATAGCGATTAAAACAAGTTTTGTCATAATCATCAGTGACGTCAGCTCTCTGAACCGATAAGTGTGGCCACAACGCCAACCTGTTCTCTTCTATGAGATTTTAAAAGCTTCCATAGCTCCTTAGGATTACACTGAATTTGTTCACCCACATAAGCGAAGAATTTATTTTTTTTAATCTTTAATTTAGCTTTGATATCATGTGAAGGGACCTTCATTGCTTGAAGCATACGTGAGCAATGGTTTTTTCAGTACGAGGTGAGAAGGCAGTGCCGCTTGTTGACCAGTGCACTGATATCCTGATCGAACCATGGCGGATCATTTCGCTGTTTGCAAGACACCACTTTTGACGGTACATGTATATGAAGAAGAGCTTTGAATTTGTTTTTAAACAGTTCCCAAGTGTTCTCACAGTCTAATGTATGACTGCTGTTTAAAAAATCAGGCAAGAAGGAAACAGGATCATGTGATAAGGATGCATAGTCACCTTTGTTGTAAAAATAAACTTTCCTCGTGTGCTGTGCGATGTCGATGTCGGTGCACATTAAAGATCCCCAGGTTGTCGAAATTATTCCGGAGCCCTCCACTATGGCACTTCTTTCTTCTTTCACTCCCTCCTTTATTCGTTCTCTTAACACTTTCCTGCCCACGCCTATGCCCATCGATAGCCTGCCAGCTATCGATGGTTGCAAGTTCGTATTTACGCGCTTTCGAAGCGTTTACGGACATGCTGCGCCATCTAGTACGTAATAAAAGAACTGTTCTTCCAGTTTCTTTGTTTCACGTTCGCCGTGCGGGGGTTCTAAACGACACTCTGAAGTTGGGTGACGCTCCCTCGTTGTGTCCGTGATGGCGTCGACATCGTGCGCTTCTGCTCCGCGCAAACGGCGCGCTTCCATCGATCCCGATGCATCTGCGAGCGATGTTTTTGAAGATGAAAGCAGCAGCGACTCGGAGCACAATTTCAGTTCGTCGGATTTTAGCACTGAAAGCGAAAGTGCGTCGATCCAGCCCGGAACGTCCACAGGCATTCGTCGGTAAGTTTCGGTTTCTCCGAATCATTTCGCTGCGCTCCCACGCTGTTCTGTAGATATCCTCCGTGTACTGAAGGTCAGATTTCTTATCTGCAGGGTGGCAACGTCTTTCGGGAGGGACCATTTGCCGACGGCTGCGCAGAATGTCGTGTTTTCTCCTGCACGACGGCCAGGCCTCGACCTCGGCATCGCGCTCCGGAGTGGCGCTAGGCGGTTCTCCAGAGCCGTTGATTTCTTTCTTCTTTTTTTTCACTGGTGAAATAATCCGAGAGATATGCGACAATACAAATAAATATACCTGGATGCATATTCTTGAAAAACCAACTTACGGCGAGAGAGATGGGTCCTGGAGAGAAGTAACTTCGGATGAAGTGCAGAAGTTCATCGGACTGCTAATCTGCTAATCTACGGTTCAATTCAATGTATATACCGGAAAGCGAGAAGCGCCCAGTGCATGTGGTTTGTTGGCATTTGATGTTGTGACGCGGCTGTGTGAGAACTACCTTGATCAGGGATACTTAATTTTTTTGGACAACTTTTACACATCAACATCTTTGTTCATCCATCTACTGGAATTCAAGACACTAGCTTGCGGAACGACCCGAAAAGATCGCAGCGGTTTTCCCAGCGAACTAAAAGACACAAAATGGGAAAAAAAAAAGCAGGAAGAGGAGATGTTCGATGGCTGCGGGACAAGGACGTGTTGTATCTGCAATGGAAGGATAAGCGGGTTGTCCACATGATGTCGACAGCCCACACCGCAAACGAATATGTTCTTGCGAAACGAAGAAAAAAAGTTGAGAACAAATGTACCGAAGTCTCAATCAGAAAGCCGCAACTCATAGACGACTACAATGTGGGCATGCTGGGAGTTGACAAATCGGGCCAGCTTATCGGTTCCTACAATGTCCTCACGAAGTGTGTGCGCTGGTGGAAGACCCTGTTCTTCCATTGTATAGACATCGCTGTAGTCGACAGTTTTATACTGTTTGATGAGCACCGCTGACAGCATCCAGAAGTGGCAGAACTGTCAAGAATCTCGCGCTTCGACCAGTTCGCCTTCAGACTAGAACTGATTGAGCAGCTGCTGGGATTTGATGAGCGACATTCTGTAGACCCCGCCGTTCCTCCAGTTGTTCCACCAGGAGGTGCACCCCAAGGTCTTCAGCACAAGCCAAAAAAAATGGAGCGTTATAGGAACTATAAGCTGTGCTACGAAGACAGAAAAGTTGAACAGAAAACAAATTTCTTCTGTGAGACCTGTGCTACCAATTTGTGTTTCACTACGTCGAGAAACTGTTTTGCCCGTTGTCATGACACGCACCATGGCTAACGTTTTTTTCCCCCTCAATAAGTCCTGGACATAAAAAGCTGCAATTTTGTCAAACATTGTACATACTGTATGTACTGAAATTTTTTTATATTTTGTGAGTGTAAAGAAATGTTGATGTTTTTGTATATTTTATCCAGTGTTTGAAATTTTTGTGCAATTGTTTTTTAAATATTTTCTCCAATAAACATGTTCATTGAGACTAACACCATTAAAAAGACAATTTCCTCTTCTCAACAATGATGCTATTTCTTTGAGTATCAAGCATGTTTTGTTGAAGGAACAAAAATATTTCCTATACCACCCAAAAACCACTACTTTTCCCATGGGCAGGAAAGTGTTAAGGTTTCCTTCAGGTATGGGGCGTCCTTCAGGTGTGGTTCAGGCGTCGGCTGATATGTAAGACAGATACTGTGCCATTTCCTTTCCCCAAAAAACCAATTTTCATTTTTCTCCCGACTACTTATGCATGGTCCGTGCAACTGACACTTTAAGATGCGCAGTGACACAGTTATGATCACTTAGATCGGAGATTATTAATACTTAATCTCCTGGCGAGGTTGTGTTAGAGACTAAATCCAAAATGGAAGACCTCAAGTGTTGCTGTCTAGTAGGCTCATTTACGTACTGTGTTAGATCATTGACTACAATGAGCTCTGCAAAGGCTAATGCCAGTGCAGACTTGTCAGTGAGTATGGGTTTTTTATCCTTCCATTCGACGTTGGGCATGTTAAAATCGCCACCCAAGAAAACATCATTATTCAGTGTGGAAAGGAACAGCGACAGGTCGTTGCAGCACTCGACTCAATTTTGACGAGGTAAGCGATAAAAGGACCCTATTGTTATGATGCCACCACTGCGCTTTGAAATATTGCACCACACCGATTCACTGCACGCTGAAGACATTGCTATCGGCTTCGATCGGAAGCATGCCCTTGCAAGTACAAAAACACCGGCCTCCGTGAGTGTCCCTGTCACTGTGATGCACGTCAGCATCACAAATAGAATCGTGCAACCAGGGTTCGGTTCTGAGTACGACGTCAGGCTTTGCTGAAGATATCAAAGTGGCAAAGTGGTCAATTTTATTTTTTAGGCTCACAAGGCAAACCAACTCTTCGGCCATCGGATTTGATCGACGAGAATGGGGAACATATGAACACGTGTGGCGGGGCCGATCCTCAACGACTAGCTATCCTGCAGTTTTGACAACCTTTTCAGAGGTGGTGTCATAAGTGAAGCACCGATTGTTGGCATATAACTTGTTGAAACGCAACTTAAAGGGCACGTCCAGTGAGTGCGCATGGGCAACAAGTTTAGATTACGCGTTTAGATGACTTTCCTTTAAGCTTCCCACCAAGCTACAAAACACGGTCCGTGTCTTTGAAAGCGGAAACTTTAAGTATTATTGGCCGCCTTTTATTTTCATAGTATTTGCCCGAATGGTGTGCACGCTCAGTGCCAGCCCCCTGACACCGATTGTCCTAGTTTGGACTGAAAAAAAGCCAGTGCCTTTTCCTCAGATTGCTGCCAGGTCTCAGTTGCGCTATCCTCTACACCAAAAATTGGTAGGTTATTTCTACGGGATTGATTGAAGAGCGGCCGCAGAGGTGTTAGTTGAGTTCAGTGCGAGAGCTTGGTCTTGCTTGCTTTCTGCGCAGTGAAAAGGTAGACGTGCTTTGAGAAATGCCTGCTTGAAACATGTCCTCGCAAGCACACTGCTCGAAGCATATATGCAGGCTTATGTGGCCGGCCACACAGCTTTCAGAGCGGTCGACGTGGGTGCTGATTTGGTCGTCACCGACTGTCGTACAGCTTGATGCTCGGGCCATCTGCCACAAATGCTTAAAATATCTGAGAAGTACAGTACACATACATCATGTCGCATTTGACCCATTAAAGAGAAAAATTTTCCAGCGCGGATCATCATGCAAGCATACGCAGTACGTGGGCATTTGTTGAGATTATGCATGCGTTCCTTGCTGGCAGCAATAGCCGGCAGGCGACAGACTGTAGTTGAGCAAAACGTACCCCAATTCTTTTTCCTTTACAGCCCACTGGAAGCATTTCACGAGCATAGAAATCACAGTGACCACAGCAGAGTCATTTACCATGCAGGGCTGATCATCTGCTGTCATACTTACTGCGTAGTAAACACACAATAATCCGAGAGTATGGCATGTAGTTTGATGAGCAACACATGTGCAGTTTTCCCGCCGAGAGTGGTGTTGACTGTAAGATGTTATATTGCAATATCTCTTCATGTGCTTTTGAGGATTTCTTGAAGCTTACACAGCGCACAATTTATGCACCGAAGGCACACGCTCACATCGTTGGCGCAATCAGCTGTTCATTCTGCAGTCTGCTGCTGCACTCACTAACTTCGGGTCGCGTTTTTTTTTGCTCCCAAGGAGCTTACTGTATAAACGCGTGTAAGGGCCACACTCGTGTACAGGCTGCACCCGGACTTTCCACGACCCATGCTGGAATAGCCTTCAAAATGCATGCGCCGTGGCCTCCACAATCAGCACCGGCTGCAAGCAACGGTGTGCTTAATCGCAGAGGCCATGCAGGCGCTCAGGAGCTTCCAGGTGCTACCCACGGATGACACCCGTGGCTTTGGCAGATCATCATCGTCAACTTTTCCCTTCGCCGCGAACTCCC
Organism: Amblyomma americanum; assembly: GCF_052857255.1. Taxonomy (NCBI): domain Eukaryota; kingdom Metazoa; phylum Arthropoda; class Arachnida; order Ixodida; family Ixodidae; genus Amblyomma; species Amblyomma americanum. The sequence continues at coordinate 39,038,369 of NC_135499.1, read as the reverse complement.
GCTGTCCATATCGGCATCAGTATCACGAGCTCCAGCTTTTTCTGGCTGTGAAAAACACGGCAGTTTTGGTAGCATGTTAGTTCACTGTACCACTGGCTTTCGTGTGCTGCTGCAGAGCTTTGCAGTTTTAGCACGATTGGCGAGCACTTTAATAACAACATGGCTGGGAGTTTGCTCTCGAACACGACAAGCGTGCGGCGGGCAGGAAATTCGACGTGGCCAAAAAGTGCATCCGACGATGGTGCAACCAAAAGGATGCTTTGAGGAACACAAGCTTCAAAAAGCACATTTTCCGAGGCAAGCCGTGCATGTTTCCCCAGCTGGAAGAAGAGCTGCTCTACTAAGTGATGGAAGTGTGGAACAACGGCTGCATGTTGACAGCGGACATGTTGCGCAACTTCTTGTGGGATGAGCGTGCACCAGAGCACAGCACCAGCTTGGATTCGGAAGACTCTGTGAGTGACGTTTGAACTTGGAATAAATGCTGCTCATTCCCCGATTGTGTTCATTTTTTTTTTTTCACACATTGCATGTATGGGCCCGCACCCCAAAAATTGTTCCTTGAATCTGGGAAAAAAAAAGTGCAGCCCTTACACGTGCTTATACAGTATTTTTGCCGTATGCGTGTGCAGCAACAAGATGCAGCAGAACGCGAAGCAATGGAGAGCATCTGCCGTCCGTGAACCATAGCTGGCCTTACATTATGAACATCACACAAGCCCGACCTGTACTTATCTTATAGTGTAAATAGAATGCTTATATATTGTACCTCTCTCCCCCCTATTCTTTCTGCCTGTCCCCTCGCCGCTTTCAATTGATTTCTCCAGTCTGCCTGCTACCCCTTAATTTCCGCACCGCAGCGGCGGCCTTGTGGTTGAGCATCTGCCTCGCATGCAGGAGGTGTGGGGTTTGATCCCCAGTGTCGCCGGGTACCCACCAGTGATAAACTGCAATCTCCTGCCTGGCGCTAGGCTTATTAAGGGTGAAAAGCTTGGGAAATTGGTCTTTGACCCCACCTTGAGCAAACGAAAAATACCTTGTGTCATGGCGCTCTTTGGCCGCAGATGCCCTTGTGCCATAAAAATTCATTATCACCACCTTTATTTCCGCTGCTGCAGCTCGGGTGCTTCCCGTAGCGATGGCAGATGCCGGGGCCGGGCAGAGTGAGAGAGACATGTAGGAAGGAATGGATGCCTCTGACCACCACCTGGTGTGTAGGGCTGTATGAGTCACTGCTGCTTTATAAGTGTGATCATGTGATCATGCAGGCAAAGCTTATTCATTGTTTTTTCGTCAGCCATGTTTCTTGCTCTGGCACCCTCCTGGAAATAATTCCTTTTATTGTTAATTGGATAGGTGAGCGATAGGTGTAAGGTTAGCCCTTTCGCTGTTGCGCCATAGGTCAGTGGTCATATATCATCGACGTTTTTTAATCTGCTGCCAAAAATTCAAGGAGGCACTCCCGGGCAAGCTACACCAACTTGTTCATTTCTATAATACCATCTTTTTGGTTTTAATTTTGATTTTTCTTTTTCTAATGCGAGGAGGCAACGTGAAAACTTTGACCGGCTGCAGTCCGCTGTTCGCCAATCAGTCCATTTCGCTGTGCACTCCTCAAAGTCTAAAGGCTTCACTAAGCACTTTTGTAGGTTCTTATGCTGTCTTTTTTTCTTTTTAGAGCAGCAGTGGCGAGTTAGACAACCACTTGGAATGGCCGGATCTAAGTTTCCATTGCAAGGCTTCATCTCGGAGGTCTCGGACATCAGCACATGCTCATATGTGTTTCGTTTTGCTGCTCACGTTGTATTTTATATAGTCGGCTTGATTTGTAAGCGATGAGAGTGGTTTTATTTGGTGATTCGGGGTCTTTGAAACATGTTGCCTTGTTATTTTACCAAAATGCGCCTGGGGATTTTTTATGATGGTGAAATCAAGGAAGTCCACGCCCCCTTTTTGCCTATAGTACCCATTTGCTACCCACTGAAAAAAGATGGAGCGCCTGCAAGCTCTGCTATTAAAAAAAAAGAGCACAACTCTGAACACATTTTATGTGCAGCACATCCCATATCTACCTCCACTTCATGTCTTTACGTGATTGCTTTCTCTAGCTGTGCAGCAGTCATATTCCTTAACTTGAAAAACCACACAAAGTGCAGTGTACTATGTACACAGCTGAAAATCTCAAAAATGGTCGCTAAGAACCTGTGCAATGTTTTGTACTTTTTATTTTCATTTTTGTAATCAACTTCTGATTTAGTGCAGCAGCTTATTCTTGTTTTGCTTGTATTCTTTTTTTTGTTTACCGGCATATTTAACGAATAAATTTTTGAAAAGTTTTGCACAGACAACTCTGGCGATTTTTTTGCCGGCGCGGAGGTATGACCAATAGCCGACAGTTTGATGTATCACAATGCGCAGTGCATTTAGCACTTCTTGAACAAATAATTTGTAAGACTGGCCTTCAGCTTTGGAATCTTCAGAGGCTGGCGCTTAATGAAGAAGTCAACGAGAAGCGGTGAACGCCCGTCCCTCGTGCGTGCTCTGGACTGACCGCTTCCTGTGGTCTGTACGTGGACTGTACCGCTGGTTGTTCGCAATGCAGTGCTTTGCCAGACGTTCCTTATTACAAGTGGTGGAGGTGCCAACGATCCCCTCGCCCTGAAGCTTCGCAACTGCGCATTGCCTATCGCCTCTGCAATGCCTGAGACCGTCACCCAAACTGCTTCACCGCCTCCGGTGGCTGTCTTCTGTTCCAGCGCCGCGCGGCAGCGTGACCCGGCCATCTTCAGCGGCACGGATGACACGAGTGTGGAGGATTGGTTGGCTTTCTATGAACGTGTAAGTGCATACAATAAGTGGAACGATAGCGTCAAGCTCACCAATGCTATCTTTTATTTGAGCGACATAGCCAATCTCTGGTTTCGAAACCACGAGGCTAACATCTCAAACTGGGCAGCTCTCAAAACCAGTCTGACAGAAGTCTTTGGCCGTCTGGCAGTGCGTAAGCTTCGCACCGAGCAACGCTTGCGAAGTCGGGCCCAGCAAACTGGTGAAAATTTCACCAGTTATATAGAAGATGTCGTCGACCTCTGCAAGAGTGTCAACCCTTCTATGAGCGAGGCTGACAAGATCAGGCATATTATGAAAGGCACTGAGGATGATGCCTTCCAGATGCTCGTCGCCAAGGATCCCCAGACTGTCTCCGGTGTCATCGGCTACTGCCAAAGCTTTGATGAGCTGTGCAAACAGCGCCTTCCTACCCGGCGTGCTGGCTATCAGGAGGCTACACTTTCCAGCTTGGCTCTCCCAAGGGACGGTGCCCTGGACCAACAGTCGCTCCTCCAGCGCATCCAGCAGTTTGTACGTGAGGAAGTTGCACGCCAGCTATTTTTGTCTACCTGCCCGTCTACGCCTGCACCATCGGTCACTCCCAACCTACATCGTGTCATCGAGGAGCAGGTCGCTGAAGTCCTACCACCTCCTCCTCAGCCACCCCTGATCGCGGCTCCTCTGATGTGCGCCGATGCCGTGTTGCGGTCGCGGCCCTCACCTGCTGCCCCTTTCTACAGGCCACCTGCCCAGCAGTTAGAACCCCAGTAACCTTTTTATTTTAAATTTTTATTTTAAGACACCAGAATTGATCATTTTTGTATGCTAAGGAAAGAATTCAGAGACATGCAGGGAGCAGGGTGGGTCAGGAAACAAAAGGTGTTCCAGTTGAAACCAAGAAGAAACGAGCATGGGCAGTGGTCCATCAGTGCCAAAGGGACAGATTTTAAGAGAGGCAGGTCACAACAGGGGGAGTCAGCTTGCGGGGATAAGGTGGCTGCAGCTGGCACTGGAAAATGTAAATGGTAGGTCAGTATGAAAGGCCTTTGTTTTGCAGTGGTTGTAGTTGGGCTGATGATGATGTTGCTGATGAGATAACCCTACAACGGGATTCTCATTTCCTGTTAGCCTCGGGGAATGCCAACAGCTGTCGAAAGGTGTCAAGGAACCTCGTCTGTCTTGGCTTCCATCTCTGCCTGCCGTATGTGCATGTAAAAAGGACCAGACAGACACAGCAGCTCAAGAAATGCCCAAAGTCAATTGTTAACTTCATTGAAACAGTCTGTAATTAAGAATTGCACTGTGATTACCCTATGTTGCTGCATATAAGTCAACCCATTTTAGAGAAGCAGCCATCCAAAATTGCTGTGGTAACTTATACACGGAGCAGACCTATTTGCGAGGTCTGAAGTAGTCCCTGACAGTGTCCCTGTGCCGGTGACCATTTCCGATGGGACACATGGAGTTTTCATGCATTGAAAAAAAAAAAAAGAAAAAATTGTTAACTCACAAGCAAATCGGTTCCACTAAAAAAATTCAAACAGCACACTGGCGGTTGCTTTCACGAGTGGTAGGTAGAGCAAGAGCAAACTTCTGATAATCTCCCTGGTGTGCATCGTACTGGGATATGAAACTACAGAACCAATGGCAGTTCGCTTTGCCGTTAGTCGGGCTGCACGTAGGTGTGGTGGCCAGGGTGGAGCACCATTTTTTTCTTTTCTGAATATTTGTTTTTGGCAGCCGGACTTGTGATTGAATCTTTACGTGTTTGTTGGTTTGAGTTGCACCCAGACTGCGATGCCATCCCACAGGAAGCTGCAAAACAGAGTGCAGAGACAAGGCGGGGCTGGGTAGGGGGTGAATTTGTTCAAGAAGAGGGCTTAGTCGGGCTGCTTGGTGCATGTGGATGGAAATGATGGTTGGTGCATTTTTCAACTTATATCTGGGGTGACCTTTTTTTTTTGGCTAGTGAGGGCTACGAATTGGGGGCTCAACTGTGATATACTGAGTTGATTTATACATGGCAATTATCGGGTGTCCCAGAATACAGTGGGTGAAAGGGAAGATGAAGTTTGAGGCCCAGAAAGCACTCTACGGAACCCATGGCCTCTCTGCCAAGTTTGTGGCCATCATGGCCGCATGTCGTTCAAGCTAGCCATGGGGCAGCATCCATTCACCACTGAATTGAGTGGCTGCAGGAAGTGGCCAACATGTATTGTGAAATGTGGTTCTCTATTGTGTTCGCATGTGCTGCCAGTGTGGAGGGCCCAGACACCAAGAAGACGGCCTGCTACGACATCGACGTTGAAGTGGTGAGGTGCCCTCTTTGATGTGTCTCCCGCATTCAGCCAGCTGTGCAACCCTCTGTGGCCGCATAATTTGTGCCCTGCTCCAAGAGGTGGCTTCAAGCAGTGCAACTCTTGGATTTAGACCTTTGATCTGTGGCCCGCTTAAAATGAACATAGAATTTTTTTAACTTCCAGGTAAGGTTGACTCTTGATAACCCAGTCAGAACACGACTGATATTTGTGTGTATTCCATGTAGTCCTAAACAGAACCCAAAGGAATAATTGTAAAGTTATACTCTGTGACAGTGGTTGCAAATGAACCCTTAAAGTGAGCCACTTAGTGAGATCTTAAAAGTTAATTTGAAAAATGTGACGCACCAGTTATGAGGAAGAAAAAGGTCCATTCACTGTCTCACTCACAGTGGACACCTGAACTGTTTCTTGAGGTTCCGGAACTGCTTCAAAAGGGGTAGAGAGAAATACCTTGAGTGGACGGCTCTGGATTAATTTTGATTAGCTGGGATTCTATGGCATGCACTTGTATCACACGGCAAACCTGCGTTTTTGAATTTCCTCTGAATTGGAACAGGGTCATTCTTGGCCGCTTGTGCAACTGTCGCTGCATTCTTCATTTTTAAGCATTTCAAAAAGCCATGGATGATTAGTGTTTTCCAGCTACGTGAAGTGTGCAGAGATGTTCCAAATTGTGTTAAAAGGCTTTTGCACGTTGCTTTGGGTAGACTTGTGCAAGTGGAGTTTTTTTTGGTTCAAACGGAATTCGAAGCAAATTTAGTCATTTTTGTAGGTCAATATTGCAAATACGAATCGAATGTTTTTTTTATTGAGTTCATATCCGATTTGAGGAGTGGTTAATCGAAATTTCTAAATATTCAGCAGTGATCGAATACCGCGCCAACATTCGTAAATGTGAGCATAGAAAAACCACGATATCTGGGGAAATTATGTTCAGAAGTTTAGTCTTTAGCACAATAGAAGGCATCAGGACGATAGGAGGGCAGCGGTGGGAATGCTGCACCAATTACGCCAACCTGTGCCATTGCATTAAACGTGCTGCCTGCTGCTTCAGATTGGCATTTTTTTTTTAAATTGTGCCAAGGCTATGCCGAATTACTATTCCAGCAACCAGGAGCCGTTGCCAATGTTAAGAGGCCAAGGCTATCACCCAGTGTGCACAGTTGCTACGATCTGATATGCAGACATGACTCTGGTTCCTTATCCCGATAGGTGATGAGAAAGATAATCAACAGAATCCAGCCCTGCTCCGTTTCGCAGCAAATGAGCACATGCAAAGTAAAAATTGTTCTTTGAAAGGTTCGTATGTGCAGAATTGGGTTTCTTCTAGAATTATAGGGCTTTTGATCAGGATTGACTTGTCCTGTAAGGCCACTGTAGGCCAAGAAAGTGTCAGACATGCTGCAACTGATATACCTTGGTTCCACGGACGGCATTTGTGCTGGCTAGCTGTAACAGTGCTGTTAGCATCCGAGCTTCCATTTTGTTTGTGCAGCAGAACACGTTCATTTCAAACTTCATCGTAGGGTGTTGATTCAGGTAAAGGGAGTTGGAACTAACTAAATTGAGCCACTTTCAATGATGGGGTGGCATTCTCCTAGGGTTGGCATTCGGTGACTAAATTTTGCAAGCGTGATCTCTAGCTTGCATTGTTGCCAGATGTATTCTGTCTTGCACCAGCTTGAATTTTGTTGCAATACGAGGAAGTCCGAACTACCGTATTTACTTGTGTAATTTGCGCAGCCCTAACTTTTTACCTGGAATTCTGAAAAAAAATTTTACTTGCATATTTTGCGCTTCCTGCTGAGCAAGCACACCAGCACGCATGCAGGTGTGTGCAGGAAATGCTAGAGAAGATCAGCGTGGCTACATCACCACATGCAGCTGCGTAAGGTGAATGAGTGGTGCCGAAAAAAGTCCATAATTTGTTTGTAAATTGGTTCGGTGTAAGGAAAAGTCAGTTGTGCTCCTTTTACCCAGCTTGGTCATGCTGGTGGTCGCTTTTCCGTACGAGCAGCTGTGAGAGCAAACTGCCGGTACCCTACAGAGGAGTGGGTGCACTGAGGCTGTTGGGGTTTGTGGAATTCGTGTGCAGGATGACCCCCTGAAGGCCCAGATGAACAGCTTCATCCTGTCCACAGCCAACCAGCAGGAGATCCAGGCCCTTGACAACAAGGTACACACTCTATTTGTTGACACTTTTGCAGACCTTGTGCATGTTCCAGCAGGGCACTTTTTGAGATGAGAAGTGTCATTGCCTATTCAGTGGATGCAAGCGACATTGTAGGCAATGTGTGCTGCATGGTCCTGGGAAATAGACCAAGATATCCTCCCGAGAGCTGCCAGTGAGAAACTAGTCCACTATGTGGCAGCCTTGGGAACAAGTTTGGTCGTGTAGAAAGCTGCTTCTCAGCTGCCCTGTGCTGTGGTGTAGTGAGTGTGGCCTTCTGTCCTCTTCAGGAACTCTCAAAGAGGTGATAGTCAGCGCGAGCACATTTAACGCGATTGGCGGTCATTTCAACAGGCGGCCGTAATGCGCTTGCTCACACTTACGAGGGCTCGTAAAATAGCAGCCAACACACATAGGCACTTATTCAAGTGACGGAAGCTCTAATTTTCCCTTGTGTTTTGGAAATTTAGTAACTTTCTCTGTATTGGTCATCATCCGAAACCACATGGACCAAGTGTTCCCAGAAGCATAAGTCGCTCCAGGTGAATGCAGTTGACGACTGATTTTTTTTTAACTCTCTAGGGACTGCAAAAAGGTCCAGGAAATCTAATTTCACCAAAAAAAATCTCTTAAACTTATTGCCAATGTGCCGGAGGAAGTGGTCAGTAGTTTTGTTCACATTCTGAAGCTCCTCATGACTAAATCATACAGAACGTTGTTTACACAGGCAATAAGGAGCAACTGCTTTCACGAGCTCATGTAAAATCGCTGTGTAGTGCAGTTCATTTATACCGATATTGAGAAAACTGGAAAATCCAATCGTTATAACTGTTTGTCGCTATATCTGGACTAGCAAAAGAAAAAGAAAAACAAACACCCACGTATTTTTCCATGCATGTATGCTTAGTTACCAGTGATTAGTGAATTGGGTCCAACAATGCGAGTCATGGTAAAAAACACTTTATTACAGGGTACATAAATATAGCCACTAAATTACTTAAGCACACCTGAAAAAGTCAGAGATTTGCACTTTCTTGAGTGGCAGCTGAAGCTTGACAAAGTAGCTTGTTGGGTGGGTTGGTTATGCATTTATCAAACCAGGGCTTGGAGACACAGACAGAAAGGTGAGACAGACACATACACTGACTGACTCTGTCTGTCTCACGTTTTTGTCCGTGTCTTCAAGCGCTAGTCTGATAAATGATCACTCTGTGCATCGCTTCCAGTTGTGCATACGCTGGCGGCAGTCCTTTTACGATCAGTGACTGCATGGACTTCAGGGCACTTTGTGAAGATATTGGAGCCAGGGTGGTGGTGTCGTCTTCGTCATCACTAGGTTCGCAGTTGCTTAATGTAGCTCTTCGTCACGATAGCTGCTCCTCAGCAATGGCTTCATCAGTGGACTTTTCGCATGAATTAGCAACGCTGTCCGTGTTAAAATTCTTCCAAGAGCGTTTCGCCGGCATTCTCCTGTGCCTTGCTAGCATTGAAATTTTTGGCAGAATGAAATGTCATCTTTTTTTTTATTGTTTATCTTAAATTTCTGTTAAAGTGATATTAGGCATTTCAATTCCTTTTGTAGAGCATCTGGTACATCCGATAGAACAGAGGTGATTGCTTGTAATAGAGTTACCCAGAAGAATAGTCGCTTTGTATACACGCTCAAAACTCAAGCTTGTTAGGTGTTGATTTTCATACCAGGAGTGCTGGAGGGAAATCTCAGGAGCCACCGGGTATGGCAGATCATCCGCTGTGGAGATGGTGGGACCTTAAAGGTATCATGAAATGATACCATATTTTCTAAATTCTGAGGTGCCCTCAATTATTATGGGCACCCGTTTTTCACTGTCAGAGAAAGAATAAGTGCGATATCCTCGATTGTAATGCGCACCAGACTTTCATGCTTCCATAAAGAAATTAATCTTCTCACTTGAAACAGGCAGCCAATATTGCAACTGTTCTAATGTCACGATGAAGTAAATGGCGCCACCGCTTCACTCGCCTTATCCCATCTAGCCAGCAGAGTCATCACTCATCTTTCACTGTAGGAAGCCTTCTTGGCGCTCAGTGGTCCATTTCATCCTTGGTGCCATTCATGGCATTTGAAATTTCGCACTTCTTGAAGGCCTGAATGATCATGGCAGACTGGATCGTGCACCACGTGTTCCAGCCATTCCGCAGAATCCTAATGTGTTTTTTCATGAAAAGCTACCTCTCTGTAGTGTTGGAAATTGTGAGCAACATTATTGCCGGCTGTAACTCGGCCTTGGTGGTGGGAGCAGCACAATATCAGGCCAGACAAGTGTGACTCATCATTGGTGATATTAATGCAATCTCCCATGATGAGCACAGCTCTGTGTTGGTGGTTCAGGGGTTAAACATTCATTCACATTATGCCAACACACTTAGGAGAATTTTACACTCACAGCCGTCCTGAGTTTTTTAATCTTGCTTAAAGAACTCACACTTGACCTTTAGGGCCAGTGTTCAGCATGTTCACTTTATCTTGTCACAATCTTGCTTAAAAAACCCGCACATGACCTTCAGGGCCAGTGTTCAGCATGTTCACTTTATCTTGTTGTGATCTTTCTTAAAAAACTTGCACATGACCTTCAGGGCCAGTGTTCAGCATGTTCACTTTATATTGTTGTAGTCTTAAAAAACTCGCACATGACCTTCAGGGCCAGTGTTCAGCATGTTCACTTTATCTTGCTGCAGTCTTGCTTAAAACACCCACACATGACCTTCAGGGCCAGTGTTCAGCATGTTCACTTTACCTTGTTGCAATCTTTCTTAAAAAACTCGCACATGGCCTTCAGGGCCAGTGTTCGGCATGTTCACTTTACATTGTTGTAGTGTTAAAAAACTCGCACATGACCTTCAGGGCCAGTGTTCAGCATGTTCACTCTATCTTGTTGCGATCTTTCTTAAAAAACTCACAGGTGACCTTCAGGACAAGTGTTCAGCATGTTTATCTTGTTGTAGTCTTGATTAAAAAACTCGCACATGACCTTCAGGGCCAGTGTTCAGCATGTTCACTTTATATTGTTGTAGTCTTAAAAAACTCGCACATGACCTTCAGGGCCAGTGTTCAGCATGTTCACTTTATCTTGCTGCAGTCTTGCTTAAAACACCCACACATGACCTTCAGGGCCAGTGTTCAGCATGTTCACTTTACCTTGTTGCAATCTTTCTTAAAAAACTCGCACATGGCCTTCATGGCCAGTGTTCAGCATGTTCACTTTATATTGTTGTAGTCTTAAAAAACTCGCACATGACCTTTAGGGCCAGTGTTCGGCATGTTCACTTTACATTGTTGTAGTGTTAAAAAACTCGCACATGACCTTCAGGGCCAGTGTTCAGCATGTTCACTCTATCTTGTTGCGATCTTTCTTAAAAAACTCACAGGTGACCTTCAGGACAAGTGTTCAGCATGTTTATCTTGTTGTAGTCTTGCTTAAAAAATTCGCACATGACCTTCAGGGCCAGTGTTCAGCATGTTCACTTTATCTTGTTGCGATCTTTCTTAAAAAACTCGCACATGACCTTCAGGACCAGTGTTCAATATGTTCACTTTATCTTGTTGCAATCTTTCTTAAAAAACTTGCACATGACCTTCAGGGCCAGTGTTCAGCATGTTCACTTTATCTTGCTGCAGTCTTGCTTAAAACACCCACACATCACCTTCAGGGCCAGTGTTCAGCATGTTCACTTTACCTTGTTGCAATCTTTCTTAAAAAACTCGCACATGGCCTTCAGGGCCAGTTTTCAGCATGTTCACTTTATATTATTGTAGTCTTAAAAAACTCGCACATGACCTTTAGGGCCAGTGTTCAGCATGTTCACTTTACATTGTTGCAGTGTTAAAAAACTCGCACATGACCTTCAGGGCCAGTGTTCAGCATGTTCACTCTATCTTGTTGCGATCTTTCTTAAAAAACTTACAGGTGACCTTCAGGACAAGTGTTCAGCATGTTTATCTTGTTGTAGTCTTGCTTAAAAAACTCGCACATGACCTTCAGGGCCAGTGTTCAGCATGTTCACTTTATCTTGTTGCGATCTTTCTTAAAAAACTCGCACATGACCTTCAGGACCAGTGTTCAATATGTTCACTTTAACTTGTAGTCTTGCTTAAAAAACTCATATGATCATCAGGGCCAGTTTTCAGCATGTTCACTTTATCTTGTTGCGGTCTTTCTTTAAAAAATTCGCACGTGACCTTCAGGGCCAGTGTTCAGCATGATCACTTTATCTTGTAATCGCTTAAAAAACTCACGTGACCTTCAGGGCCAGTGTTCAGCATGTTCACTTTATCTTGTTGTAGCCTTGCTTAAAGCACCTGCACATGACCTTCAGGGCCAGTGTTCAGCATGTTCACTTTATCTTGTAGTCTTGCTTAAAGAACTCGCACATGACCTTCAGGGCGAGTGTTCGGCATGTTCACTTTATCTTGTTGCGATCTTTCTTAAAAAAACTCCCGTGTGACCTTCAGGACCAGTGTTCAGCATGTTCACTTTATCTTGTTGCGACCTTTCTTAAAAAACTTGCACGTGACCTTCAGGGCCAGTGTTCAGCATGTTCACTTTATCTTGTTGTAGTCTTGCTTAAAAAACTCACACATGACCTTCAGGGCCAGTGTTCAGCATGTTGACTTTATCTTGTTGTAGTCTTGCTTAAAAATCTCGCGCATGACCTTCAGGACCAGTGTTCAATATGTTCACTTTAACTTGTAGTCTTGATTAAAAAACTTGCACGTGACCTTCAGGGCCAGTGTTCAGCATGTTCACGTTATCTTGTTGCGATCTTTCTTAAAAAAATGGCCAAGCTTAGCTTGGTTAAGCCAAGAATGCGTTGCATATCTCGATGGAGTTCCGTGCTGCTCCGTTGCCTCGATAGGCTATTGACTCGATCGCCATTGAAACTGCCCGTGTAGCAGCGCTCGATCGCCTTTGAGTCGATAGACGATCGGTTCGAGGGCCCTCGAAATGCCCGTGTGACAGGGGTATAAGACTGTCCTGGCGAAGGAGCGCAGCTCTTTTATACATATGCCGTGACGTCAATCATAGCGCAGCGCCCCTAGCGGGAGGAGCGGGAGTCAGGTGGTGGCTGCAGCCGCGCGCGACCGCGCCAGTTGGGGCCCAGCTTTTCCTCCGTGACGCCACGCGCCGGCGCAGCGCCCCTAGTGGGAGGAGCGGGAGTCAGGTGGTGGCTGCGGCCGCACGCGACCGCGCGAGTTGGGGCCCAGCTTTTCCTCCGTGACGTCACGCGCCGGCGCAGCGCCCCTAGCGGGAGGAGCGGGAGTCAGGTGGTGGCTGCGGCCGGACGCGGCCGCGCGAGTTGGGGCCCAGCTTTTCCTCCGGCTGTCATGACGTCACGTCACATGGTTTGGTGGCTGCCCGGCCGCGCCCAAGGGCTGAACTGAGTGATTGCAATATGCAACGCATAAAACTCGCACGTGACCTTCAGGGCCAGTGTTCAGCATGTTCACTTTATCTTGTTGTAGTCTTGCTTAAAAAACACACACATGACCTTCAGGGCCAGTGTTCAGCATGTTCACTTTATCTTGTTGCGATCTTTCTTAAGAATCCCGCACATGACCTTCAGGGCCAGTGTTCAGCATGTTCACTTTATCTTGTTGCGATCTTTCTTAAAAAACTCGCACGTGACCTTCAGGGCCAGTGTTCAGCATGTTCACTTTATCTTGTTGCGATTGGCCAGCGCTGTTGACTGTCACAAAATAATCGGATGGCACTGGGATCAGCAAACACCGTTTGAAGCGAACGATGCTAAACACCAGCGACATGAACGTGGCTGACCGCTTGCTTTTGGTGATGACGGACGTATGTGCGGGCAGGCAGGTGGACAAACGTATGATATGAAATTTCGACTCTCTTCAAAAAATATCTGTGGAAACTTCTTTTCCCCGCATAGTGAATGAACCCTCTCCCCAAATTTATGGAAAAATACGGTAATCCTCAAACATTACATTACAAACAAAGTGGCGCTTTTCCGAACGGTGGTTCTGCAACCACTTTTCACACGCAGAGCCATGTCGGCTGCATGGCCTTGTACACCTTGCCAGCAGCAGTAGTGCTGCAGATGATGTGAGCGTAGTGCATGCTTGAGAGTAGCCTTCAGCCTCTCGTACTCATTTTCCCCGCAACGCTGCTGTCATGCAAAAAAAAAAAAGTCGCCGCTTGTTGTGCGAAGCCAACCGTACCTTATTTTTAATGAGAGATTATTCTATTCATAGCGTAGTGGTAGCAGGATTAGATCCTATAATAGGCGATGGTTCGTTTTAAAGCACCGTCTGCTGTGGTTTTTCTGAGAAGCAGGCTTGGCCGAGTGATGCCCAATGAGTGGTGCACTGTATTCTTGCCTCTTGGTTACAGATAAGCTATAAAGTGCAGTTTCTGACCGATTTTTCGGACTCGGTGGGACGAAGAAAATGGTCCGAATAATCGAACAGTCCGAAAAATTCGTGAAAATAAAAAAAAATAGCTTTTCTGCGAAAAACCGGCTTTCAAAAATCGCGAAAATCGCCGCTCCCCATGTTTCGCCTACAATCGATAATATTAGACTGTATGTGAGCCATAGTCATGCTTTCATCATCTCTGCGCCCTCTCCTGTCACGATACCAGACAGTGTGATGTGGCTGCAAGTCATGCCACGAACGAATGCACCGTTACAGTCAGTTTGCATGGGGCTGCGATGCTCGCGAAGATTGAGAGGTAAACCACGGGAAGACGTGAGCGGAAGTCAGTGCCTCCAAATGCACCCCCTCCCCCCGCGTCTATCGCGTTTGCTGCCCCGCACCGCAGGTGGCATCGTCCAAGTCACGGTGGATGCTGCAGCTGTCCCATTGCACCACTTTCAATGCGACCGCGCTGACTGCGCGCTCTTTGCAGGCCATCTCGATGGCAACGAAAAGCGTCCCATTATCTCGAATGGCAACGAATGGAGAACAAATAGCCAAGCCTATCCAAGCCAGTCTGTCCGCTTCACTCTGTCGGCGGCCGCCGATCCGTTTCAATCCAAGATGGCGCCTTTCATGGCGATGTCCGCGCATCTATACTAGATCGAAATAATAAACTTTCGGTTGAAAAACAATCTCAACAGTATTGTTGACATCTGTTCTAGTTAGAAAAATTGAACATTTAGACCCCACAAAGTCCGAAATATCGGTCGTGAAAATGTACACGTTCCTATGAGGTGTGCGATGGTTCCTCAGCGAACTCAGAAATATCGTGCAAGTCTGAATTATTGGAGTCCGAAAAATCGGTCGGCTACTATACGAAAAGTACAGAGTCATTCCATGCCAAACGCATCAGATTTTGAACTCGACCCTCCCTGATTTATTCCAGAAAATTTGTGGCACCTAACGCACTGTGGATAGGAACTTCCCTCAGTTCACCTGGGGAAAAAAATTTTCCTATCATGTGACACCTCTTTGAAATTTCCAAGCAAGTGCAAAAGTGTTAGGTCTTGTCAAAAAATTTGCAAATAGTTTGTTTTTTTCAGCCCTCAAAATTTTTCTTGAACAATATGGAAGCATTGTACTTTAGGAACAGCAAGAATAAACAGCCAGGGGAAATATTTTATATATTTTGTTTTTTATTTTAGCCACAAAAGTACCATTTTTATAATTTTTATCGCAGCAGCGTTAAGATTCCCATTTAGTGCAAAACCCAACTTAGTTGGCGTTGTCACCAGTGTGTGCGCTAAGTCCCGATTGGTCGGCAAGGTCATGACGTCACATGCTGAACCGTGGAATGAATGCAATTAAATGAGTTAATTTGTGATACTCAAATGACATTATGACGAGTAAGGATGTCAAGTAAATTATGTTGAAAAGAAAAATTTAAAATTAGGAATCGAACCCATATCTCTAGGATTGCGAGTGAGACATGCCACCCCTAGGCCATTCAGGCACATTCGTTCTAGTACTTGGTTAAAGGGAGACCTTGTGGGCCTTGCGGTAGGTTTTACTTAGGTTGGCTTCGCCACGTGACAGCAACGTGGTGTAGAAAACTCATACAACTCGTACAAGAAACTGAAGGCTGCACTCAAGCACACCTCAGTTCACCTTCTCATGTGGTTTCATATCGCTAGTGCTGCAAGGCCGTACTGTGATCTATCACCTGTGAAAAAAAGCGATCAAAGAGTGCATTAAGAGAAGTGCCACTCACAGTGGTGGGGTACAGTTCGATATCGAGTGACCGGCGAAATTAGTGTTTCACATACAGCATGATTTATTTTATACATTTAGACAGGGATAATCCCTGTCTTAATACATTATACATTTAGACAGGGATTTAGAAGGGGATAATCTGTGTTTGATATATTGTTCGGAATATCTGGGTTCAATATATCCAGGCTGAACTGTATATCGAATATGCATGCTTAAGTCTGTTTATTGCGGTGATGCCCTGGAGCATTTTTATTGGTAATGAGACCCATATCATTTAGACTTAGCAAAAGCTGACAAAAACTGGGCTTCTTCCGGTCTGCCCCACTTGTTCTACCACATAATCTGAACTGTTGTTGCGCATTGCAGATCCATGAGACAGTAGAGACCATCAACCAGCTGAAGACCAACCGAGAATTCTTCCTCAGCTTTGCCAAGGACCCCCAGCAGTTTATAAGCAAGTGGCTCGTCTCTCAGATGCGCGACCTCAAGGTGTGTTGGCTGTGGCACTGCATGCCCCTCCCCATGCAGCATGAGTAGCGGTTGTATTTGCTAGGGAAACAGTGGCTGCAAGTGGAGTGAGGCTGCTAGTATCCACGAAAGAGTCGACTCCAAAATCTCTCCCCAATTGCCTTGCTGAAATGCCGTTGTACAGTCACCAACCGATGTTTGGTACCCTGCAGAACCCCTGAAATGGTCTGAACATTTTAACAGCTCTCATGGTGTTCAGAAAGATTACTTTGCCAAAAAAAGAAAGTGGCTTGAATAATCTTGAATTTTGCCATTTCTCATGTTCTGCTTGCAAATGGCAATATATAAGAGTTGTAACATAGTGTGGTCTGCTGAGATCTATCTCCATTTGCCATCTGATTTTATGGACTTTCTAGGGACTGTGAAAACGTGCGAAAAATCAAATTTTTTTACCATATAACTTTACGTCATCTTTTAATTACCAGTATAGTAGGGAAAGGAGTGAACAGTTTAGTGCACATTCTGATGCTTCACATAACCCGTATCTCGCCATACATTGTGTACATGGACAGTGCCACTGACAACGGGTGGCTGTCGCTTTCATGAGCTTAGTGTTCGATAACTGCTGCCGTCGGCACGTCGTGGACAAATGCGCGCGCTGGGGTGAAGTCCAGACACGAAAGCGAACCAACCGCTGCGGGAACTGCATTGTGGCTGCCATGTGAAGGGTGTGAAACAAAACCGGAGATGGCAACTGAGATGCGACTAAGGCGCCCATGTACTGTGCGTTGTTAGTGCACGTTAAAGATCCCTAAGTGGTCGAACTTATTCCGGAGCCCTCCACTACGGCACCTCTCTCTTCCTTTCTTCTTTCACTCCCTCTTTTATCCCTTCCCTTTTATTATTATAGGGATACGAAAGAACTGACAAACAGCTGAAACAAGTGATCCGTTAGCGTTGGCGTTCGTAATTAAGCTTTGGGACTAGAGCCAAAAACTGATCTTGAAACCGGCGATATGTTACCGTATAAACGCGTGTAAGGGCCGCACCCCGTTTTCCAGAAGGAAATATTAGAAAAAAATAATATCCCTATAAGGGCCGCACCCAAACTTTCCACACTACCCACGCAGTAATAGCCTTCGAAATGCACGCGCCGTGGCCTCCGAGATCGACTCTGGCTGCGAGCAACGGTGCTCTTGATCGCAGAGGTGACGCATGCGCACAGGAGCTTCCAGGTGCCACCCACGGATAGCGCCAGAGGCCGCGGCTCATTATCATCATCGTCAACTTTTTCCTCCGCCGCAAGCTCCCACCGGCTCCTGCTATCGATATTGGCGTCAGTATCACCAGGTCCGGCGTTTTGTGGCTCTCGGAGGCACGGGAGTTGTGGTTCTCTATAGTTGTGGCTTTCGCTTGCTGCTCCCAAGCATTATAGTTTTAGCAGCTTTAGCACGATGGGCAAGCACCTTCATAGCTACATGGCTGGGAGTTTGCTGTCGAACACGGCAAGCGTGCAGCGGGCAGGAAATTAGACATGGCCGAGAAATGCATCCGACGATATTGGAACCAAAATGGTGCATTGAGGAACACAAGCTGCAAAAATCTCTCTTTTCGAGGCAAGCCGTACAAGTTTCCCGAACTGGAAGCAGAGCTGCTCAACGGCTATGCGTTGACAGCAGATTTGCTGCGCGACTTCTTGTGGGATGAGCGTGCACCAGAGCACAGCTAGGGTGGCTAGAACTTTAGAGCACAGCACCAGCTCACAACCGTAATGCGCCGCCGCGACTGGCGATTGAACGTAGAATTAATGCTGCTAATTTCCTGATTGGTGTGTTTCTACTTAAAATATTTTTTTCTTCGAAAATCGCATGTATGTGCCGCACCCCAAATATTGACCCTCAAATCTGGAAAAAAAACTGCGGCCCTTACACGCATTTATACGGTATTGTATGCACTCTCAGTAATTTGCATATGATGAGAGGTGTTTCGCCTGTCATCAAAACAGAAGTTTTTATGGGGTTGTGATAGAATAGTTGAGGCTGCAGAACATTTTCTCGCTTGTGCGAGCTCGTCGATTGCTTTGAAAAGTACCACTATTTCCTTCCACTCGCCATCTCCGTGAAGTAGTACGCCTCCCAACCATTTCGTGCCTGTATATTTACGCATTCAAAACGAAAGAACTCATAACAGATGAGTTCCACGAACTTTGTTTACTATTTATGTATGAGCCATGGACAACTCCCAAGGATGCTGTGATGTTGTGATGACTCGAAAAAGTCAAACACGCACATCCGAAAAATGAGACATCCGAATTTTCAGTCAGCAACTGTATGGATACGAGGGGGGCTGAGAAGTTACTGGCTTTGCCTCCTTTCATGTCAAATTGAAAGATTAATTTTGTGCCAAAAAATAACTGTGCGGGTGTCAGATGTGTCTGGTTTTTATAACTACAGTCGAACCTCGTTATAACGAAGTAGCATCGGGACGCCTTTCAGGCACCTCGGATGTGCCGACTTGCCGATGACGGTGAGCCGTCTTTTGTCGGAGCCGTCCATGTTCACGGCAACGACGACAGTCACCCGGTCTTTGTTTTTCTTGCCCCCATGGCAGGTCTCGTTCTTCATCGCCAGTGACCGCTCTGGCAACAACTTGAAAAACACGCCGGTTTCGTCGACGTTGTATACGTCGCACTCGTCGTACTCCTGGAGCAGAGGACGAAAATTCTCCAGCCACGTTTGACATGTCTCCATGTCGACAGCGGACCCTTCGCCAGACAAAGTGTGGCACGCGATCTCGTGCCTATCTTTGAAACGTTGCAGCCAACCGCTGCTTGCACAGAAATCGTCATGCCCCAGTACGCAGGCCAGGCTGTGGGCCTTCCGTTGAAGAAGTGCTCCCGACACCGGCAAATTTCGCACCCTCACATCTTTAAACCAAGAAAGCAAAGCCGCTTCCACGTCCGGGTGATGGCAAGGCCTAACTCGTTTACGGTCGGCTTTTATGGCGTCCTGGGTGTTGCCCTCAATCTTCTTTCTAGTGGCCAAAATGGTGGATAACGTACTTGGAGGAACGCCGAATTCCGAAGCAATATCCTTTTTCTTGCGGCCACTGTCCACAGCTCTCAGTATCTGCAGCTTTGTCTGGAGCGAGATCGCTTTCCTCTTCGATGCCATTTCGAGCGCTGCAACAAGACTGGCCGCTGTGCTGATGTCAGAACGCCGGCCTCAAAGTTGCCAATGTTGCTGCGCTTGCCTTTCTTTACCGCTGGACAAGTGGCGCCGCCTTTCGGCCCTCTGTCATGTCATGAGCTTTCAGGGTTTTCGCGCTCTGTTCACAGGTGGCGCGACCATCCAAACGCGATTTTTGTGCCAGACGGCAAAACTTTTTCAAACGATAAAAAAAAAAAATTCAGCTGTGTATCGGCCTTCGATTTTCATTTTGGTTTTTGTTTTTTTTTATGCTACTTTCAAGTTCTGAGCCTCGTGTAAACCAAATATTTCTTCGTTACAGCCGATATCGCGGCGGATCTCGCGTTTTCGGTTTCGTTATAAAAGAATAAATGTCACTGAAATGAAGCATGACCAACCAAAATTCGTAATTAGTTCGCTATAACCGATAATTCGCTATATCAGTGTTCGTTATAACGAGGTTCGACTGTATTTTTAATTTCAGCTAGAACCTGAGAGGGCAGGGGCACAAGCATGTTTCATGCCTG
Organism: Amblyomma americanum; assembly: GCF_052857255.1. Classification (NCBI taxonomy): domain Eukaryota; kingdom Metazoa; phylum Arthropoda; class Arachnida; order Ixodida; family Ixodidae; genus Amblyomma; species Amblyomma americanum. The sequence goes on along the minus strand of NC_135499.1, from coordinate 39,018,675 downwards.
TGGAATTACGGGTCTTCATGAAATTTTTTTTCTTGCAGGGAAAGTCTGCAAAGGATATTTACAGTGAGATGTCACAAACGCTAGGGAAGAAGTGTCCTGCCTAAAGCACTGTCAAAATCTCGGTTGCTCGCTCCAAGACTGGGTATTTCACTGTAGAGGATGAGCTCCTTAGTGGGTGCCCCACAACCTCAACAGACCCGGCATCAAGCGATGCTGTCTATAAGCTGTTTCTTGAGGATCGGCGAATATCCGCCAAAAAGATAGCCCAGATACTGCACAACTCCTGGGAACGTGTTGGTTTCATTGAGGTCATTCTCTATACGTGTGTGAAGTTTCAAAGCGGAGAAACCCATAGTTTTTCAGAAAAAGCCAAATAACAGGAGTATTTCGACCGAAAGTCTCGCGAAAGTACCTCAAAAATGCTCATTTTGCGCCGTGCACCATTTTCAAATGACGCGCCGGAAAGCCGCTATCTTGGTCTCGTTTGAAAGAGCGTCTCTTCCTCTTTCTCTCCATCGGAGCTGCACACGCAGCGTCGCTTTGTTAGCCATGAAAAGGAAAAAAAGGAAAGACAGAATCTCGCTGTGCCATTGGTCATTGCCCGTCACGTGTCAAAACCGGCGCAGCTCATTGGCCCGTGCCATTTTGTTGGGGTCCGCACTGCCGACGGACGCAACGCCATTTTGAAAAAGTCTCAGCCTGATTTCGGAAGCGAGCTATGTCTCCACCGTACCGAAAGTTCTGCAGTGCGCACAAGTTCGGTAAAAGGCGTAAAAGCCTTCTAACAAGCAAAAGGATGCAGTGGAAGGTCGTCCGTGCGCTCTCGAAGCAGGTGATCGAAGCGAGACAGTTGAAAGTGTCACGACGGGTGTCTCCGCGGCCGATTCCGATGACACGGGTGGCCGCCAGCAATGAAAGCGCGTTGACACGACGTTTATGAGCCCTCAAGACTTGGAGCGACTACAAGAACGAGCTGACGCCCAAATTTCAGAGCTCTCTTCTATATCTACGGCCAAGCGCAAGCTGCAGACTCTTCGCACTGAGAGAGGCGACACAGGCCCGGCGGCGACGGCAGTGGCAACGTACACGATCGTCGATCTGTCAGCAATCAACCGGCTGCTCGAAAAAATCGCGTGCCGCCTGTGCAGTGGCGACGTGTCCATCCAGAAAAGCACTCGCGAATACGGTGTTGCTGTGCAGTTGTGCTTGGAGTGTTCTGTTTGCGGCGATGTCACGCGCGAGTGGAGTTCCCAGCGTCTACCTGGAAGCGCAAAGTGCAATTCCTTCGAGGTAAATATTCTTGCTGCCCGGGCTGCGCTAACTACAGGGAACGGCCAAACAGCACTGAATGACTTTTTTTCAACCATGGGAATCTCCCACAGGGGTCTTCACAACAAGACCTACCAAGCACACCTCAAGTCCAAGTTGAAGCCTGCCGCGACGCTAGCTGCTGAAAGTGTGCTGACTGATTGTGCTTCCTCAGTGAAAGAGCTGTACAGAGAACTGAATTTCAGTAATCCCGGAAATATCGCAGTCTGTTTCGATGCAACGTGGGTGACGAGAGGGCACCAGTCCCACGTTGGTGTGGGCTCTGTCATAGAGGTTTCATCAGGCTATGTTGTGCTGTGCAACTACTGCCTTGGCTGCAAAAATGCACCCAATGAGGAGGACCCCCAGTACAACGCATGGAAGGCACAGCATGTATGCCAAAAGAATACAAATTCAAAATCCGGGCAGATGGAAGTGGATGCAGCTCTGATGTTCTTCCAACGATCATTGGAGCGGCACGGCCTGCGCTACACCACAATGCTCTACGATGGAGATAGCAAGCATTTTAGTGCAGTGGAGGAAGCAAAGGTATATTGTATTATACCAGTTGAAAAAAAGGATTGTACAAATCATGTACAAAAGCGGGTGGGCAGTGCTTTGCGCAATCTTCTCCAAAAGCACAAAGCAGAGGATTGTGAAAGGTTGAGTGGTAAAGGTCAACTGACTTCACACCTTATCACCAAACTCAGCAATTACTATGGTTTGGCACTAAAATCTAATGCAGGCGATGTCGAGCAAATGCATCGGGCAGTCGGGCAGTAATGGCCACATATTATCATGTGACGTCGGCCGACAAGCGCCCAAACCCTGGCCTATGCCCACAAGGCATCAACTCGTGGTGCAGACACAATGCTGCCATTGCAAGGGGACAGCAGCCACCGAAACACCGTTACAACCTGCCCGACTACGTCAGCCAAGCATTGCTACCTGTGTACAAGCGCCTTGCTCACAAAGACTTACTCAGCAGATGCCAGCGAGGACAAACGCAGAATGCAATTGAGCCACTGCATTCTGTGATTTGGTCCTTGATGCCTAAGACAAAGCATGCTTCGCTGATATCTGTTGAAGCGGCTGTCGCTGAGGCAGTCATGCGGTTTAATTCTGGGACACAGGAGGCTACGTCACGCATTCTGCAAGAGCTCCAAGTGAAACAAAACCACATAACCAGTCCGAGGGCACAGGAGAAAGACTCCCGCCGATCTATAGGCTCTGAGCGGAAGCGTGCAGCCTCAGCCTGCTTCATCTCTGCCGCAAAGCGACGTCACCAAAGAAAAACTGATGAACATTACTCGCCTGGGGCGTTCTGAAGCTAGACGCTACTTTTTTTGCACAACTGTGCATAAAGAAAGCATTGAAAACATTGTAATTTGTTTTTTGCAATTTTCTCAGTTTGATTATTTTCGTCACATGGCAGTCTACTGACAAGCCTATCTCTGCTTCTGCTCATCAGATTTTGGTAACATTTGTGTCGTTTAGTAGCTAAATAGGTGGTGATTGCAATAAAAATTTCAGATGGTAGCTAGGTGTAAACACAAATTTGTTATTTGCTAAAATTAACGTTAACTAAAACTTCAGTTCTTCAACCACAACTTTGGATGACCACAACTTTTGAACTAGAAAAGCTGGAAACATGTTATTACCCTTGTTTCAATCCTTAATTTTTCTAGAATCAAGCAACATACAGATTATGAGAATCTGTTGAGCAGCTTTCTCTAAAACCCTGTCAGAAGCTCTTCTCATAAAAAACTACATACAATAGGAAAAAAAGATTGTAGAAACTAATTTCATATTTGAGATCAGCATGCTGAAATATATGTACCTACAAATTTTCATGCCAATATTAAAAAATTTTTCACAAAGACCCATGTCCCCACTTAAACGGAATAGAAAAGTTGAAAAAACGATCTAACAAATGCATCAGTCTGAGGGGGTAATAAGCTTAATACAGTAGACTCGCGATAATTCAAACTCTGATAATTCGTACTTTCGGTTAATTCAAACAAAAATCAAATTTTTGGTTTGTTCGCCATGTTTTCAATGTATTTTAAGGCCGCTTAATTCAAACACCGCAATTCGGTTAATTCGTACCTTTTGCTTGTCCATACCGGAAAATTATCGGCTATCGTTGCCACCACTGGTGAAAAATCTGACTTCTTATATTACCACAACAGCGGAAAATGTTAAAATAAGCGCACTATGGCCTAAAGAAATAAAAGAAAGCGAACAAGAGCCTAACAAACAAACGTTCGAAACAAAAGCCTCCCGAAGGGCACATTGTTGCTCAACTTTCCGTGGCTTGCTAGCATGCTTGCTAGCCAGTTCAAAGCAGGAAGTTCGAAATTAAAACACATAACCCTCAAAACTTGTGGAAATGACGACTGTCCACCTGCGTTTGTCAAAACGCTCAAAACTGATGTAAAACCTGACGTAAAAACAAAGAGCACGAGAAAAGGGGAAAAAAAAAAGGTGCGAAAGTGACACAAGTAGCATCGGCCGATACCGAATCACGTGACCGCTCGCGCTTTTTTTTCCCTGGTCGGTCGCCCGCGTTGGTAGCATCATGTCTCCGCGGGGGAAGTACCGAACCCTTTCTGTGAAAGAAAAATTGGCAGCCATAGAAGAAGTTGAGGCTGGAGCGAAGAAGACTTCTGTGGCATTGAAGTATGGAATCACAAAAAGTACGCTGACAACGATTGTGAAAGCGAAAGACAAGTTGCGAAACAACGCAGGCCATTTCGCTCCCGACAGAAAAAGGCTTAGGGAGGCGGCGCATCCGGAGCTTGAGAAGGCAGTTTTTCTTTGGCTGAAGCGCGCTCGGAGCTGCAGTCTACCAGTAAGTGGACCAATCCTGCGAGAGAAGGCCGAACAACTGTCTTTGCGCTTTGGAATTGAAGACTTCAAGTGTAGTGATGGATGGGTGTCGAGATTCAAGGAGCGACATGGCCTCACTTTCAAAACAGTAAGTGGAGAAGCGGCAGCGGTCGATGAGGCGGTTACTACCGACTGGCAGCAGACGTGTCTTCAGAGCCTACTGCTTGAATACTCCCCGGCTGACATTTATAATGCTGACGAAATGGGACTGTTCTTCAAGTGCCTTCCTCAGCAAACATTGTGTCGCAAGGGGGAATGTTGCACCGGCGGAAAGCTGAGCAAGGAGCGGCTCACAGTCATGGTTTGTGCCTATATGGATGGTAGTCACAAGCCCGAACTTTTCGTTGTTGGCAAATCGAAGCGTCCGAGATGCTTTAAAGGCGTCCGAACTCTTCCCGTTTCTTATGCAGCAAATACACGTGCATGGATGACGCAATCTTTGTTTGAGGATTGGCTGCGGAAACTTGACGTGCGGTTTAAGCGTGATAAAAGAAAAGTGCTGATGATAGTGGATAATTGTCCCGCTCACGGTGACGTGGAGGGGCTGGAGGCAATTCGTCTTGAATTCCTCCCTCCAAACACAACAGCTGTCCTCCAGCCTCTGGATCAGGGGGTAATCAAATGTCTGAAGATAAACTACAGAAAGCTACTCCTTAAGAGGATGCTAATATGCATGGATAATTCCATGTCGTACAGCGTAACACTGCTGTCGTCTGTGGGAATGCTAGCTGACGCATGGAGTGCAGTAACATCGGCAACGATACGGAACTGCTTCCAGCATGCCTTCCGCATACCAGGCCACACCAGTGATACCTTGCCTGACGGCGCTCGAAATAAAGGTGAAGACTGCCTCCAAATGGAGAGCGATGAAGCAAGGCTAGTGCTTTCTGCACTCCAAGCACACAACATAGCTGCTGACCTCAGTGAATTTGCGGCTGCCGATCATAACCTCTGCGTGTGCAGGGAAGACACCCTGGACGACTTGGTGGCTGAGGTGCTGCCAGCACAGTACATCAGCGAAAGTGAAGAGGAATCAGAAGAGCAATCCTCTGTGACAGCAGCACAGGCCTTCCACTACCTTGCCGAGGTCCGCAAATTTCTGACTGTAGAAGAAAATTCTCAAGAACAACTGGCTGCTCTTAATGGAATAGAGAACTTTGTTCTTAATGCACATGTAAAGAAAAAACAATCAACAATTCATGATTTCTTCAAACGGTCTAGTCAGCCATAGATTTCCATTAAACTTGTTCTGGATCCTTCACCTCTGCTCTGTTTTTACTGTGTAATTAAAGAGTGAAATGTATAAAATATGATTTAAGTGGATAATTAATTGTAATGTGCGCTGTAATCTTGCTCAGAGTCATATATGCGAGAACTTCCGATAATTCAAACTTCCTGATAATTCAAACAAAATCCTGGGGTCCCTTCGAGTTTGAATTAACGAGAGTCTACTGTAAATGTGCGCTCTCAAAACTGGCTTTTTTTTTTTTTTTTTTGCCGCTCAAAGCCAGGAACTTCTCAACACCGCCTCGTATACAGGCACAGGGGGGTCTCAGTGGTTTGCACTGGGCTGGGTTACAACTTTTTTATTGGAGCTTGTATTTGAGCCAGAGCATTTGTCTTGTATGCACTACACTTCCATATGACTGTTTTAAAACTTTCGAAAGCGCTGCTACAGGGGACACCAAGAGAAAGAAAACGAAGGACAAGTGCTACTATCAACTGAAGTTTATTGGAAAAAACACACAAGCTTAAATAGCTCACACAAGGCAGCCAGGAGCGCATGCGCCTACCCCCAGAATGACAAAACAAATCACTGTGTTGAATTTAGATACCGAATTTCACAATCATGGATGACAACAGATGGTGTGCTGACGCACATGTCGGAGTTTTTGTGAACATGAAATGCCTCAGATAATTCCCTTCTTAGCTGATTGGAATGCCTATACAGAATTTTTATACTATTGAACAGAGGTACACATGCATGTTTTTCCAACGGGTTCTGGGTGTCCCCTGTAGCAGCGCTTTCGAAAGTTTTAAAATGATGTACCAACTCGCTCAATTGTCCGTGTTACTCCATATGACTGATATCAAAATGTGCAATGTGCTGCGGGTCACACTGTGAACCATGCCGCAAACTTGCTGTACCGCACAGAAAGGCATGACCCTTCCTTACCAAAAAGTGTCGCATGAGCCTTGGATAGAGGCCCAGTTTTCCCTTACAACAACAGGGATCGCGGTGTCTGCTGAGCTGAGGAGAATGCTGCCACTGCCACTGTACCGTTATCAGTGTCCCCTGGAACGCTCTGGCAGGAGCTCTCTTCAAAAGATAAACAAGTGGTGATGTTATCAGCGGGCAGCATGTTGGCACGCTGCCAAGGTACAAAAAGCTAGAGGCTGAAAAAAAGTAAATTCTGGACAACAAAAGTCGGGGGGGCGGGTTTATTGCGAGAGTATGTATTCAGACTTTTTCGTGGCACCACGACATGCCCCTTAGAGCTAATGTATAAGAGCGGCTGAAATTTTGGATGCATCGCAAGTGATTGCTCCATTTTTTGGACCTCATTCACACTTGCTGCAGCACCACGCCACCAATATCCAAGCCGCCATATAATGTATATAGTGGAACCTCGTTAATTCAGACTTCAAGCAGGATCAAAAACTTGAGCGGAATTCAAGCTTAAGGGGGGATGAGGGGATCGGAACAAACTTTTTTATTTTTTAACTTAGAGTGATGAAATTTGGCAGACAGGTTTGAAATGGCATCAAACAGACAGCTACAAAGTTTCACAATAATATCTTCAGTAGTTTTGATTTTATCATTATTTATATATTGCTCACATGTTGCTTGCTCGTGGAAAGCCTAGCGTGACAGCAAAATGGGTTATGGGTCTGTAAATGTTTTTAATAGTTACTAAGAAGTATAATCTAAGTCAAGATTCTCTTGATTTCTTTTTAAATTTCTCTGCTCTTCTTCTAAACGACACAGTATGCACCTTCTCTTTATGTTTAGAATGTATCATGCTCCAATTATTGTGTAATAAAAAATGGTGAGCCTAAATGGTAAATCTGAGACTGTCTTGACATAAGGCACACTTCAGCAATTGCAACAAAACAAACAGGATTAAAATCCGAGCTCTCATTGCCGTGCTATGCTTTCCACAAGCGAGGTGATAAGCCCAAAACAAACTTTTGAGAAAACAAGCCTCAAAGTTCCATACTGGCACACACTGTCTAGAATGCTCCTGCGTTGTAAAATTTGGTGTCCTTGGCAGCAGGTGACTTCTTAGCCCTCTGTCCTTTCAGGAGATGGACTTTGTGTGCTTTCTTCATTCGCTGGGAATCTTTCTCGACAGCCCGCTGAAGAGAGAGGGCACCAGGGCGCAGGCCCAATGTTGTGCACAGGTCTGAATAAGCTTTCAGACTGCCCGAGTTGTACCTTGAAATTGCCTCGTGCACTGCTGTTTCCACGGCAAACAGTGAGGCATGCTGGTCTTTTGATATTAATGACCATATCACTGAATGGAGACTCTCAGCCGCGTTTTGAGTTTTGCCTCCTTTGCACCGGGCCAGCAACTGAGGGTCTGAGAGGCGCTGGTACACAGGCAGAAGTGCTTCAGCAACTTTAGCTGAAAGCTTGTACTTGTGAGCTGGTGCTGGCTGCCCTTCTGCCTCAGCTGATCGGTGGTTGCACCAGCTAAGGGGGCCAGGGGGACACAGCTCATGATGGGGCTCACCATCTGTTGATGTGATGTGGTAGTATGTTGCCATTACTGCCCTTTGCATTTCCTCGACTTCTGAATGGTTCCGCAGAGCAAGGCCATAGTAGTTCGTCAGTTTTTTGATGAGCTGCTGTGTCAGGCCCCCCTTTCCACCTAGTGGCTCTCCTTTCTTTGCCTTGGCTACCAAAGAGCGAAGTGCAGCCCCCATTCGTTTTTTCACATGATTTATGCAGTCTTCTTTAGACAGATGCACAAAACCATAAACTTCTTCATCACATAAAGTGCGAAACATGCGGCTGTCCCCATCACAAACTATGTTTGTGTAGCGTAAATCATTTTTGCTCAAGGAGCGCCTGAAGAGTTGTAGTGCAGCCTCAACCTCCATTCTTCCAGAATTCACATCAGTGTTTTTCTGGCACTGGTGTTGCTGCTTCCATTCAGCATAATGGGGGTTACTTTCTGCTGGCTGTCGGCTGCACCCAAGGCAGAAGTTGGACAGAACTACGCAGTCCAACACAAGTCCTGTATGAAATTCAATTATACAGCCTACGCCAGTATGGGAGCTGTGACCGCGTGTCAACCATATGCCATCATAAACTACTGTGATGTTCTTTGAAAATGTCCCCATTTCAATGTACACCTTTTTCACTGCCTCTACAGCATCTGTGAAGATGTTGTGTGCAGCTGCCGCTGCGGCAGGCTTGAAAGTTTTTTTGAGGTGCTCATCATATGTTTTGTGGTGTAACCCACGATGCGAGACATTCATGGTGGCCCAGAAGTCATTAAGAGCAGTTGGTCCTTTCCCAATGCTCTTTATTGCTTGCATAGCTCTGATGTTGACCTCAAAAGCTCTAGAGCCGCTCTTCCTTTGTGAGGACCACTCTGACTGTAGGGTACCACAGGAAATGCATGAAAGTGCCATCTTCACAGCTAGCCCCAGTTCAGTCTCGCGGTGCACTGCTAGGCCGGGCTGCTGACAAGTTGGGCAAAGCGTGGAACCAATCAGCGAGTTCAAAGCAGCAACTTGAACAAGCATAAACTCCTCTTCTGGAGGTGCGGGAATGGCATTTTCCTGTGAGCCAGTCAGCCCGAACTTGCGCTCCGTTGCTGAAACCGCGCGAAGCGATTCGCGAACTCTCGACGCTTGCAGTTCTGCACTTTCCGCGGACACAAATCGTGTTTTTAGGTGAGCTTGAATAGTGCGACGTTCTCTGGGCGAACTGTCAACACTGCGATGAGCGGCAAGGACGGCCGCCGGCGCATCCGCGGCATCGAGCGTGCGCCCGCGTTGCAGCACCGTCGAAGCGCCGGAACTCGTCGATGGCATGGGACTGCCTTCACTGGCGGTTGTTGGCTGCGGAGACATCTCGGCGTGGAACGATTCACCGCGGAAGCGCGTCTCCGATGCTCTGCAGTCGGGCGGCGATGACCGCTGCAAGCCGACTCCGTTATCTGTGCTGGACGAAGTTGCGACGGGACACTCGCGTATGGTGGGACGCTCGCGCACGTCGATCGTCACCGGTGCAGTAACACTGTGCCCGCGCTTCGACGGCAAAAGATCATGGTTCGTCTCACTATCACTGGCTGGTGCTCGACTCGGCGGAAGATCCCGCAGCACGTTGGGCGAGAGATCGCACAGCACGTTGGGCGCGTACTCCGCCGATTCTGAACGGTCGCTTGGCTCGGCCGAACCACCTGCTGACAATAGCCGCTTCTTCCTTGCTGTGACGGGCTTGCGTTTCCGCTTCCCGTAGGCATGCTTCGTCCGGTACTTCTTTTCGAACGTGCGCGGATCCATTGCACGTGGTCGAACTCCTCGAAACACAACAGAAGGAAAGGCCAGAAAGGCTTCCCAGCAGACGCTCCTTGCCTCAACCGCCATTATGGCGCGGCGTCGGCCAATGAGGAGGCACCTAACAACGCGCCGCGGCGCAGAGCCAATCGGGGCGCGGCAGTCATTGGCTGCTCCGTGCTGCCACCCTCCGGTTTTTCTTTTTTTGTGCGCTTGCTGGCTGGCAGGGGAGGAAGGGAAGGGCTGGGAAAAAAAGCCGAAGAGTCGGGCTTTCCAACGATACCAAAATGGCGGCGCTCCGTGGCGGGAAATCCGAACAGTCGCGCCTTGAACTTCGCGACTTTTTCGCGATTTCGGGCGGATGCGTGGACGCCGGCACCGACAAATATATTTATTTTTAGTGCTTAGAGTTTGTTTTTTGGTGAAATATTTCAGTACAAGATAGAAATGATGCTGTAGATTCTGAAAAGCGTACTTTTCAAAAATCGATTTTTTCCGCGAAAATCGCGATCTGATCCCCGCTTCCCCCCTTAAAGAGAGCCCTTTCAACAGCGGGACTGATATTCTCCTCAGGTTTGCGCACCATGCACGTGTGTTGCGAGCTGGTAGCATTCTCTGAGTTTGCCCACTGTTAAAACTTGGAACAGTAGTCAGTGTTCATGGAATTAGAAGAAAAAGTGATTTTTATGGTCAAATTTGAATTTTCAAATGTTTTCATGGCCCCTGGAGAGTTGATTAGAGTAAAAAAACCACTCGACTGTAATTGTGATTATCTGTGCATTTCTGTCAGCTCCACTCTTGCTTTTGTGAGCACAGTAGGTGGTAATTTCCTGAAATCATTGACATATCTTTTGTGTTTACAGATGTCATGGTTGTGCTCCCTAAACTGGTTGCAGGCACGTACCCCCCCCCCAATTATAAAAAATTCTGGCTACGTGCCTGACGGTTTATACTTGTGCACTTCTCTCGCAGTGGTAAGCAAGGCATCTTTTAGCCTGCATCTGTTCAGGCCTGTACCTGGGCTTCCTCAGTCTGAATCCTGTTTGGCCAACATATTGTATGCCTCCAGATGACAAAATGTTGTGGAGTCTTCGAAGAGCTTCAGTAACTTGGCGGCATGCTTGAGCTCAGAGGCTGCCATTGTGTTTCACTCCTTTGTTGTCAACATAAGGGAGGTTTGCATGCATGCATCTCACTGCCTTGTTTGTGTGTGTGTGTGTATGCGCAGACAATGACGGACGTGGTGGGAAGCCCCGAAGAGGAGCGCCGTGCGGACTTTTACTACCAGCGATGGGCCCAAGAGGCTGTGTGCCGCTATTTCTACGGCAAGGTGCAGCAGCGGCGAGCAGAACTGGAACAAGCCCTGGGCATCCGCAACGCCTAAACACCCTTCCCTCCTCTCTGGAGGTCAATAAACCCTCCAATAAATGCTGCTGATATATAGCTCTGCCTTTTTAGACCTCCTAGCCCAGCTACCAGTACTGAGAATCTTGCTGCTCCCAGGCAAAAGCAGCTTTGCCGACTTTAGGCAGTTTGACCACTTAAGCTTTAGAGGCATAGCATAATAAACGACCCATTTGCTTTAGCTGTGTGGCATGGTATGCACACTGATGCTCCATTTGATGGTCCTTGGCTTGCAAATTTTGAGGGTTCTTCACTGAGTTGTGAGGGAAGAAATTTGTGGCATCTGCATTTAAAGGAGTAGGGCCACCAAATTTCGAAGCCATGCGAAGCCTGCAATGCTGTTCCCGGTAATGCAAGCATTACTTACTCCACGCTTCAGTTACAGCTGAGACACAACACATTTTTTAAATCAAAATTAAAATGTGAAAAAGTTAGCAGACCAGCCTATATCGACAACAGTGTCGCACTTGTGGAGACACTCAAAATGTCTTTTCATATTAAGGGTGCAGAAAGCATGAAACAGTGATTTCATCAAGCAAGCAATGCCATAATTTTCTAGTCCTAACAGTCAGAAAACTCCAAATAAAGATCTTGCCAGAACCAATGGCCAGTTTCATGAAATTGAAAGATGGCAATGCTGCCCATGATCAAAGCAATAAGTTGCTCACACTTCGACAACTGTCATGAACAGTAGTGGCAGCTAATCTGAATGCCACAAGTGGTGTGACAATCCACTCGCAAATTACATGGGCCCTGTGGTGATTTTCACAACTTATATAATCGGTGACCTTTATAAGCCCTTCGACTAGTTTGCACGGGCTGTCTGTGCTCTTCGTGGGCATTTTGTGTGTGTGTGGGTGTGTGTGCGTGCGCGCGCGCTAAGTCATAGCTTTGGGCTTGTTTGTATATACTTTGCTACGAATGCACGCATCTTGACTTGAGAACGCCAGGTGTGGTCTCTTTCACTAAATGGGTCATCTGGAATGCAGTGTAAACCTAAATGGACTGATGCCGCCTCTGTGTGATATACAGGGTCCATTATGAAAGTAATGTGCATGATTTTATTAAGACGCTACTATCCATGGCAGCGCGGTAAAACCGGTCGGGAAATGTGGCAACTGTTCTGCCCTACCAACGCAGCTGGACATCAGTTTACTCCAAGCAGTATGAGCGGATAACACGGCACGATGGTGCGTTTGCTTTAACAGCAAACGCTTGACAATGCCTCCAGCCACACGTCCTTCATCGTTACTAACTTCTTGGCCCAGAGCAACTCCCCGGTGGTCCCCATCCCCCTTGTATTTCCGACTTGGCTCTGTGTGGCTTTTTTTCTTGTTTCCCCGACTGAAGAGAGCACTGAAAGGAAAGCACTGAGAGACCGTGGAAAACATCCAAAAGCATGTTACAGCGTTCCTGAGAGACATTTCCGTCGAGGACTTTTAGGGTGCCTTCCAGGCGTGGCAGACACGGCTCCACTAGTGTATGATGCAGGGGGAGAGCATTTTGGAAGACTTAAGTTTTTAACCATTTGTACAGTTATTTTTCAGCACCACAGGACAAGTGCACAGACACGGCGCTGAACTTATAACTGATTTTTATTGAGGCAATTTCCACTTCTTAAATACAGTGGCAACCAATCTCAGATGAAAAAGACACACAAAATCCATAGATTCAAAGATGAATGCGAAAGCGTTGCCTCAATAGCTCTGTCTGAAAAAGAACTGCGTTTTCTTGATGAGAATTGAAAAACGTGTGCAGCTGGTCTTGTGCCACTGTAGCCTTGTGCTGAGGAATTGTCATTATCGCCTACCTGTATTTTGTGTGTCTTTTTCATTTGAGATTGGTTGCCACTCTATTTAAGAAGTGGAAATCGCCTCAATAAAAATCAGTAAGTTCAGCGCCGTGTCTGTTCACTTGTCCCCTGCACTGCTGAAAAACAATGTCACACCAACTTGCCCAAACTTCTACAGTATCATTTGTACAGGTCCAGTTAAATTATTTTTCACTGAAAATGCGCGTTACTTTCATAATGGACCCTGTATGAATACAAATAAGCCAGCAGTTTGGCTGACAAAAACATTCTTTGGTCACCAAGCAGCACTGCAAAGGGAACAAAATGTGACTGTGTAGGTGTAGAAAGGCAGGACTTTTTGCCCAAGAATGCACGCATGGAGAACGTGGTTTATCGCACCAGCATGCATTCTTGAAAAATTTGGCTTCAATTTAATGGGGGGGTGAAGAGCACTGTTGTCTTGGCTTATTTCTGCACTTATTTGACAGCAAAGCACTGACTGAAGAGACCATTGTTTTCGAAACATTCCCCAGGTTAACTAAAGGTAGTATGTATGAAAGAAGCTCCATGTTATGGAGGCGAGTGCATGGCACACTCTCGACCCTCTTGGCCAGGTGAATTGGGACGCAGTACAACGCTGAATTTGGCGGCGCCTTCGACCTCTAGCGCAAGACGTGGGCCGTGAGCCTACTAAAGCTGAAGCGAAAAAAAAGGGGGAGGGGGGGTCCAGTGGAATTCGCAGCTTGGACGCTGCGAACCCGAGCGATGTAAAGCCGACAAAAAACCGCCGTTAATTTGTTACCTAAGGAAGAAGGTAATCACAATAAAAAATATAAATTCTAGTGTTTTGATACCTGGCTTATTTAATATAGTCAGACTACTTCTTTTAGGCACTACAGTCAAAGATTAAAAAGCTGATTTAGTTTAATGATGTGATTAGTCAGCGGAGTAATAAAGAACGGCGTGGACCGTGGCTGTTTTTTTTTTTATTAAGTTATAACAGCCGCTGTTTTTATTAAGTATCCTGCTATACCATATTTAATTGTTTTGGTGGAAAAAAAATTCAAGCTTGTAAACATTACTCTTTTTCATTTTTTCTACAAAGTTACAAAGGAGCGTACAGCCCCTAGTGGAGATCAGTGTGTACAGCCGCCACAGCCTCCAGCGGCCATCTCGCAGTCAGTCCAAGCCGGATCCAAATCACAAACGGAATGCGCAGAAGGCGTGTACGGTGCACCACGTTCGCCCGGTGCTGATTGCCTTTGTACCGACTTGATGCAGGCTTTAGCTCAGCTGTTGTTGAGCTGTGTTCGTATCTGCAATGACATGCGTGATGCTTAGCAGGACATCTGCTCAGCTGTGCGAGGGGAACGCCCCACCGGCGAAGCTAAAGTGAGTGCCCGTGTTGCGACGTGGTTTGGCGCGATGCTGATGAGCACTTGTTACTGCCGCAGCACCCGGCGCTTCCGGGCCCTGCTGAAGAAGTTCCGCCGAAAAAGGATTCGCCAGAAGGCCGCGCAGGAGAGGGACAGCCTCCTGGCAGGTGGGTGCCTGCCTACAACGGTCATTGCAGCGACTGTGGTGGTACCAATTAAAGTGAACTGCGCGCACTTTGGGGTGTTCTGCGCTGTCCAGTGGTCATGCTAGGCAAGCAGGCGGTGATGGGTTTTGTGTTCCGAAAAAGCCTGCATGTTGCATGATGTTTCATGTACAACGCAACGTACTAGCTACCCGTATTAACTGCACAAATGTATTACACGAGTACTTCCTATTGCGGGCGCATTTCTCGCTGATAAAGCTGACGAGTTGCATTTGCTTATGCTTGATGCTTGCCGCCATAGAGGTGACAGAATACTATTCAGGAAAGGTTTCAGACAAGCAGACACGATCTTTGCCCTGCTATTCACTGCTTGTTTATCAAGGTTATTCAGAAGGTTAAGTTCGGAAGAGGTAGGTGTAATATTCCGTGGCGAACACCTTAGGAACCTGCAATTTGCCAATGACATTGCTTTGCTAGTAACTGGAGGGAGGATCTGCCATACACGATTGACTTCAGCCTGAGTCACTTTAGGACGTTAAACCCCCATAAACCACGATTGACCTGAACACTCAAAGCAGACTGGTGGGACTGTAGGTTGACATGCAGAAAACTAAAATAATGTTCAGAATTCTGGGAAGAGAACCTACTTTTGCAATGCTCAGAATTCTGGGAAGAGAACCTGCTTTCGCAATACACTGTGTCTATAGATAGATATAGATTTACAACCTTTGTCCGTAAAGTTCTGAGACTTGAGTCCATTAAAAAAAATGTGTTTAATATGAATGAATGAATAAACTTGATTTCCTCGTCATAGCGAGTGGAGACTAGGACTAAAGGTACCAATGACCTGACGAAAGGTCCCAGCTCCCCACAGTAAACAGTTTCGACAGCAGTGATAAGAGAAGGAAATACATATAAAAGGCAAAAGTACAGAATTTACACAAGTACAAACATATTACACTTGTAATACGCACTACACAGCCACAATGCACACATAGCACAACTGCACTGTATATATTCATTTTGTGAACGGATGTATGTACATACAAACAGAAATTGAACAGAATGACATTGATCAAGAAAAGGAAACATCGGCTAGTAGCATAGCAATGCGGTTAACTCTTTTGTGAAAGCACCCAATGAAGCGCTAAAATCTAACAGTTCCTCAACCTTGTTTAATATTTCAGTTGACTTATATAAAAAAGTCTGCTTTCCATAATTTTTTCTTGTTTTGGGCTTGTGGTTTATGGTTTATGGAGGTTTAACGTCCCAAAGCGACTCAGGCTATGAGGGACGCCATAGTGAAAGGCTCCGGAAATTTCGACCACCTGGGGTTCTTTGACGTGCACTGACATCGCACAGCACACGGGCCTCTAGAACTTCGCCTCCATCGAAATTCGACCGCTGCGGCCGGGATCGAACTCGCATATTTTGGGCCGGCAGCCGAGCGCCATAGCCACTCAGCCACCGCGGCAGCTGTTTTGGGCTTGTGTCTGATGTTTCGCTCTAGAATGTGCCGAGATGTATCTGGATGGGATGTTTTAGAGAATAATTTCTCTTTGTGTACTGTAAGCAGAAGCTTCTTATAATAAATTTTGTCTGCGCGAAGGAGTGAATAATGCTGGAATAATGGAGCCATTGGAACATTGAAATCTTTTGTGCAGCATCCCTTCGAAATAGTCTCCTTTACAGTCTAAACACAGCTTCCAACACTTCTTGAGGTCTTGGAAACAGTTGGAAAACGTTTCTTTTGGCAGGGCTGTCAGCTCTTTTGTCGTGGCGTCTTGAATGGCCTGCACGCTCCCCATCCAGCGACCTTTTAGGGCTGTCTTCACACGAGGAAACAGGAAAAAAATCGCATAGGGAGAGGTCAGGCGAGTATGGCAGATGGGGAAGTATAGCAATGCTGTGCTTGGCGAGAAATTTTGTCACGCTGAGAGTAGTGTGCGGCCTTGCGTTATCGTGAAGAAGGCTACATTGTCCAGATGACCATAAGTAAGGGGGACGGCGTCGCAGTGCATCATGCATGTGTTGGAGTACGCGATATAGCACTCCCGATTCATCGTCTGCCCTTGTGGGACGAACTCACGCTGTATGACACCTCGGGCATCGAAAAAAACTGTCAGCATCGTCTTTGTTTTGGTCTTCTGTCGCCGCACCTTTCTCGACGCCGGAGAGCTTGTGGACCACCATTTGACACTCTGCCTCTTTGTTTGAGGATTGTATTGAAAACACCATGTGTCGTCTTCAGCAATGATTCTTTCGGCGAATGCAGCATCCTTCTCTGCCTCGGAGAGCAAATCAGCGCTCACTGATGCCCGCGTGTCCTTCTAGCCCTGTGTGAGGGAGTGTGGCACAAGTCCGGCATTCAGGTTTCGTTTCCCCAAGTTCTCACGCAAAATTTGGTTGCATGTTGTCTTACTAATGTCTAGAGCATCTGATAGCATGCGGCCTGTAATGGTGCGGTCTTGCTGTACTATTTCCCTGATCCGAGCCACGTTGTTTTCACTCCATGAGGTTGGACGGCGCCCCTGCCTTTTGTCGTCTTCTACCGACGTTCTCCCCGAAACGAACCTCTTGTGCCACTGGAAAACTTGCGCCCGTGATAATGTCTCGTTGCCGTAAGCGTCACGAAGGAGCTCATACGTCTGTGTGGCTGTCTTGCCAAGCTTCACACACAATTTTATGTTTACACGCTGTTCAAGGTGGACGTCCATCTCTCCACATTCACTCATACAGTACAATGCACAGACGACTAGCTACAACGTATGTAGTGCCATCTAGCGGCTGCCACGGCAATTAACATAAATAGCTCAGGTTAGCCCGAAAAGATGGCCCTACATATACGCACCAATATTTGTTTTGGGGAATCATTTCTAGAGAACAAAAAATAAATCAGTCTCAAAACTTTACGGACAAACGTTGTATTTGAGTATGCCTCAGCAGCCAGTTGCCCTAAACAAGTTCACACTAGCTCAAATACAAACCTACAAACATCATGACATGAACACCATACATTACAAAAACAATTTTAAAAAATTCATTTAAAATGAGCTATGAAAAACAGTAATTTAGGGAAATATATTCGTGCTAGGAAAATTTAAATTACATGTGATCTGCAAAAGTGTCATGGGACAAAAGGCATACATGTTAAGATATAGTATATCAGAACATTTGGCGGCTTTTGCACGAGGCACACGAAATCTCAGTGACATCACTAATTGTTCACAGTCAGTGGAGCCACACACAACTTTTTGGAGAAACTACATGTCGTGCATGAGTTGCCTGTCATGAAAAGTAGACATACTGAGGTTTTCTAAAAGAGTCATAGTCATAGAAACAACGGTGAGCGATATATCTTTCATAAAGGAAGAGTATGAGCTTACACTGAACATTTATGATTCTTTTGTTAAGATGACGCAGAGATGGTGGGCAAGAAGCAAACGAAGGTCCATGAGAGTGAGGTAGCTCAGAGAAAAAAGATGAGGTGGCATGCATTTGGCATGCACACTAAATACCTGAATAGGAGCTTGTATTCCTCAAGAAGAAAGTATGTTATCATCCCAGGTGAAGGATTTCCATCTGGGATTGTATTTTGTTAGTATACATTTAGAGGGCAGAAACAACTAATGAAAATGCTTGAAATTGGATTGAAGACAACACAGCTGAAATCTGGAAGACGCCATTAAATTAGGGGAGTAGAAAACCGATGGCCCCTTAGCGCAGTGGCATGGATTCCTTGAGGAAATAAACGTGGCAGGGGTTGGTAGAGGGTCAGGTGGTCGGATGCGATGAAATTTGTGGGGGTACGGTGGCAGCAGCTGTAGTCAGATACAACACAAGAGTGCAGTGACAAGTGCGCCTCAAAGGATGCCATCCAGCCAGTGGCATCAACTGATTACCATGACATCGTGCCTGATCCCCCAGCGTGACATTGAAGGTGACGACTCGCAGATGCTTCTGTGAAATGATTAACCACGGCATCATGGCAATAGTTCGACGCCATTGGCAGGGCTCCCCCCCACTTTAAATTTTAGGTTAAGTATCAGTGACCCACTATACTATACAACACAAAAAATTGAATTCATTTCAGTGGTTGTGCTGCACGCCTCATCTGAAGCACCTCAGTGGTTTTGCCATTGTACTCAGAAAAAGAACACCCCTGTGTAGTGGGGGGTAACACCTGAGAATGGTGCATAAACTGTTGCGTATTCAACAGTGCGTGTGGTAGGTGATAGGGGGCCAAAGTGGTGGCACCACAAGCTACTGCCTGGATCTGCTAGTTATATGTGTGGCATGCTTTAGAGGCAGGCACAAGGAGCTGAGCTGTAATCAGTGGATGTGTTTGCACTCATGGGGAATTAGAGAAGGGACATGAGCTGCCCTAATCCTAAGCTGGATTAACGCAAACAGAAGAAGGCAAGAAGCTTTAAAAGCGGCAGATACCAGTTCTACTGTCAGCCGATTATTCGGGCAGAAGCACGCATATATTCTGTCCACTATGCTAGTTCAGTACAGCCATCAGAGAAAGCATGTGTGATGCCTAGCCAGTGATATCAGAAATGCTGCTCTATTAAGTCATGCTTGACCGAAAACAGAGGCAATGGGTTATCACTGATACAGTTGGTTGCCTTTCTTCTTATGTGGTAGGCTTCCAGTGTCAGGTGTGTGTTCATTTGAACTTCTGCTCGTTGTCCTTTCAAATTGTGATGTGCACATGCATGCAGCAACGTGAGCCAGCAGATGGGGACCTTTGTCACTCATGGATGCATCACCTGGTGAGCCCATCGTGCCACCTTCCACAAGTAATGATGTTCACCACTACAGTGGAACATGTGTTGTAGGAGTTCCTGTGCCTCTGTTTGCTGCCGCAGTTGCTATTGCTGCAAGTGTAGGTTAAAGCCTTACAAGCTTGCCAAGGGCAGAAAATGCCTGAGGAAAGCAATGCCTGCTCATGCCTTTCTTAAGGTAGTGAGAGACCTCTTGGAGATCAAGCTTCGAACACTTTTTTTTTTGCCTTAGTCTTTTCAAGTGACTTACAATGCCACGGTCACATGGGCGCTTCTGGTCCTGATTGGTTACGATCCCAAATAAGGTTTCGGGCACACTTGATGTGCATCGCTGCTACATGCTCCTGCTTTGTCTGCTGGATAAATGAGTTGGTCTGCTTCATGGCGAATGATGCTACATACACCTGCTGTTGTATAAGTTGCAGTGAATACATTGGTTTGCAATCTGGTGATAGTAAACAAAGGCACTTTTATTGAATACTATACGACTGTGATGCTGCCGCGGCAGTTTCCATTCCAAACACTTACAAAACACATCTATCGGGCCTTGTATTTGTTTGCAGATCACACATTGTTGGCACAACAAACCCCAGCTTTTTTTTATGGGGGCTAATACTTGGTTTTAGTTCAGTGTTCTGTACTAGATTATAGCGTCAATACTCTGGTTGCTTTGCAAGCGAAAAGAATTTGGTTTTCTTTAACAACATTGTGCTGTATGTATAACAAGACAGGTCAGTGAAGGTGTGCAGGTGTGTTGAAAATTTTGCATGATGCAAATATGCATGACATTTGATGAGCTTCCTGTGGTAGAACGCGAACAGCGCTCCTTGGACAGGACACAATAACACAACACACATGGTGCTGGTGCTGGCCTGCCTGCAAATAATATCTTTTATTGTACATGTTGAGAATTCTTGTTGTGTGCTAATAAGAATTATTATTATTTATGAGCTCATGCAAAGAGCAAAAAATAGAATGAGGAACACTGGTCACCCGATTTAGTGTTCGTTTTTCTTCTTTTCTCTGAGGCCGACATGAGGCCTCGTTTGGCATCATGTTGGTGGCATGCCTTGACCCGGTGCATGTCGGTGCAGCTGAGGAGGAGCCCCCCGTGTCTCCGGGACAAGAGGAGCGAGAGCACCAACAGCGGGAGCAGGAGGAGCAAGAACGGTGAGTGGGGCAACACCAGCATTGGCAGGGCTTGCTCCTGTCGGCACATTCTATGCAAGGCTGAGCCACGAGTAGTCTAGGGAGGGAGAGAAGTCTAAAAGGGTTGTGGGGCAGCTCTTAGGTGCATCTGTTTCTGGCAGACTTATAGCTAAGCAAAGAGCATGGTGAAGGATGAGAGTAGGGCAACAATGAAGGGAAGGTGAGAATGAAAAGGTGAGGAGGGGTATAGCCTTAGAAGAGAGAAAGGTAGAAGCGTAAAAGGAGAAGGGGGGGGGGGGGGGGGGGGGGGCAGGCAAGAAGGGTCACGCTCAGTTGTGCCGGCTGTCGTGTAATGAGTTCCTAAACGCGATTAAAGATTGTCATCATGCTTAAAAGGTGCACCACAACCATCCGGGCAAGAGTGACTACGGTTGGTGCGGCATTGGAGGGTTTGTGAAAAACATTTCACTGCCTTGCTCAAGTGAGGCGATTCTTTACGCAGAGATTGTGGGCCCCTTAGTTGTTGCACAGGAGCGTGGCTGATTATGTTCGAAGCAGCTTAATACCCCTGTTACACGGCCGTTTTCAATGGCAGTTCAGTTGACTCTCAGTTGAACTGAACGGCAGTTAGCGGTGTTACACGGCAATGCTAACTGCCGTTGAAATCTCAACAGCAGTTGAGTTCGACTGGGATCGGGGATCCCAGATGAACGGCCAACTGACAAGATGGCGACCTATGCACTGAAAAACTTTCCCGCTTACTGGATTGTCTTGGCTCAGTGTGCTTCGGCATTTGCAAATTTTTACCCAAAAGCAAAAAATACACAAAAAGAATTGTCACTATACGATAGATTATATACACTACAATCATTTAGAACAAGAAAAAAATGCATACACTGCTTTTTTCGTATTTTCAGTTCGCTCTAGCGCGAGGTCATGTGGTTAAAGTGCTAACTGAACTGAACGCGAAGTGCTCCTGTAACAGCTGGTGATAGCATTTGAGCAGTTGAAATCCTCAACTGTCGTTGAGAACGCCCATGTAACAAAGGCATAAGATCTACCACAAAACTGCTTGTCGCAAGTTGAATCAGCCTTGAATGAGCAATTGAAATGTCAACCAGCACACACATGAACTTCTTTGGGGGCTGTTTGTGGAGTCCATACTATTTATGATGGGAACAGGCCCGCTCCAGAGGAATACGCGCCCTTTGTGGCTTCAGCCCTGCTCCTTGAAGCAATGAGATGAGCACATTGCAACGCATTCTCGAAGGGAGCAGCAAACACAGGAAAGTAGGCCACAACCTGTCCAAGGTTGCACTATACCGTTTTACACCGCTGAGAAGCAATCGTTTAGTGTGATAGCTTAGTGGCCTTGTGCGACAAAGCAGCAGTGTTTGCATTTTACCCTTAAAGGAAGCCTAAGTGTCGTCCAATTTTTCTACCTCATTATATCACAGAATTAAGCACTGCTGAAATTTTGCATTAGGGAGTACTGTAAAAGAAGCATAGGGATAGTCTATGTCAGGCAAGATAGGACATCATTTTGCTTCATACACCACTGACTTTCACATGCCACTTTGTTGCTCATTTTTCAATAATTGACGCATTGCAGGCTTGTTGGTATTCTTTTTGTTGTCATAACTTTTGTTTGTATTCTGCGCAGCAGTATATATTCCAAAATGCATAGTGTGTAGACATGTGCTCTGAGTTTCTGAAAACTACAGTCATAATGTTTACTTGTCGAGAAAAAATTGTATTTGAAACAGTTGCACAATCAGGCTAGGATTATTGATTATGCTGTGCTAATGTGTGAAAGGTGACAATCAGATTTAGAGAATGTTCGGTTGGATTTCACAGCACACATAAAAGAAATCTCAGGTGTGTAGTGCAGCTTTCATGCTTTATTGCTTTCATGAATTGCAATATATATCAGGATAATATTCAGCAGGAGGTCCCAAAGTGGAACTGTGGGGGGGACCTCCTGTGCAAGTTAAAAATTCGTTGGAGGCATTTAGATATCTGTTAACAGCGGGAAGGCGAAAGCCATTTTCAACTCATTGCACTTATTTGAATTTGAGCGGGTAGCGTCATGCTGCGCATGCGCAGTTGTTGGTTGGCGGCGGATCACACCACCTGCCACACTGGGCAGTTTGCTCACAGTCCAGTTGGCAGGTTGTGATCACGCGACAAGGTCATTTGACCTAGGATGTAACGGAGTGAACAAGGTCACGTGGCCTAAAATGTAACGGACGGATGTGAGTATGAGCCATTAAAGGCTATCGCCTTAATACATAAACAAAATATGCTGCAGCATTAAAGCTCAATATTTCAGTAGTTTTGTTAGCTCTAGTTGGTACCTAAGCCTGGTAAAACCTTGCGCACTAGTGTGCACAAATTTTGAGCATACTAGGTAACTGCACTGTCTCATGATGTTTTGTTATTTGAAGTAAAAACGTTTCAATCACGAACATCGGTAAAAAGGTTTACGCATTGGTGAAGTGGTAATGGTGTGTACACATTTACAGAAGAGGCTGCCTACAACTCCACCTGCATTTGTGGGCTTAATTTTAGATGCCTGCTACTTGATTTGAAGGCAGATGAGTCTTTTTTTCTGCAGCATAAGCGCTGCCCAGCTGCAGTTTGCCGCTGTGTCCTTCCCGAGTAACTGCGGCAGCATGTGGCTTGCATTTTCAGGCTGGTCTGCCATGTGAAGGAAGGGAGGCTCTGCTGCTCTGCCTTTGGCATCGGCAAGGCGAGCAGGGTTCTCAGAGTGCTCTGCTACGTCTTTGTGCGCCATATCCTTTTGTGGACCCTCAGCTGCAAAGCCTCACCCAGTTTGGGCAGATGCCAGTGACCTTTGAATTGCCCCCTCTTGGATACTCGTACACCTGAGACTTAAAACCGTCGAAGTGCCTGCAGTGTGCTTATTTGTGACATGAACCTGATAGAGAATATGAATGCTGTAAAGGACGTGTGATGCAAGATTATGGCAATAAAAGCGTATTGTAGGAAGTGAATTAAAGGAATAAAAGGAAAAAAAAAATAAAAGGCACAGATAACAGTTGCCGAAACATATATGACCATATCTGACATACCAGGTGTTTCAGGGTAGCCGTCACTAATTTTTAAAGATAGGATTCTCGAGGTAAAGAGAGGCTTTTACAGCATAGTAATATCAGTGTTGGTGGACGTCAAAAACAGGCGAATGATGTTAACTAGTAAAATGGTTAACTTAATACTAATAGGTAGTTAACCTTTTGACTGTTATTGACAAGCACTCGATTGCAATTAGAGTATTAGCCAGCAGTTAGTAATAGCCATATTAGTTTTTAATATTATGCAAATGCATTACCCTCATCGCTATGGCTCAACTAATTTGGGCCATTTCTCACACCGTTCGAAAAACATGCACGTGCGAGAGAGTGCAAAGTCGTGTCACACCCTGATACATGTACCATGCAACAATCTCTGCCCCGCCCGCACTGGAGGAGCGAAGTGGCAAGGAGCACTGCAGCGCAGGCAGGACAGAAATTGTCACATGGTACGTGCGTCACAAAGTGATGTGTTTTGATTGGCGTTGCTTTGCACCCTCTCACAGGTGCACAGTTTTTGAACGGCGCGAGAAAACGCCCAAATTAGTTGAGCCACTGTGGCGAGGGTGATCGCGATGTAGAAATTCTTAAAACTGTCATGGCGATTACTAATTACTGGCTACAGACCTTTAATTGCAATCGGGTGCCTATCGGTCAGGGTTAAGAAGATCACTATTAGAATTTAGTTAATTACTTTTCTAGTTAACGTGATTCATCTGTTTTTTGACATCAGCCAGCACTGGTGTTTTTAGAAAAAGTTTTTCTTTACCTAAAAAATCCTTCTTGTAAAAATTAGTGGAGGCCTTCCCTCGAACAACTGGTATAGATCCAGACAGTCAGGATAGGACACCTTGTCCGCGTCTTTTTTGCATTGGTCACATATGCCTCAAGTGTGAACCAACTTGCCCAAACTGCAATTTTGATGAAGAGCTTTTGAGCTTTTCATGAGCTACCTTCACAGTGTTTCCAGGATACACTTACTGTCGGGGGTCAGCTGTGCTTTCAATTGCTCACCAACCTTGTGCCATGGAATGGCGGCAGTCCAGCCTGTAGGCAGTGGAATGGACCAGAGCAGCAGTTGGCGCTGAGGGTATCGAAGTGCAAGAAAGCACGGCCTATGGAAGCGTGCATATTCACATGTGTGGCATATATATGTAAAAGCACACTTGCATGCTACATTTGTGTATGTGCATACAATCTTCAGACCGGAATTTGGGGGGGAAGCAGTGTGGTGTGCGCTGCAGTCTGGAACGCTTGTAGTCCTTCTTTGCGCTGGCCATACCATTGCAGTCCTTGACATTCCTTTCAACTGCCTCGCGGCTGAAGGATGCACTGTCCTGCTGTGACTTTCAAGGTGCACGTTTGGCCTTGGTGACGCTCATGCAGGCTGCGTAACTATGCCCTTTTTGTTCATTTTTGTATTTGAGTGTGTCCCTCCTCTTCAGAGAAAAACAGACCAACACATTAAGCATGGTGTAGCAGATCTTCTCGTCTGGTACAGACTTGCTGCAAATCGTGTGGCCATTGCCGCCCTGCTGGTGAATTTTTCCTCCCTGGGCAGGATGGAGACGAGGAGGGCAAGTGTTTTGGAATGTGTTCTGTGCCTTTAGGACAGCAATGCAAGCAAGTAGGAGCCTGTTAAAGGTGCAGCTTTTTTTGAGTAAAACTGTTTGGAGATAGTCAGTTGAAAACAGAATTCAGTTGATACAGCTGCTTGCAAGCTGAGCTTTGGATGTTGCAGTTAATAAGTGTGTAGCTGGTAGATTTGGCGAGCCAAGAAGCCCATGAGCAACTGCAGCCCCACAAAAAGAAGACACAAGTGTTTCCTGCTGTGTTCAGTGTGCTCATTAAGCTGGGCTTTATTGTGCAGGCAGCGGCAGCATGAGCTGTGGCTGGAACGGGAAGCAGAGGCGCAGCGTCAGTTTGAGCAGCGCCGTCGCAGCGAACGGGAGAGCAAGGTGGTGTCTGTGGCTGAGGAGGTCTCCAAAGAGGTGACTGCAAAATCATCAAAGCAAACCTGTTGCTGCATTCTGTGCCTGGCATGAAAAGTTTCACATAGCCGTGGCTGTGGTGTTGGGCAGCAAAGCCCAGGGCTGCAAGAGTGAATGCTAACTGGTGGCCACATTTCAGTGGCCTCGTGCTCTGTGGTGTAGGTGCACGTTAGAACCCCAGAGGGTCGAAATTAATCTGGAGCCCTCCGCTATGTCATCCCTTATTGCTCATGCACAGCTTCATGGCATTTAACCATACTTGAGAAAAAAAAAAGTGCGATGACAGCACACTTATGCTACGCGGCACTTAGTGGCAGCCATTTGTGCCATTCGCTGTGCCACAGAGGGGCACCCTCTGTGTGCATACCGTAGTGCCACTTCCCTTTCCCCCTCATTTCTCCTCTTGAAAGCAAAAAAAAGAACAAAAGATCAATGTTATTGTGGACGTTGTTTGTAGAGGTGAAATGTCAGGTGATGTTTAGCATGCATTCTGCCCTTTTGTGTTAAAGGGTGAACCACCAACTGGCCCAGTGCAGTGAGTGCACAGCGGTTGACACAGTGAACAGCTGCATAACGGGTGCACTACAGGAGCATCAGTGCAACCAGTAGTGTGCACTGTGAATGCCCACTGAGTTCAGAGGCCATTTTTGACATTTTGCCATACCTCGCTGGCTGTTGAAGAGATGCTATGTGTGTGTTTCTTGATGAGCCAACAGGGTGCTGCTGAGCAACATTGCATAAAATGCCGAGGTTTATTTTAGGAAATAATCTGTTCTTCATATTTTAGACACTCACAAAGTGAACAAGAGAGAGGAAAGCCCTCAGGGTGCTTGCCAGCATTTCGACAAGAGTACTTGTCTTTGTCTGTCTGGGCAAAGTGTTCATCATTGGCAGGGTTTAGCTGTGGCCTTCACCCCGAAAAGGAAGGTCTTGTGAGGGGGAGGAGGGTGGAAGACCCCTCACTGGGCCTTCCTCCTCGGAGTGAAGGCTCTATTTAAGCCCCACCAATGATGAATACTTTGCCCAGATGAAGATGCTCTTGTTGAAACGTTGGCAAGCGCCGTGAGGCTTGACCCTTCCTTGCTCACTTTGTGAGTGAGAAACCGTCTGCCTGCTTTCTTTCTACTATGGACTTCATATTTTAGGTTCGTTAAGCTTGCTTTTCGGTAAATATAAAGCCTGCAAAAAATTTCATCTTAGCTTTACAGAGCTCATGCCACAAAACTGATAACATGGCATTGCAGGTTCTTGTTTGCTGTGTGCGTGTGTTATTTTTCAAGTTCTTCAGCTGCTTCTTGCATGCTGTCTTTGTAATTTAACCAGAGTTTCGTCTTTTCTAACGAGATAAATTTCAAAGCATAATCAATGGCTTAGACAGGCAAAAGAGAACAGTGGGTCTAAAAATTAACACGCAGAAAACCAAGGTAAGTCTCAGAAGGGAACATCAGTTTACAATTGGTAGCGAGGCGCTGGAAGTGGTAAAGGTCTACTTAGGGCAGGTAGTGGCTGCAGATCTGAATTATGAGAGTGAAATTACTTGAAGAATAGCGTGGAGTGCATTTGAGAGATTCCCTCAAATAATGAATGGCAATTTAGCAATAACCCTCAAGATAAAAGTGTACAACAGCTGTATCTTACCGGTGCTCACCCGTGGGGCAGAAACGTGGAGGCTAGCCTTTCCTTGAACTTAACAGTACCTCTTGCTGGGCTAGTTGGTGTAACATTGTGTAACAAAAGTAAAAACAGTGCTAATTTTTGCACAAACCACACGGAAAGTCCATCCTGTCTGGGCTCTCTGTGTGGTTTGTGTAAAAATTAGCGCTGTTTTTACTTTCGTTACACAACCTTTCTTTGGTGGTTGAGGTAATGCTTAGAGGGTCGCTGGTGCCATCTTCTTTCGCACTATTCACACGTGGGGCAGGGTGTGAAGGCAGCGGTGTCATGCGGGCAACATGAGGGGGTGCGCGGAGTCACCTGCTCAAAATGGCTGCCCCCAGCGCCCCTGAGAGATGCCGTGGAAATGGGATTTGAAGGATCCCCACAAATGCTGGCCGTTGTTTTGGCCACATGTCAAATTCTAGCAGAACCTTTAGGGTCTGATATGCAAGATTACTGCATCAGCAAAAATTTTTCACACAAACAGACATTGCTATGAAGGGTGTGGCAATATGCTCTGGGTAGGTGCAAGGAGAATTGTTACAGGGCTCGTCCCAAGGTGTTAAGATTCGGAAATCAGCAAATTCACAATTGAGGTGAAAAGAAAAAGATTCTCCTTGAGGCGTTATTTAGGGGACAGCTGTCGTTGCCATCACTGTCTGCACTGTACTAGGCTGGTTTGGTGCAGGAGTGCCTTCTGTCTCGCATTGTTCAAGCTGAAAGTGAGCTGAATTCCTCTGTGACCGATGGCAGAGGAGAGCACTTCCCAAAGGGGCTGATGGGCCTAGAGAGATGCCATGGACCTTGCATCAGTTGTTTGACCACTTGGTGCTCTCTACATGCAGTGACATAGTACAGCACACATAGCCCGGTTTTGACTTGGCCTCAGCTGCCCAATGCAGTGGGCATGTTGACCATGGGCTTCTTGCTCTGTGATTACAGGAGAGCCTGCAGGAGGTCCTGGCACACCTGCCTGAGGTAAGTCCAGTTCATCACCACTCATCCTTTCTCCTGCGTGGCAAACAGTGCTGCACGCTGTGCAAGTGCACAGATTTCTCTCAGCTAGCCGTGCATAAGAGCACAGCTGCCCTGCTTTCAGGCACACCGTGCTCCGAGACAAGTGACAAAGGGGACTAGGCCAAGATCAGGCACCTCAAGTGTCTTGCCAGCTTTGCCCACTCTTGCTGCTCTGGGCCCTTGAAATGCGGACACAAACCTCTGGTACCTGAAGAAAGCCAGCTTTTCCTGGTGGGCATGGCTTGAGCTGGCTTTGATGAAAAGAAAGCCTTTGTTCCGAATGGCGCCTGTGGAGATTTTCTTAGTGCAGCTTTGAGCTTGTAGGTGAAGCAGGCATATTTCAGAATACACGAGGTTAACCTTTAGCTCTTTTTTGAAGGTAAAGCCTTTTTGTTTCAGCCTTGCTAATTTACAAGGAAGCACGTGGGCAGCAGTGCCACTGGTGGATGGTGACAGCATGGGGCAGCCGCTTTTGTGCTCTTGTCCAGCAGTGGTGCAAGTGTGCACATTTGGCAAAGTTGGTTTGACACATCAACGTGTTCTGTTTGAAGGGTAGCCAAAAATGTTTGGTATGTAGAAGGTAGGGCGGGAAGAGATTCGGGTTAACCCAGTCGCAATGTTTTGTCACACTGTTGATTCCACTTGAAAGGTTTTTGTGTTAGGTGTGCCAGACGTCTTGTTGGTGAAGTCTTCATTTAATGCTCTAGTGTGCCCCACTGTACCAGAGAAAACATGCAGTGAGGGCGTGTTACATGGCTACACAAATTGTAGTGTCCTGTGAGCACTTTCTGTATGTCCAGGGCGTGACAAGGGGTGGTGTTCTGCTCTGTCGCTTCGGTTAGGGAACCTGCCAGGAGTCTTGCAGAGGTCAATTTGAGAGAAGCAGTGACATCCTTTGGTGTGACCAATAACAAAGTCAATTCTTGGCATTGGAAATTGAATAAGTACAGTCTGCTTGTTAGGAACTCTGGTCGGTGGAAAGCCGAAATCGTCTGTCTCCCTTGATTGAAGAAGCTGATGGTGAGGTTAATGGACAAGTGATGTTAGTATCTAACATTGCTTGTAGTTCCTTCATTCTCTCAATGTGTTGTACAGAGGTATATCTGGGTTACCCCAAGCCGGGCAAGGCGCTCAGACTCGAGCAGCCCAGGCCCATCCCACTTACAAGTCATGCCGGCAAACTGAACACATGCCTGCATTTGCTCCTCAAATCTGCGGGGTTCTTCCCCCGGTCCAGTTCAGCTTACGACCGCACCTCTTGGCTCAGGCCGCTTCTGCATCTGAAAGAAATGGTCCTCCACAGATGCAAGCGCACAGCCAACATCCAGTCCTTACTAGCACTCGACATGCATAAGGCGTTTGACAACATTGCTTACTGCCACATCCATTGCACTCTCTCCACCGCCAGATGTGGCATGTTTGTCTGGAACTATGTGAAAGCTATAGTTCAGCCCAACACAAGCGCCTCCGCACCACACACGACAGCTGCGCCAGCTTGGCTACCACATCCCAGGGGGGCGCCGGGCGCTGCAGCCAAACCTGTTTCCACTCGTGTAGTTAAAGAGCTGCAATGTGAGCCACTGCTGCCCAGCGTGAGTCCCAAATTGAATACAGGGAGAAGATGAGCCGGTGTGCAACACCTCACCTGCCAGTTCGGAGACTGCCATGATGTTTTGTACACGGACGTAGTGCTCCACTACAATAGCCGCAGTGGCCTCCTTGGACATCACCACACATTCGACAGTGGCAGTCCTGTGCACTCGGGACTCTCAGGAAGCAGAATGTGTTGCCCTAGCTCTAGCCATCTGCAATGTGACCCGACACATCGACATGATGGCCATCTGCACTGACGCTCAAACCGCATTCAGACAGTTCCTTCTTGGCATCACCAGTGCACAGCTGTCCGCATTATTGAACCTGCCCTGCAACACCGCATAACCGTCACATGGGGACCTGGGCATGATGGTATCCTCGGTAATGAACGCACTCTTGCATATTTTTGGGAAATCTCTTTTCGAACGCCGATGAAACCCTCTCCCAACCTTGCAGCAGTAGCGACGACAGCATGCCTGAACGCCACACAATCATTACTTACTACTGCAAGAGTTGGTGACGTTACCCACCACCCCACTACTCCCTCGACCCAAGTGAGAGCGCAGTTCGGAGGCTGCTCCAGACCAACTCGTACGTATCGTATCACCTGTAACAGTGAACCGCATCCATCCTACCTTACACCCCACTCACTACACCACCTGCCAGGCCCCAGCGACCAATCTTTGGGCCAGCCTGCAACTGCGGGCAACCCATCCTGTTCTTCCTGGGAGGACCCTCTGCTAGCCACCGACCCGATGAACCGGTGAAGACTGGTCACCCAGGCGAGATTTGAAGCAGAGGCCAGAGGGCTCCTGGATTGTTAGGAACCCTCCTGGGGCACAAGCATATTTGTTAACCAGTTCACAAGAAACTTCTTGTGACTTCATCACTGGAGAGTAGCTTGTCACATGTAGGATACTTCAAACACTTCTTGACCTAGAACTACTACACTTTTGTGCCGTTCATACGACAC
Source organism: Amblyomma americanum (assembly GCF_052857255.1). Taxonomy (NCBI): domain Eukaryota; kingdom Metazoa; phylum Arthropoda; class Arachnida; order Ixodida; family Ixodidae; genus Amblyomma; species Amblyomma americanum. The sequence goes on along the minus strand of NC_135499.1, from coordinate 38,987,964 downwards.
TCATTAGTGTGGACGACATGAATTATTGGCAATATTTCTAGGGACCAAACCAAGGTCTTGAAAAATTACAGCCCGATCATCTTATTATTCGTTGCCTACAAGGTATTTACTAAGGTAATCGCTAATAGAGTAAGGGCAACCTTAGACTTTAATCAACCAAATGATCAGACAGGCTTTCGTAAAGGATATTCCACTATAGATCATATTCATGCTGTCAGCCAGATGATAGAGAAATGCGCAGAATATAACCAACCTTTATATATAGCCTTCATTGATTACGAGAAAGCATTCGACTCGGTGGAAACCTCAGCAGTCATGTGGGCATTGCATAATCAGGGTGTAGAAGAGCCTTATGTCAAAATACTGGAAGATACTGTCGCAAACCTTTGCAGTGCTTTGTTCATTCTTGAAATCTGCTGCCATGCCGCTTTATCGCTTTGCTTGCGATGCAAGAGGCGACCAGATTTATCTTGATTGATCGCATCCAGGCAGAGCTGATTCTACGTTGTTCCAGAATGCTGTAACTTTGCAGTCTTCATCTCGAAAGTTTGCTATCAGCTTTAAATTGAGCGAGCATTCTGTTCGACGACCGCCGAGCACGCTTGTTGCTGCGCCGCTGCCGAGTGATTCAGTCCATTGTGGGCGCAAGTCAGTCCAATAAACAGTTTACTTTTAGAAGAACTTGTCCGTCTTCATCGCTTCTTCGACTGCCGTCACCACTACGTGACATCTGGTGGAGGTGCTGGGTGGCCTTCCATGTTCCGGATGTCCCCTTCAAGTTGTGACACCAGCCTTCTGCACTTCGCACCGGAGGATGAGCCAGCAGTTCACCGAGCCCGCAGACATCTTCAGGGAAAGAAGCCCGAGTTTGGGACCTTGCCGGACCGCACCCGACAATGAAAAGACGTTGCTACAAGCACCACAACCTCACTAAAGGTGTCTGTTGACACTGGTCATATTGCGACAGCCGCGGGTGCCGCCAACGTTCAGTGAATCCCTAGGCGAAGGCCCCAAAGAATGGTTGGACCAATTTGAGCGTGTGGCATCCTTCAACAAGTGGGATGATGCGACAAAAATTGGACATGTATTTTTCTCTCTGGAGGGCTCAGCACGTATGTGGTATGAAAACCACGAGTCGTCCCTAATGACATGGGAGCTATTCAGGAATGAACTTTTGACGGTATTCGCTAGTGTCGTGAGGAAAGAAAGGGCTGAACGACTCCTCGAGTCCAGGATCCAGCTTCCGGACAAGTCCGTCCGCAGTTACGTTGAAGAGATGAAGTGGCGCTTTCGCTGCACCGACCCTGATATGACCGAGGAAAAGAAAGTTCAGTTTTTAATGCGCTGTGTAAAGGAACAACTCTTTGGCAGCCTCGTCCGCCAGCTGCCAAAAACAGTTCACGAATTCATGCAAGAAGCCTGCACGATCGAGAAGACCCTCGACGTCAGGGCTCGGCAGTACAACCGCCCTCCCTATGTTTATGCAATCCGTCCGGACACAACCACCTCCACCGACAACTTGCAGGAAATGATCCGCGAAAATATATATAGCAACTGCATAGCTACCATAGTCCTCCATAAGGTCAGCAATAAAATTCCAATAAGGAAGGGCGTCAGGCAGAGAGACACGATCTTGCCAATGCTATTCACCACCTGTTTACAGGAGGTATTCCGAGGCCTGAATTGGGAAGAGTTGGGATTAAGAGTAAATGGAGAATACCTAAATAATCTGTGATTCGCTGATGACATTGCCTTGCTGAATCACTCAGGAGGTTAACTGCAAGTCATGATCAATGAGTTAGACAGGCAGAGCAGAGCGCTGGGTCTAGAAACATGCAGAAAACCAAAGTAATGTTCAGTAGCAAGGGAACAGTAGCTCACAATTGGCAGCGAAGGCTGGAAATGGTAAAGGAATAAGTCTCCTTAGGGCAGGTAGTGACAGCTGATCCGTATCGTGAGAGGGAAATAACTAGAAGGATAAGGCATATTCAGTCTGTGAATGTCAGCCGACTGAGCACAGATATGTTCTGCCAGGCCATAATGAAACACAAAGTGCCTGCGTAGAAAACAATGTATTTTGCCTGTGTACTTTCAGCTGCAGTATACAATTAGCCTCATTCCTGTTTATGGGTAAATGGCCTACCGAGGTATATTATATTCATAACTGGTCGTAAAGGAATACCTCGCTTCAAAGTAGAAAAGTTTTGCACGTGCGTATTCGTGTTTCATTCCAGCTTAACTGTGCAAGCGGTTCATGGGGAATGAACAGTCGTAGTGGGAGATGCATCATCATGCTTTGAGACGCCACCACATGCCACATGGACCACTAGGCGCTTTAAACTACAGCACATAATTTTAAGGTAATGGCAACCAGGATAACGCACTTGGAGCTGCCAAGATTTTACCTAATTTCTGCTTCACCACAACTGTGCACAGAAGCAGCAGGTCTTGATCACTAATTATTTTCTCTGGACATTTTTTTTCCCCTTCACGATTAGTTATGACATATTACTCGCTTTATGGACTGTTTTTCTCTGGAATCAAAATGTCCATATTAACGAGGCACACCTTTATATTCCTAACTTCCGGTATTTTTTGTATTCAATGTATATGCTGGCCTTTGATGCATCGTTTGCTGACATGACGTTACCCCAGCATATATTCACTTTGAGATCCTCTTCATTGGAATAAGATGGTAGAAAGTCGTAGGTCTTAGAACTCTATGGTTACCTGGCCCTCTGATCATGCGAGCACACATTTCCATCATAGCCCTGCACAAGCAAAAATTAGCTGCTGCAAAGCCAACTGACATGCATGTGCTTTCTGTCAGTGACTGGAACAGAGGCCCTGCTTCCCACAAGAGCCAGCACTTGCGCTCGAATAGGCCAGGTGAACAGCTTTTGGGGACAGACCATTCCCAATTACTATCATCATCGTCAGTGCAGTACACTTGGGGGGACCACTGCAGCAAAGCCTTCCCTGCTAAGAAGTGCTCTCAGCCCATTAGGCTCAGTCACTAGATGTAGAGGCCACACAGCTCCTGTCACAACTGTCCTATGACTGGAAGGAAGAGGGATTTGTCCTGAAGAAGCTAGTCAGCAATTTTTAGGGCTGTCACTTGTGCTTGCTTCTGGACTTTGACATGTTTGCCGTGCATTATTAGAGTTACCATGGTTCAAATTGGCATCATTCACTTGGCTTGTTGCAGGATATGGTGCTTTTAAATGAAGTAGTCTTTCGAATAATTGCTTGAGAACTTGAATAATAGTGCAGCATCCCACCTCTCCATAGGGTACCTCAAAAATACGGCCAAAATTTTTCTTGCTGGCCATCCCAAGAAAGGTTCTTATTGTGCAGCAGCTGTGACTCACACCCCTTTCTTTTTTGTGATTCCACTTGGACAAGCCCTCATGCATGTAACCTTGTCCTCTTGAGGTTGCCACTGGTTATCTCTGGCACCATACTCATGAAAGGTGAGTGAGCCTGAAGAGCTGCCATCAGAAATATCAGTCCAGTGGACATTTTCTTCTCGGTGAGGAGAGAATTCGTGAGCGACTCCTCGATTTCAGTGCACTTCTTAATTTGCTCTTGTTGCATTGAAGTTCTTTGCCTGCAGGAGAGGTTATTTCTTGAGAGGAAAGAGGGCACATCACCCAGTAAACCAACTGCCCATATGTGCCTTGCCACAAATTCACATTTATGGCTCCTCTTGGCTGACTGCGGCCCTCTCCAGTGCACATCCCGCAATTGCTCCACTTCCGCTTTGTCTTGAGCTTGGTAGCTGCAGAAGAATTTTCCTCAGCCTGCGTCTAGCCTTCCTACTTGGGAGTACAGTTGAGCCCACGGTCATGCGAATCGTGTTTGTAGTAAATGGACTCCTTATATTAAAGCCGGAGGTACCAAGCTCACTGAAAGTGGCATTTATTTTCTGAAACGAGCATCATGAGCATCTATTTCTTCGGAGCGGACCCTACCTCAGCGCTTTCTCGGCTCTGCAGGATGCTCATGTTCTCCTCACTCATACCCTAGCTGCCAACAATCTGCGTTACGGACAGGATATAACTAATCAAGGCTCGTCTCTATGGCTGCTCGTGCCAGGTCAACCACATTAGTCAGATTCTTAGCCGTAGTTTGTATACAACGGCTTCATCTGAGCTGTTGCCCTAAAGGCACGGCGTTGTCAGAACACAGCGCGGTGATTATGTCGTCAGCATTAACATAGTCTTCTGAGGCAACACTTGGACAGCTGTGCATCAGTGACGCTTTAAATTTACACTCACCTGATCCCGTGTGTTTTTTACAGTGTTATCCGAAGTTCCTGGGTCCAGTAGCGCAGCACGTATCAGCAGCGCTGTTTGCTATCTGGCATTGCCTGCACATGGTAGCTAGGGAGCCTAGGTGTTGCGCTGCCGCTTCCTCACGTGTAGGCTGTGGTATTAGCGCAAAAAGTGGAGTCGATTGTGCAGGTGAAGCGTACCACATGACCACTGCAATCAGTAAGGCACTCAAATAAGTTGATCCACAGCCATTTGTAATTGCTTCGCTTTCAACGCTGCCACTGTCTAGCACCCACCACACTTCTGCTTCTACTTGGGATGCGTTGCCTAGCCAGGACACATGCAGACAATGATTGGCCTTGTAGGGCATTGGCACATACTTGGCCGGCAGTTACTTGGTTGCAATGCTGCCATTTTGGGTTGACATGCAATTTCCAGAGCGGCGTCGCAGGGACTGAGAGATGCTATTTGATCTCCGCACTTGCAGGAAGAAAGAGTTTTTCAACTGCATGGTCTAGGCTGGTTTACAGTGCCTCGTCATTCGCTACAATAGAGTGGTGTGGCCACAAGTGTTTGTTATATCTGAGACAAGTTGCCATTGCCCCAATTTATATTTTGACGGTAGCACCGCACTTGTTCATAATGAGCAAGCGCTCGTTATTTCTGCGGCCAGTATAAGTGGGCTCGGCATCCAAGAACAGAACACAGCATGTGGCATGGCATTCGCTAGCCACCATCTTTAATAATTGTATCTTCACCTTTTGTTTATTTCCTGATTCATCTCTGCCATGGGTTGAAGGAAGGCTTGTAGCACATAGCGAGGAGGCTACAGTGCTCTTCCCAACTGATGGGCCACCTTCTCTTGTTCATCCATTTCCCTATTCTTCCTTCTCTCAGCTGTTTCTAAGCCCTGGATGCACAGCGGACTAGCTGTAATTCAAAATTGGATGATTCACACTTTTGGTTAATTCAACTGGCTATATATTTTCAGTTCATTTTAAAGCCGCTTATTTAAAACAGCGGTTGCTTTCTTTTCGTGTCTCGCTCCATTGTTCAGGGCTCGCAAAAGAGCAATGGCCAAGGTTGGATACATCAGGTTAGCTGTGTCGTGTGAGTTGAAAAGTCTTCCGAAAGGATGTCATGATGAGGTATGACCGGCACAGCAAGTGGTCATCCAGCTATACCGTATTTACACGATTGTAAGTCACATTTCAGAAAAAGAAAAAAAAACTTGGAGGTCGTTTAAGCTTGGCCTTTAATAATAGAACGCGATAGCATTATCCTGTGGCCACCGCTTATCGCCAGCCGCTATCAGCTGCTGCGCGCAGGCGTGCCCGTGGGCACATTCCAGAAAGAAAATGTATTAGTCATTGGAATACTCGTCCACACTTGCCTTGCGCCATCATCCTCGCTAGCGCTGCCGTCATGATAGCTGCTGCAGTCGCATAGCATGTTGTTCTAATGTCGTCGTGCAGCGAGATCCCCCAATTTGCAAAGAGCCACATTATGTCATCGCGTGGAACAGCTGAAAATTTTGCCTCGCTGCAGCTAACACACCTGTATCACCCGTTCAAAACGTTGAACTTGCGGCCCGGCGCGCAGTTGTTCGTTTCTTCAGTGTAAAGAATGACAGCCATCTTTAATGTAGCCGTTAATGAGCGCCAGTCGCTTACCGGATCCGGAGCACAAATGACGACTATGAAGCACTGCATTAAAAACTAGTGAAACGCGACTGACAGTAGTCAAATGCGTCATAGCTAAAGTGAAACTAAGCGTGAGCGGCATCGGCTCTTCCGTCGGCTACTGACACTCCCCGGCGTTGCTGCCATTCAGAGTGGCGGTACCGCTGCGATTAAAGCAGCGGCCCTTCCATCAAATATCGACGCTCTCTTGAACGCCCAGTGTGCAGTTGAAATTAAAAAAAAAACAAAAAAAAACTTGGAGGACACCTATTAAGAGTAGAACGCCAATGCATTATCAGGTTGCTGCCGCTTATCAGCAGCCGCAATCTGTAGCCACGTGTGGGGAGTGGGCAGGGGTGCTATTTTGCTGCTTACTGACAGCTGCCATCCACCACCGCGCAGGGAAGGGATGCCGGTTCTGTGCATTGACATAGCAGCTGCTCAGGGCCAGCACCATGAGCGATGCGATGGAGCCGCACAGCACAAATGCAACCACCCTATAGCATGCCTGATATCTCGTTTGTCTCGCATTTATTTATGGTGCCATGCTTTGAATTCAATTGTAAGTCGACCCCCCTCCCCCCCCCCCCCCACACTTCAGATTTTCAAATTTTGAAAAATAGGTCGACTTACAATAGTGTAAATACGGTACCTCCTGAAGCTTGTATCACGTGGCTCATTGTTACCCGTGCAAGCTTCTATTTCTGGGCACCAGCAGGTGTGAAGACGGGCGGAGGGTCCCAATCATAGCTCGCAGAACTTTTCCTCCAGCCCACGACGACGACACTCATCGGCCGCGCATCAGCCGTCAAGCCTAGTAACGTGCCATTTTGGACACCAAATGGCACATTGATGGGATCTTTTTTTTTTGATAAGGTGTCTCCTTGCTTCCATTTGCGCGGTTTTGCCAGTGCTCCGAAACTCCGCCGCTTGCTGTTCTCTATTTCTGCGATGAAGCTTCATACTGCAGCGATAGCCTAGTGGTCTGAGCATCCGTCTCGCATGCGGGAAGTGCAGGGTTTGATCCCCAATGCTGCCAGGTACCCACCAGTGATACAATGGGTACAAGCTTTCCCCTGGTCTGTTGCTCGGCTTAGTCAGGGTGAAATGCTTGGGAAATGGGTCTTTGACTCCACCTGGAGTAGAACTATAAACTTTTTGCCATGGCACCCTTGCCACAGACACCCTTGCGGCATAAAAATTCATCATCATCAGCTATGAAGCTTCCTCTCATGCAGGTCTCTGCCCTTGATTGAAAGACGTTGCAGAAGCCGTCACATTCCCAACATTGTGCATGCAGTAGAGCGGGACGGAAGTGCGGGAAAGCGTGTGCATTTTTCACTCAAAAGGAGATGGCCATTTCTCATTTTTTTCAACAAATACATTTGTTATGGTGCGAAATGCCTTTTTGAGCCATTTGATGATCCGACCTTTGGATAATTCAAACAGTTTTTTTCCAGTAGTTTGAAGTCTAAATTAATGAGGTTTGCTGTATTGAGAAACAGCGCATCCTTCAGTTTGTTTTTCAGCTGAGCCACTAGTTGGAGACTGCTGTTTGCATAAAAAAGTCAGTTCTTTTACCCGCATTTTTGTCCTTTGCATTACATTTGCACCCATCACGGTGGCTCAGTAGTTAGGGCGCTCGGTTACTCATCCGGAGTACTCGGGTTCGAACCCGACCGTGGTGGCCGCGTTTCGATGGAGGCAAAACGCAAAGGCGCTGTGCTGTGCGATGTCAATTCATGTTAAAGATCCCCAGGTGGTCAAAATTATTCCGGAGCCCTCCACTACAGCACTCCTTTCTTCTCTCAGCTGCTCCTTTATCCCTTCCTCTAGAGCGCGTTTAGGTGTCTGCTGAGATTTGAGACAGATACTGAGCCATTTTCTTTCCCCAACAGCCAATTTTCAATTTTGCATTTTACATTTGCAAAGAGAAAAAAGAAGAATTCACGGGTGATCATTCAAAATGTAATGTGGCAAATATGTGTCGCCAGGTTGTCAACTGTCTCGAGTTCGCTTGCGCTTCAGATTTTTTATGCATTGCTTCTAGTTTGGCTGCTCGCACCACTGCATCTTTTCTGCTTCTGCCCCTGTTGCCATAGCCACTGCAGTTTAGCATGTCAGCCACTCCAGGCTGCTGCAATGTCTGCTTGTCGAGGGAGCAGGAGCATCCATCGCAAATGCAAGCTCGAACACACAACCCGGAGCACGAGGTGTAATCCATAGAACCAATCCGGCTAACTCTCCCCTCCACTCTGCCGCAAGTGCTAGTTGAGCCCCGTCCTGCTAGGGGCACCGGGCTGATGGCTTCACATGGACTCCTCTTTGGCAAAAGGGTTCATAATGCTGTCTCATTAAATGTTACAAGGTACAATTTGTATGCATGGGTATTATCCAAATCACAGTTAGTCTGAGATCGTTTCTAGGTGAACTTCTGGTAATTCAGACAAAAAAAATCTTTGGTCCTGACTCCCGAGCCCTGTGCTTCGTTGGTCTGCTTTGCACTTGAAGGCCTTTGATTGTTAGCGTGTATGTGATTGCTTCCTCCAGCATGAGGCAACAGCTAATGCCACTTCTGTTGACATACTTGAGTGCCCGGCACCGCCTCCCAGGCTCCAAATTCTGCGCACATCCCCTGGAATCGTGCATTTTTATTCCAGGCACCACCCGTAGCAGCCCCTGCTGCCACTCGTGAGAGTTGGCACAACCCACCGGCGCCCAGGTTGTATGCACCAGCCGAGCCGTGCTCCTTCTACCTCAAGACTGGTGCTTGCCGCTTTGGTGACTGGCGAGTATTCTTTCTCTGTCTCTGAGTTCTGATAAATATTTAGGTTGGTTTGGGATCGTAGCAAAAGTAACTGAATGAAGACAAGAAAGGCACGCACAAAATGGGACAGATTTCTGGTGTGCCCCTTGAGAGGCTTCAGTCCAATGGACGAGGCCTTGACTTCCTGTGGAACAATCCTCTTTTTGAGGCAGAGCAAAAGTGCCCTCAATTGGCAGGTAGCTACAGCCGTGAGGTTACCCAGAATTATAGCTGAATCGTGCTTGGCTTTATGACATAGAAAAGAGCCCATTAAAGTTGGTGGTGTGAGCCTGGCTCTGGGAGGCTTTTCTCTTTTATTCTTCATCGCAGGGACACCCTCTCATGGCTTATAACTGTGCTTTGCCAAGCCAGTTGGTGACCCATAATTTGTCACTAATGAAGTGCAAAGCAGAGACCAAAGGTTTTTTTTTTTTCTTTGTGTTCTGTTTTGCCCTCCTCTGGGCCCACCTGGCGAAGGTGAGAGAATATGCTCCCAATGTGCTGCAACACGGGTGCCATTTATGTATACCAGAGAAATTTTCTTACACAGGTATAGCGTAAAGGATGACCATACTGTCAGATTCTACTGCTGCCCTGATCAGAAGAACAGTCGGGTGTGGGTGCCCCAAAACTACATTAGTGCAGGAGCCTCTGTCATAAGGCCTCTCCTGCTTGTTACCCTCAGTTATGCCTGCTTCGCTTGGCAAGCATTGTTACATTCTGGCAGACCACTTTCTGTCACTTTGCATATCACATGTTCTGCCATGACTACCTCTTATTTTTAATCTCAACTAAAGTACGAGTGAGTTACCGTATTTACACAATTGTAAGTCGACTCGAATCTAAGTCGACCCCCCAAATCACATTTCCAAAAAATTAAAAAACTTCCAAGGTTGTTCAACCTCGCCCTTGAATAGTTGAACGCGATAGCATTATCCAGCGGCCACGGCCACCGTTTATCGGCAGCTGCTATCAGCTGCCGCGCGTTGCCGTGCCCGTGGGCACATCCCAAAACGAAAATGTATTAGTCACTGGACAACTCGTCCACACTTGCGCCATCGTCCTCACTAGCACTGCCGTCGTGATCGCTCCTGCGGTCCCACAGCATGTCGTTCTAACGTCGTTGTCCAGCGAAATTCCGCACTTCGCAAACAGCCACATCACGACATCGCGTGAAACAGCTGAAAATTTTTCTCGCTGCAGCTGCCACACACCTATCACCCGTTGCGAACATCGAACTTGCGGCCCGGCGCGCAGCTGTTCGTTTCTTCGGCGTAAAGAATGTCAGCCATCTTGAATGTAGCCGTGAACGAGCACTGGTTGCTTGTCGGACCTAGAGCACAAATGACGGCCGACGAAGCACTACATTAAAAACTTGTGAAATGCGACCAGTAGTAGTTGAATGCGTCAGAGCCAAAGAAAAACTACGCGTGAATGTCGGCTCTTCCGTCAGCTACCGACACTTTCGGGACTGCTGCCGTTCCGAGTGGAAGTACCGCCTCGATTGCAACAGCGGCCCTTCCATCAACTATCAACGCTCCCTTGAGCACCGAGCGCGCATTTGCAAGTAAAAAGAAAACTTGGACGCTTGAACTTTCCTTAGAACACGATTGCGTTATTGGGCCGCCGCCGTTCATCAGCAACCGCAGTCAGAAGCCCCGTGTGGGGTGCCAGTTTGCTGCTTATCGATAGCCGCAGGGAGGGGATGCCAGTTCTGCGTATTGACATAGCAGCTGCTCAAGGCCAGCACCAAGAGCAATGCGACGAAGCCATGCAGCAAAAATGCAACCACGCTGTAGCATGCCTGATATCTCGTTTGTCACGCCTTTACTTATAGTGCCATGTTTTCGTTTTGATTGTAAGTCGACGCCCTCACTTCGGATTTTCAAATTTTGAAAAATAGGTAGACTTACAGTCGTGTGAATACGGTATGTTTGCTACTTTTTCCATTGTTGTTTGTCAGTTAAACTGACACCTTCAATTTTTCTTTCCATTGCTCACAGCAGTGTAGTTCTTAGCCAGACTTTTAACCTTTTTTTTAGCCTCCATAGTTCGTGTCTGTAGGTTACCGTATATCGCCGATTATAAGACAACATTCCTTCTTTTTTTGTGACCTTTCAAATTTAGGGGGCTGACTTATATGCGGGGTCAAAAATTGTTTCGAACGAGCCGCCAGTGGTGTCAGGCCCCATGCATGCATAATTCTGTAATAGGTGTAAGACACACTGAGAAAGCAGGTCTGCTTTAAAAGACAAGAACTTATATTGAGATACAAAATAACTGTCATGGCCACGTGGACTGGCAATACGTTGCGTGGAACTAAACCACATGACCAGTCACATGCACTCAGAAGCATTTTCATGTGTTTTTGGCATGCCTTTTCACCATTTCACTTCAATTCGGTGAGGTGACAGTCACTGGCAGTGGTGTGTGTGTGGTTTGCGTTGCGCCTGACAGACGCCAGGATGCTGCCACTTCCTCGGCAACAGTACAGCACGGCTTTCAAGCAGCAAGCCATTCTCTACACCGCCAAGTCGAAAAACAATGTTGAACCAGGACGGAAATTTGATTTGTCAGAAAATCATGAGGGGACGGAGAAAACAAAAAAGCAAGATAGTTGCGTGTTCATGGAAGGTAGAAAAACTAGCCACCCTGTATACGGAATGCCTCGACCGTACCAGAAGCTTGGAAGAACGCAAATATAATCTTAATTCATAAGAAAGGAGATGCCAAGGACTTGAAAAATTATAGACCAATCAGCTTACTGTCCATTGCCTAAAAGGTATTTACTAAGGTAATCGCTAATAGAGTCAGGGCGACCTTAGACTTTAATCAACAAAATGATCAGGCAGGCTTTCGTAAAGGACATTCCGCAATAGATCATATTCACACTATCATTCGGATGATAGAGAAATGCGCAAAATATAACCAACCCCTGTATATAGCCTTCATTGATTATGAGAAAGTATTTGGCTCAGTGTAAACCTCAGCAGTCATACAGGCATTGCGGGATCAGGGTGTAGATGAGCCTTATGTCAAAATACTGGAAGATATATATAAGAACTGTACAGTTGCCATAGTCCTCCATAAAGTCAGCAATAAAATTCCAATAAGGAAGGGCGTCAGGCAAGGAGACACGATCTTGCCAATGCTATTCACCGCATGTTTACAGGAGGTATTCCGAGGCCTCAATTGGGAACAGTTAGGGATAAGAGTTAATGGAGAATACCAAAATAATCTGCGATTCGCTGATGACATTGCCTTGCTGAGTCACTCAGGAGGTGAACTGCAAATCATGATCAATGAGTTAGACATGCAGAGCAGATCGATGGGCCTAAAAATTAACATGCAGAAAACCAAGGTAATGTTCAACAGCCTAGCAAACGAACAGCAGTTCACAATTGGCAACGAGGTGCTGGAAGTGGTAAAGGAATACGTCTACTTAGGGCAGGTAGTGACAGCTGATCCAGATCATGAGAGGGAAATAACTAGAAGGATAAGAATGGGATGGAGTGCATATAGCAGGTTCTCTCAGATCATGAATAGCAGGTTATCAATATCCCTCAAGAGAAAAGTGTACAACAGCTGTATATTACCAGTGCTCACCTAATGGGCAGAAACGTGGAGGCTAACGAAAAGGGTCCAGCTTAAGTTAAGGACCGCACAGCGAGCCATGGAAAGGAAAATGTTAGGTGTAACGTTGAGAGACCGGAAGCGGGCAGAGTGGGCGAGGGAACAAACGCGTGTTAATGACATCCTAGTCAAAATCATGAGGAAGAATTGAGCTTGGGCAGGGTATTTACTGCGAAGGCAAGATAACCGCTGGTCCTTAAGGGTAACAGAGTGGATCCTAAGAGAAAGTAAGCGTAGCAGGGAGCGGCAGAAGGTTAGGTGGGCGGGGTGGGCGGATGAGGCTAGGAAGTTTGCAGGCATAGGGTGGGCGCAGCTGGCAAAGGACAGGGTTAATTGGAGAGACATGGGAGAGGCCTTTGCCCTGCAGTGGGTGTAGTCAAGCTGGTGATGATGATGAGTTGCGTGTGCTGCTGCATGCAGTTCCTTTCACAGACCAAAATCCAGACGATGCCCTGCCTTTGAAGAATCTGTTCGCAATTAGGTTCATGACCAAAAAAGCAAGAGCCTGAGTGGTTGCTAAGATGACATTGAAGCGAAGGCATGCGCTGTCGTGGAGGAAGTGTGCATCCCACACTCTGAATTTAAAGTGTTCCAAGAATGGTATCCTGAACATAATGAATCAGAACAGCCTGAGTCTAAGGCAACGCATGACTGTATGCCAAAGGCTGCCTGAAGCGTACGAAGGAAGCCAGAACATTTTTGCGCTATATGAGTGTCGTGAAGGGAAACCATTAATTCCTGCTTAGTCAGATCATCAATGTCGACCAGAATCCAGTCTCTTTTGTCATGTTTAATAAGACGACCCCGTACATGAAAGGGCAGCACCAGGCTCGCCTGCTGACAATGGCCACCAGGCCCAATTATTTCACAGTCACATTGTGTAGTGCGGCAGATGTGTGTAAGCTACATCCCTTTCTTCTGTTCAAGAGGAAAACGATCCCGATGAAGGAAGTGTTTCCGCCTAACGTTAACGTGCTGCTGTGAAAAGGTTTATTTAAATGGTGAAACTGTGCTCAAATGGTTTCATTTCATGTGAGGCAGGTGTCCCGGTGCATTGCTAAAGCTTTGCAGCATGTTTATCCTGGACTCCTTTCGTGGCCACTTCAGCGACCGTGCCAACGACAGCGGGCACTGGATGTGGCCTCGTCATCATTCAGGGTGGACTAATACCTATTCTTTAGAAGCTGGATCTGGCTTTGTATAATCCATTCAAATATCGTATAGGTGTGTTCCACAATGAATGGTTTCAGCAGAAAAACCTGAAGACACCGACAGGGCATTTGAAGTGTGCTTCTTTGAACAAAGTGGTGCAATGGATTAACAATGCCTGGTTTGGACTGCCAACAGACATGGTCTGTGCAGCATTTTCCACATGTGGCATCTCGGCACTGCTTCTGACGTGCAGCAGGAGTAGCAGCGGCTCGCAAGATGGCACTGACTGCGACTGTGTCCTTTTCACAAGCGACAGCGAGTTGCAAGTGATGTCTCTTGAATAAATAAATGTTTCTTTGCGTGACTTTGTTTTCTGCAAAACTTATTGGAGTGCTAGGGCTTTAGAGTGAGGTAGTTCCAACCTGCATTTGGAGTGAAAGTTTTTTTGTCCAGGAGGGTCCGCGAGTTGGATGGTTGACTTATAATTGGAGTCGAGTTATAATTGGCAATATACGGTATGTACTGCCCTTTTTCAGAGATGTGGCTAAGCTGCTGTTCATAATTTGGAAGTGGCAGCCAGGTGAAGTTAATTTTTCTCTTATGAGCTAAATCTGCTGTCATTACTTGGCCAAGATGACGTCCATCACTACTTGTTATACCTGATTGCCCAGTGCAGATTGTTGCTTGTTTACTGACTGTTCAAAATCAACGCAGTTTTGTGCATAATAATGTTTAGTTTTACCATTCCACTCTGCTTATTTGTCTTCAATTGACTGCTTTTCAACCCCTCATGATATAGTCAGATAATTGGAGATTGCTGAGCAATTCATCAAACCTTATACCTGACCCTTTCCATGCTGACGCTCTGTGTGCTTCATGTTGATGTACGATGAATTTCGAGGGAGAGATTGTGTCTCTCTTCCTGACATTCCTTGAGATCGTTGTGTTCTCTTTGCTGTTATGTAGTATAGTAGAACCCTATTGTGTTTTTCACGGGGCCGCGGAAAAAGAAAACTTGTCAGCCAGAAAACGTAGCAGTTGAATAGGTAGCATAAAAAAATTGTAATTTTTACTGCTTGTAAGAGAAACATACTTTTGAGTAATTCGCAAGTCTTCTATGTAGCTCTCACGATCGAAGAACGTCCAAAATGCCCTATGATATGGCACTCCGTCTGCCTAGGCGAGCAGCATAGAGGGAAGGGAGCCAGAAGCGAGGAGAGCACAGCGGCTGCTTTGATCCTACACTGTCTTCTTCTGTTGGTATTTAGACATTGCATCGTCAATGACAAGTAACAATGGGCAACAAGAAAAGATGCAGACCAAAAAAGGCCTCTGAGCGATCTCGCCCAACCACATCTCGTACAGAACTGCCCACACCCTGCCTGTCGTGCATAGTTTCGCATCGCTATGGAGATAGAACTGCCCCAACTGCCCCACCAAACTTCATGCCACCCGTAAGCGTGTGTGGTTTCAGCATGGGCGCAGTACACGCGAAACATTGTCAAAACGGCTGCATGGGCTAAAGCGCACTCGCGTGGTGACATTTGCAACTTACTGCGTTGGGTTTTATGGGAGCTAGAGTGTGGACTTCATCCACGAGAATGTAGCAGCCGGAAACATATGAGCAGGACTCCATTGTATTTGGTTAATGCAATCTTTGTGCATTAAGATCTCGATAATACGAATCTTGTGGGATAAAAGTTTTGCAGGATACAGTGCTGCGAGTGCAAGGGTGAACCTGCTTCCATGCAGGTGCTCACGGGCACACCCACGACCCCCTGTGAGCCGTACGCTGCTATTGCGGGGGCTGTACAGTCATCTTTCGCTTGAGCAGCACCACGGCGATGACAGCCTCGAGACGGACGAGCGGGAGTTGCAGGCACACTTCGAGGCCTTCTTCTGGGATGTGCTCGGGGAGCTACGGCGGGCGGGCACCGTCTGCCAGCTGCGTGTCTGCCGCAACCTTGAGCCGCACCTGCGCGGGAACGTCTACGTGCAGTATGCCAGGTAGTTTATCAGTCCTTTTTGCAAGAACGTGATCGGAGAAGAAACTGCCAACACAGTAGAGCTTCTCTTTTCTACTCAAGCAATAGTTGGAGCATAGCATATACTGTATTTGCTCAAATGCAACAGGAGAACTAACTTTACAGGCCCGAAAATTATAAAGAAAAAGGAAAGCAGGTGGATATAATGTGAGGAATGAGGCCGAAAAAATTGTTAAGTTGGGTAGAAGTTAATAAGCAAAAGTACCTAAAAAAAATGCTTTCCTGTACCTTGTTATCACAGCCTTTACCAAGTACTGCAGTTAAGGTGCGAAGATTTCACGCACTCATCATTTTTGAGAGCCACCCAGAAAATTCTCAAACAAGATCAATGTGAAGATAAGGCTGGAGTCTCGCTGCTGCTCGGCCGTGCTCGTTAAAAAACCGCCTCATCGTTGAAAACAAGCCTCCGAGTCGTTCAACTGTGCAGCTTTAGTAATGCCTTCTGAACGTCACTGACCATTCTCTGGAGCAATTAAACGAGCAGTCATCTTACGCACGGAGCCATCAAAAAATCGCATGGTAGCAGATGGGTTAGATGTTGCTGAAAAAGTGTCGGATGCTGATGCTTAGAAAAGCAGCAAGAGCATGTTTTCGCAGGCTGAATAGGAACACCAAGAATTTCGTGCACCTAGAGTGGATCTCTGCCCTTGGCATGTGACATCGGCAGCACTGCAGGCATTGAGGACGTCTTCTGCCAACCTTTAATAAAATGTCGAAATGAAGACCTTCATGTCTCATGTGTGCTATTGCACTTTCCTTCGGACGAAGTGTTGAATTCATGCTCGTTGCGCAAGTGTAGTGTATTCGGTGACGAGTTCCTCAATACATTGCGCCACCGCTGCTCCGACATGTGATGCACCTGTATGATATCTGCAAACATTTTGAGTTGTGTGAGTGTTGAGTAGGTGATGCGAAGCTTAAGCATCCCGCAAGGTTTTCATTTCTTTTTCCATTTCCTGAAGTTAAGTGCCTACCGACATGATGCATCAACTGATATGCACATAAATGCAGCATAGTATGCCTTGGTCCCTGCATATATTTTTCGATTATAAAGCAAGGGGTGACTTTCCACTTTTATTTTTAGGAAAAAAAGCTTGCATCACATTCAAGTAAATGCGCTACATATCAAAGCAAGTGCAGTGCTCACAGAAGCAACTTGTAAGTGATCACAGCTTGCATCGCAGCTGGGAAATGTTCAGGCAATGGCATCCTGCACTTGGCCAGCTGTGCCTGCCACTACACAACCTGAGAGCTGTCCTCATCCTGCACTGTCTGCTACAAGCATTTCTTGTTGACCCTTAGTTTAGTACATCAGGCGCACAGCACTTGTCAGGTTGGTGCAGTCTCCAGGAATTGACTTGCCAGGTGTAGTGTCCAGCTCAGTGCAGAGAAGCATTGTAGTTTACAGAGCGGTTTAGGCTTGACTTTGTCTCGTGATTCTGTTGCTGTGTGAACCACTGCTAGTGACAGAGCAGCTGCTCTGGTCTTCTCTACTTGCTGAAATTTCTGTCCAGACGTCTTGCAGCAATACAACTGAGTACTCTGTTTGGCAGAAGAGGATATGCTACTGTCGAAGAGCTTGTTTACTACAGAAGACTTGAGACTGCTGAAATTAAAAAACTCTCAGGTGAACCTAAATGGATCGTTTCAATGCATTACCAGCCAAACATTTGTTATATCTAAGGTTAACACGAAAGTTAGTTATAGCATCAGAGGTAGAATACTCATCATCATCATCATCTGCCTGACTAGCAGTTAACCCTGTCCTTTGCCAGCTGTGCCCACCGTATGCCCGCAAACTTGTTAATCTTAACTGCCCACCTAACTTTTTGCCACCCCCTGCTACGCTTGCCTTCTCATGGAATCCACTCCGTTACCCTTAAAGTGCAACTGCACCTCTTTTTGAGAATTTTGCGTTATTCAAGGATTCAAATCTATACAGGCTGTAGGTAAAGCATGCCAAGTGTTTTGCATCAGCATTTAAAATAGTGATATAATCGACGATTGAATTTTGTGCTTCTTTTCAAAGAACTGGAGGAGTACGGGGAAGTTCAGTGTGATGTCACGGAAGGTGCGATTTCAAATTACCGCTGCCGTTTGCCAGACCCTGCTATGCCTCATTGGATGCTGTCAAACAACGTTCAGTGGTCTTTGCCTTTGGTGGCATTTGTATTTTTGCTTCAAAGCAGGCTTTTATGCGTTTGAAATGTACTGATACGATAGATGATGTCATCATGCGGCCCCCACTTGGCATTGTGCACTGCAGAGAAGCTTGAAGGCTGTCGTGATTTCAATTGGCGATTACGTCACGATTTCAGATCCTAGCCCAAAAATACTTAGCATGCTTTACCTGCAAATCTTACACATTCGACCCTTTTAAGCCTGTCGATTTCTAAAACCTGTCCACTTGCCCTTTAAGGACTAGCAGTTATCTTGCCTTCACATGACATGCCCTGCCCAAGTCCAATTCTTTGTATTGATTTCGACTATGATGTTATTAACCCACGTTTGTTTCCTTATCTGAGGTTAACACACAGAAGGTCATTATAGTTGAGGTGGCATACTAAGGTTCATTATATCTGAGGTTTGTATAGTTCGTATAAATAGTATACTAAATTCGTTTGTAGCCTGGTGAGCTGGCTGCCACTTGCCACTGGCTACTGACAGATGGCGGACACTATTTCTGCTTGCACAGACCTCTCTAATGTTAACGGATTAATGATTTTTGCTTCATAGTCGTTAGCCGAGCAAGAATGTACACCCTGGACTAAGCTGGGCAGCCTGTGGGCGGTTCAGCAGGAGACTTCAGTTCTCTACTTCCGACAGCTCTACAGAGTTGGAGGCTGCACTGAGGTGCCCCCCCCCACAGGATTTTAATGTTGCAGGAGGCAGTTGGCAACTTATTTTCTGCCCTGAGGGTTGATGCAAGGGAACCCTGTAGGCTGCTTATGCTTTGCAGGAGTGCATTAGGTTAACATGGAACAATGGGAAGTTTTTCTTTTAGTAGCATACTGCTCGTAATGGCGGTGCCCAAAAAAATAATGTTGGCGGGAGATTCATATGTGGAGCAACTTGTGCACTTGCTCCATTTTTAGCGCAATTATTGTGGATACGTAATTGACATAAAGTTTTTATTCCTACTGGAGCCATACTTGTTCTCTTTTGTTATTAAACTGTTCCTTGTGCTAAATGCTAGTTGGCTGTTACTGCAGATATGTGTGGGTGAGCAGCGTGTTTGTTGTGCTACTTGTATAAGACATGCTGCCATAAGGAAAAAACTTGTGCTAATCTTGGTGGATACATGGTGCAGCAGTCCTGCATGCATTAAACTTGAACGATGAGGGTTCTGGTGAATGGTGTTCGTGTATGTGTGCGCAGTACGGATGAGGCACAGCGTGCGCTGACAATGCTCAATGGCCGGTGGTATGCGGGGCGCCCGGTCAGCTGTGAGTTCAGTCCTGTGGAGCGCTGGAAGACTGCAGTATGTGGTGAGTTGGCTGCCACCTCGTTCATTACCACCTGGGGTGGTCACATGAGCCTCAGAGCCACACAGTCTATCCTGTCCGCACTGCGCAGCACTGAGATCCCCCGTGAAATGTACTCTGGGGGGCATCGTTGTGCAGTGTATGATGCTGCTCTGTTGTGCCCTCATATGATGCACAAAATCTGCTCTGCATAATGCACTAACAGCCTGGTGTAACCCCTTTTTGTACATTCTATCTGTACACATTCATTCAGGCCGTTCAACTGTGGAATAGAAGCATACAGGATTGAATCGTGGCCGTGGCAGCTGCATTTTGAAGGGTGCAAAATGCAAACATACCCATGCACAATGCAATTCCAGTGCATTTTAAAGACCCCAGATGATCAAAATAAATCTACCAGAACAGGTACTTCCTGTCATGGCTTTTGTCGTGGTAAGCTCTTGTACTAACTCCTACACGGTGTACAACATATTGCTTGCATGGTTCTTTTGTATCCACCAATTCATTGTGGGCTTGCTTCATGGTAAGCTCTTGTACAAACTCTCGCAGTGCTCACAACGTTTTGCTAGCATGGTTGTTTTGTGTCCACCTATTCATTAGGAGCTTTCATCATGGTTAGCTCTTGTACAAACTTCTGCAGCACCCACAACACTTTGCTTGCATGGTTGCTTTGTGTCCACCTATTCGTTAAGGGCACAGGGTAAGGTAAAATTAGAAAAAAATCGTTTTTTTTTTCTTTTCGAATTTTAGAAGTTCAATTCTTTCTACACATGTTCCATGATCGCACTTTGCTCAGAAAGCCATATTTACGGCTGAAAAACGCTTTTTCCGAAACCAAGTAGTGAGCGGCCACGCCCCCTTTCAGGATTAACGTCAATTTTTTCAACCAAAAAGTCCACCACCTGATTTCAAAACTTGTCTAAAATCAGCTACATATAAAAAATTGTCTGGCAACTATTGTACAGCTCCTCTTTTTTAGCCAAGACAATCCTGAGACGCTTTGCACGTTTTTTCCACGTTTCTGCAACCTTCATGCGGCTGCGTCCGAGTGCTATCCCTTTCGATCAGTATTGTAAATTGTGCCGGTGTTGGTTGCTACTGATAAGTTGAGATGCCCAAGGCAAAGAAGGCCTTCGTCAGGCGTGAATTTCACGGCAACCGCTACGCTCATCGTGAAAAAGCAAAAGGATGTCCACGACCGAATGAGATCCCGAACGCCGAACGCGCCAGCTCCTCGACATCGAAGCTTTCAAGATTTTCTCTGTGCTTCCAGGAAGAGGATGTGCTACAGAGCAGCAGCCAATATGCCTTAATGGACATGGACGGCATTTGTGCCGCAATTACACAGATTTGTGTGTGCAGAGAGTGCGGTGGAAGTGTTGAGCTCATCGAAATTGTGACAAAACGGGTAGGTGTTGCAAGCGTTTGCAGTTTGAACTGTGAAGTGTGTAGTGCCGCACAACGATTTGAGACATCGAAGAAAACTACTTCTGGCCTCTATGAAGCCAACCTCAGTGTATGCCTTGAGGTCCATTGGTAAGGGAATGGCTGCAGGAAATATACTCTGTGCTATGCTAAACCTTCCTAAGCCGCCGACAAAGTTTGCGAAATACAATCAGATAATAGGCACACCCCGAACTTGGCGATGCGATCAATACTGTATTTATAGTGCAACACAGAGCCGTCGAAAAAGAAAAAAAAGGGGCGCATCAACGGGCTACAAACAGTCCTTCCATCAACTACCGATACCGCCTGAACTGCCGCGCTGAAAATGCACACTTTTCGCTACCTTCACTGTGACAGCTCGGAAAGGGACGAGACTCTCGGAGGCCACGTATAGGTACAAGGTCGGAGGCGAATCGACACAAGCGACGGTGCCTTCGTCATCAACAGGCCGCTATCCAATCCAACCCAATCACCATCACGGAAAGAAGCCACCGCAAAGGAACACCACTTTCCGCCATTTTGGAAGCGGCGTGCAGTTGGTGCGGTTGCGTTGTTCAAAATGGGGAAGTACGCGAGCTACACGGCTGCATTCAAACTAAAAGCTGTGCAGTATGCACTTGAAAACGGAAACCGTGCTGCAAGCAGACATATCAGTGTCGGGGAAACCAGCATTCGCTACTGGCAAGATCAGTGGGAAAAACTTAAGGCCACCAACAAGTCATGATGGGCCTTCCGCGGTGCAAAATCCGGAAAGTATCCTGAAGTGGAGCAGCAACTCGTTCAGCACATACGGGAACTACGACAGGACTGTTGTGCTGTGTCCCTCGAAATAGTGCAGACCGAGGCGCGCAGAATTGCCCGAGCGCAGGGCATTGAGGCCAAGGATTTCAAGGCAAGCTCTGGATGGACAACGCGCTTCTTGCGACACTATGGACTCACCCTGAGAAGGCGGACATCGTTGTGCCAGCGCTTGCCCTCGGCATACGAGGACAAAGTAGTGGAGTTTCACCGTTTTGTTATGCGGCTCCGGCAGCAAAAAAACTTCATTTTTTCACAGATTGGGAACGCAGACCAGACCCTGCTCTGTTTCAACATGCCGAGAAACACGACTGTGGAGGAGAAAGGTGCACGAAGTGTGCTTATTAGAACATCTGGCACAGAAAAGCTAAGATGTACTGTAAAGTTGGCAGTGACTGCGGATGGTCGCAAACTGCCGCCTTACGTTATTTTTAAACGTAAGACTCTTCCAAAAGGAAATTTCGGTGGACAAATCCACATGAGGGTCCAGGAGAAAGGCTGGATGAATGAAGAATTGATGGTTGATTGGATCAAGACAGTCTGGGGCCGGCGGCCTGGCGCTCTGCTGTATCCAGCCATGCTCGTTTTGGACAGTTTTCGCGGGCACCTCATGGAAGGTGTACGAGAGAAGTTGAAGGAGCTGCGCACGGATATTGCTGTGATTCCGGGCGGCCTCACGTCGGTACTGCAGCCTTTGGACGTATCCTTACATAAGCCTTTCAAGGACAACGTTCAAAGGCTGTACACTAACTGGATGGCTGGGGGACAGCATCAACTAACTCCAGATGGCAAAATTAAGAGGCCGACTGTGGATATGTTGTGCAAATGGATCGCGGAAGCCTGGCGAGAGATCTCCGATGACGTCATCAGGAAGAGCTTCAAGAAGACTGGGATCTCCAATGCACTGGATGCGAGTGAAGACGACATGCTGTGGCATTCGGATAAAAAAAACGGTAGTGAGTCCCCATTCATCGGTGATGAGAGTGTGCTCTCGGACTCCGAATAGCAGAAGGAGAGGACAGTCACATGTCTCTAAATAAATTTTACGTGTGTGTGCAGTCAACGTCTCTTGCCTGTTCAATGAAAGTAGGTACCTTTCAGTTTTACTTTTGTGCTGCATTTATTAGTAAATGATGTGGAAGTAGCCATTTTCTTGATATATGTTCAAATTTAAAGCGCAAGAATGCGAGTTGAAAAATTTTCGGAAATTTTACCCCGCGTGATAGGCGCACCCCGAACTTCGAGCCGGATTTTCCGAGAAAAAAGTGTGCCTATTATGTGAGTAAATACGGTAATTTTTGCATAGCTTTGTGAAACCATTTAAAACTATATATCTGTTGTATAAATACTCAGGTTTCAAAAATAATTTTAAGTTTTTCCTACATTTTTTTCGTGCTATCTATTCTATGGGTACCTTGTAAGTGTGATTTTTGCTTATGTG
Source organism: Amblyomma americanum (assembly GCF_052857255.1). Taxonomy (NCBI): domain Eukaryota; kingdom Metazoa; phylum Arthropoda; class Arachnida; order Ixodida; family Ixodidae; genus Amblyomma; species Amblyomma americanum. The sequence continues at coordinate 38,965,199 of NC_135499.1, read as the reverse complement.
CATGTACTACCAATGTTGTTAAGTTTTATTCCTCCCCATGTAATGCCCAAAAGGGCCCTTATGGTAAATGAATAAAATGGATAGCGTTTCTCAATCTTGAATCGTACTTTTCAGTGTTGCCTTTGCAACTCTGGCGACATGTAACAGAGGCATATGATGGCTTTCATGAGGGCCCCGTCACTGAAAAGTGGTCTGGACGTACAGCTTCGATTTCACTTTTCTGAGCACCACGCATCGGCCAGCCAGCCGAGCACAGCTGCACGTTGTTTAAGACGTTGATTGGGGTATCGCTGGTGTTTTATTTTTTAGTGCGCTAGCGCTCATAGTGGCCATTCCATGCTTTTAGTCGTTGTGTGTTTATCTCTGTCTGTTTGTCCGAAGCCGGTTTTGTGACAGGCTGCTCACCTGCCCACCATGTGGTGTTCAACCTGCCTAGCCATATACACCGTATTTTTCGAATCTAGGCTGATAGTTTTTTCAGATAATCATATTCCAAACTCTAGGGTCGGCTTAGATTCGAGGATTTTGAAAAACCCGCCAGTTTTTCATCGAAACTGCTAAATATGGTGCATTGCTAGCGCCATCTAGAAAAGTCAGTATCACAGCCGCTACTAACCGTGCCAGTAGCCAGCCGTACACAAGACCATTTTGGCCTGTGTCGTGTCGGCCGTATCGGCGTGCAGCGTGGTGTTATTGTGACGGCACCAAGCAGGAGATGCCACTTGTGGAAATACGGCGGGGGACAGCCTTCCGCCCCTGCCGCACTCCCACTCCACGGATGCAGTGCTCCCGCACGCTAACCGCAGAGGGGTTCGTGCTCGAGGGACAAAAGGAGGGGATGACACAGCGTGAACACTCATATGCTATTTATTACACTTGCAATCAATACACAGAGCGGACCAGCTAGCTACAAAACATCAACTAGGCATTCCTCGGAAATAGAAGGTTATGTAAGAAGGGCTTCTGACTTACCGGCTGGGGCAGGGGCGCGACTTCCAAAGTATCGGCGGCGGACATTTGCATGCGCCGACAATGGTGGCCGGGTTTTCCCGTGCGCGCCGCATTCTTGAGGCAAAGCATTTGCTGGGGAAGGCAAGCAGAGCGCGCGTTTGCTGCGCTCGCTTCGCTGCCTGGAACCAGAAGTCCAGCGGCAAGGCACGACAGGTCCCCATGCGCTTGCCGCAAAATTTGACGAGAGCGTGTGGCTGCCACCGCTCACGACGCTGGCCGGATCCCGAAGAGACTCTGTCCGGTCCCACAGAATTCCGCGTAACCTACAAGGTGGCGCTCCCGTCGCCGTTCCCTTTCCCCCATGAGGGAGACTTCTCTCCTCGCCCAGCCGGGGGCTGTCCGTCCCGACGGCCGACGATGAAGATGGGCTGCATGGAAATAACGACCGCAGATATAATAAGTGCCCGCCTATTACGAACAAGTGCAGAGCTGCCGTCAAAGTGTGCATTACGGCAATGGCAATACGTCTCACACGCAACAAACAGCTGGGGCCGCACCACTAAGTTATAGCGAACGAGGCGGCGCCATAAACTTGTCCCTGAAGTTGAAAAACCTCGCGCTTCCATCAAGTGTGGAGAACGAAAAATGTCGCTCAATCTCCGCAACATTGCTCTGGAAATAGCATGTCGACCCAACAAAGCAATTAAAAGGCAGCATTGAAACTAAGTAACTGCTAATCGAGCCCGCGTCGGGTCTGCAAGTTAATCAGCCTGCAAAAGCATATCCGAAGTGGAAGCAGAAGCGCAGTGGGTGCAAGACAGTGGCAGCGTCCTAAGCAAAGCTACAGTTGATGGTCGTGGATCAACTAAGAGCAGCAGTTTGAGAAGTTGTGATGCCTTGCTGGCCACACTGGTCACATGGTATGTGTTGCCTGCCCATTTGTGCTACTACCACATGCAGGCACTGCCACATAGCAGGAAGTAGAGCTATTACTATTTATTACACTTGTAATGGGACCGACAGGCGCAGCGCAGCGAAGAAGCGGACGAGTTCAAGCGGGTCAACGAAGAAGCAGACGAAGTGCAGCTGGGTTTTTCGAACGACGCCTGTGAGTGTGCCCGTCGTGTCGCCGGACAACCAAGACCAACCGACCTGTGCTTCAAATAAACGCCTTGACACTTGGTGGAGGTGCCTCGGTTCCCGTCCCGGTCCTCATCCTGGAACTTCGAAGTGGAACGCTCCTCGTCTCCGCCACCATGTCGGAAGGTCCGAGTGAACCATCGCAGCCCCTCCCTGCCACCGTACTCTGTCACGGGGTGCAGCGCCAGCGTGACCCTTCTCCCTTTAGTGGCACCGATGACCAAGACGTCGACGATTGGCTGGCCTCCTATGAGCGCATCAGCACTTACAATCGGTGGGACGATTCCGTGAAACTTAGCAACGTCCTATTCTATCTAACGGACGTTGCCAACCTATGGTTTCGCAACCATGAGGCCGACCTTCCCACCTGGTCGTCCTTTAAAACAAGCTTCGCCGACGTTTTCGGCCGCCCCGCCGTCCGGAAGCTTCGCGCCGAGCAACGTCTTCGTGCTCGATCTCAGCTCCCTTCCGAGACGTTCACAAGCTACATCGAGGACATCGTTGACCTGTGCAAGCGTGTCAACCCCTCCATGTCCGAAGGGGATAAAGTCAACCACATACTTAAAGGCATAGCCGATGACGCTTTCCAGATGCTGCTGGCGAAGAACCCCACCTCCGTCGCTACCGTCATCCAGCTGTGCCAAAGCTTCGACGAACTCCGCAAGCAACGCGCATCTACGCGGCAGTCCGGCGCGCCTGCGGGGGGTCTTGCTGGCTTGGCCCTTGGTGGCTCGTCTGCTGAGCAGTCCCTGTTCATGCAGCAGGTTAAAGACTTCATCCGCGAAGAGATCGCTCGCCAGCTTTCTCTGCTGCATCACATTCCCGACCCCGTCTGCCCTCCGCACGACCTGCCGCCATCTCTCACGCCCACTATCCGTCGTGCTATTCAGGAGCAGGTCGCTGCAGTTCTGCCATCCAGTCCCCCACCTTCTCCTGTGGCTGCGCCGCTCACCTATGCTGAAGCAGTCACCGGTACACGGCGCTCGCCCACCTCTGCCGCCTACCCTAGCAGCCCGGCCTTTTATGCTCCACCGCCGTCTATACCCCCGCCGCAGGTCCCGGTTCGTCGACCCCGCCAAAACCCTACGAACTCCTGGCGTACCGAGGACAATCGACCGATATGCTATTCCTGCGGTCTTCCGGGCCATGTCGCACGCTTTTGCCGTCAGCGATCTCCTCGTTCTGGCGATTTCATGTGCAATTTCCGCTACGATTCCGGGCCGCCCTTGCCTAATGTCTCTTCTGCCTCCTCTACACATCGCTCCCAGTACCCTACTCGCCGCTCGCCTTCCCCTCGTCGACGTTCCATTTCTCCGATGCTCCGCCGCCCGGACCCTCTCCCAGAGGAAAACTGACTGCCGCAGTTCAGGAGGCAAGAACTGCGTGTTTTGCCAACTTTTTAAGTCCTCCGTGTTCTCCTGCTAACGTGATTGAGGTGTCTGTTGAAGGCGTCCCCGTTCTCGCGCTCGTCGACACGGGTGCTGCAGTGTCAGTAATTAGTGATGCTCTTCGCCGCAAACTTCGTAAGGTGACAACGCCGCTGTCTGACTTTTCACTACGTACGGCCACCTCTCAGCGCATCCACCCCATCGCAGCCTGCACGGTCCGCGTTTCTATCAACGACGTCGCCTATACCATCGAGTTTGTTGTGCTGACCGCCTGCTCTCACGATGTCATCCTCGGCTGCGATTTCCTCTCGACCCACCGTGCAGTGATTGATTGTGCCCGTGCGGAACTTGAGCTTTCTCCCCTGTGTGATGTTTCGTTGTGTGACCTACCTGTGCGCTCCGCTAAGCTTCTTGTAGCTGCCGACACCGACATACCTCCCTCCTCTTCAGCCCTCGTTCCGCTCCGCCCCGACTCTTTCCTCAGCGGCCCTGTTATTTTCACACCTACCGCAGCACCCACTCGCCATCAGCGCCTCCTCATTCCATTCGCCGTTGTCTCGATTTTCGATGGCCACCGCGCCATCTATGTCACCAACCCATTTTCTTACCCGTCGTTTGTTCTTCGCGGCGAATGCCTCGGCTCTATTGAAGAACTGGACCCTGCTCTTGCTTCCGAGTTCTCCGATACCCGTGCCTGCTCCCCAGTTACTGCCTTAGCCTGTTGTGCGACAGCGCCTGATCTGATTTCCTACACCGATTTCATCGCTACACCAGCGCCTATCACCCCCAGACCAACGGCATGACTGAGCGGTTCAACCGCACTCTGAGTGACATGCTCGCCATGTACGTTGACACCGCCCACTCCAACTGGGATCAAGTGCTCCCGTTCGTCACGTACGCGTATAACACAGCTACTCAGACAACAACGGGGTTTTCTCCTTTCTTCCTCTTATATGGCCGCGAGCCTACATCCACCATGGACACCATCCTTCCTTATCACCCTGACCCTTCCGAGACCACCTTACTCTCCGAAGCTCACCTGTATGCCGAAGAATGCCGGCAACTTGCCCGTTCTTTCACCACACAGCAACAATGGGATCAGAAGCACCGTCGGGATTCCCCGGACCCTCCAGCGTCATACCCATCTGGCGCCCTCGTTTGGCTCTGGGTGCCTTCCTCCACTCCCGGCCTCGCCACGAAACTACTGTCTCGCTTTCACGGACCTTACCGGGTTGTCCACCAAACTTCTCCGGTGACTTATATCGTTGAGCCGCTCGTTCCATCTTCGGACCACCGTCGCCGGGGGCGCGAAACTATGCACGTTGAGCGCCTCAAGCCTTACTATGACCCGCCCATCCTCTCCTCTCCGTAAGTCGCCAGGATGGCTCCTTTTTCGGAGGGAGAGTAATTGTAATGGGACCGACAGGCGCAGCGCAGCGAAGAAGCGGACGAGTTCAAGCGGGTCAACGAAGAAGCAGACGAAGTGCAGCTGGGTTTTTCGAATGACGCCTGTGAGTGTGCCCGTCGTGTCGCCGGACAACCAAGACCAACCGACCTGTGCTTCAAATAAACGCCTTGACACACTGTATAGGCTCAGGAATGAGTGATTACGCTGTCGAAAACGTGATCAGATGCATGTAGGTTTGTGGCAATGCATCGTTGACGCACAGCTGGCCTGATGTTCCCTCGAATGACTACATTAGTGCCGACAGCATCACAGAGCTGTGCTTTTACAAAGCCGTTGTAAGCAAAGTACAGTGCCTGTCTGGAGTGCTCAAACTTCATGCCGTCTGCGCTCCGCAGCGCACAGAGTGACATCTAGTGGCAGCTCCTGGTTCGACATAGCGCAGATCTCATGCTCAGACAATACCCAAAGCTGCGTTATCTCGGACCAGGCGCTGCCGCTAGATGTCTCCCTGCGCGCTGCGGAGCGCAGATGGCATGGAGTTTGAGCGCTCTAGACAGGTCTGTGGACGACTGTGCAAGCCGCACATGACTCAGGTTTTATGAAATAAGCTCCACTTTTGGCGGTCTTACTGTTATTGACTGTAATGTCCGGGGAGTCCACTTATTACAAACATCGGATACAACAAACGCAATCCATGTAACCGTCAGGTTCGTTATAAGTGGGCTAGACTACCGGAGCACATTGCTCTGGAAAGTTAACTCGTCTGGAAATAGTTTGTTTGCAGTCCAGACGCTCGCAGCATGTTGGCTGAACCTGCCCCAAGGAAAACCAGTATGGGTTGATTTAAGAAAGCAGCACCACATAGGGAAGGTGTTTGTACACAAAGCTTGTCAGTCAGCAAGTAATGACCTAAAAACGTCCGCAGAGATACCTAAGACTGCTTATGGGTGAGAGGCGCAAGCCCGGCTTGATGTGACCCAATGCCACGCAGCTGCCAATTTTACCTCTGCATGGCTGTACGTAGCTGCCACTGAGCATCTTCTGGTCTGTGTGCTAACTTCGTGAGAGCAGTCGGCGCCATACCCCGGCCCACATTCTGCCTAAAGGGTATGATGCGATGGCTAATAGGGTAATGCCCGTATAGTATGCAGAATCGGTCTTTCTCTATTTAACATTCATAGATCCCTGGGAGTCCTCATATCACTCCTGATGAAGCGGTGAGCCTCTACCTTGGGAGGGCAGGTGCTGCCCTCCCATAGGAGAGGACAGGAGTGGAGTTGTGGTACACAGTGAGACCTGCCTTTGAAACCATGGCTAAGCAATACAGGCAACAGGTGCACAGCAACGAAGGTAGTATTCACTAGGCATCGCAGCAGTCAAGCAATCAGTGGACACTGGAGGGGCTTTTTGGGAGGTACAGTCAAAACTCGATTTAACGAAACCCGATTTAACGAAAATCTCGATTTAACGAAGGTATCCTAATTCCCCCTCAGACGCCCATAGGGTACAATGCTTTGACTAACCCGAAATAACGAAACTGATTCCGTGATCTGTCCCGATTTAACGAACCTTTTTTCGAGAAATAAAGGTAAAAAAGTGTTAATTTTTGGTCTATTTTGTAGACAGCACCCCAAAATTTATTTATTGCGAGTCAGCGGTAACAGCGCGGAGCATCTTCATCCCGTCGCTTTTTTCAAACTGCGCGGAGCAAAACGAGTTTTAATTTTGAGCCGAGCTCACGAGATGGCGCCAGCAGTAAAAAAGTTTCGTGCCACATTTCATAGATGGCGCTGTTGCAGTTCGCGTGTTTTTTTGTGTGTGTGTTTGTGTGTTGTGCTCTGTCTTCGCTCTTGTGCGGATTTCCCCGTGCCTTTGAACGCACGTCTTTGTAAAGCTCAGCTTGTTAGGCCTCCATCAGTCTAGCCTTGCTATCGTGAACGCGGACGTGGTGTGTGCGAGCAAGCGCGCCGCTAACCCTCCTGACTAGCAGATGGAGCCCTGCAAGAAACGAAAAAGGCTTACCCTGGACGAGAAAGCGGACATAATTCGTGCTGTGACAAGTGGACAGAAGAAATGTGACGTGGCTGCATCACATGGCATTCCAGCGAGTACTCTCTCCACAATATTGAAAGGGAAAGATGACATCCTCCGCGCCACTTCGTCGGGGAATCTCTCGCGCAAAGAAACGCTGAAGACCACTCCTCAAAGCAAAATGGAAGAGGCCCTCTTCGCCTGGTTTCTGGATTTGCGGGCGAAGAATAGTATTCCCGTGAGTGGAGACCTGCTCCAACAAAAAGCTCACTCTTTCGCGTGCTTGCTGGGCGACAACGAGTTCAAGGCAAGTCCCGGCTGGCTGTCGCGCTTCAAAGAACGACACGGCATCGTCGGGAAAGTGCGCAGCGGTGAAGCGAGCAGCGTAAGCATGGCTGTAGTCGGCGACTGGCAGTCTGAAAACGTGCCCGACATTCTGGGAAAATATGCCCCCAGCGACGTCTACAACGCCGACGAGAGCGGTCTATTCTACCAAATGCTGCCTAAAAAAACACTCGGCCTGAAGGGGCAGGCGTGCCACGGCGGCAAACACAGCAAACAAAGGCTGACTCTTTTGCTGTGCGTCAACATGGACGGCACCGACAAACGAGACCCGCTTGTCATCGGAAAGAGTGCGAGGCCGCGCTGTTTTAAAGGCACCAAAAAGCTTCCTGTGAAGTACGTTGCCAATTCAAAGGCGTGGATGTCGCGTGCCATTTTCGCTACATGGCTGAAGGAATTTGACAGCGACATGTGTCGCCAGAAAAGGAAAGTGTGCCTGTTGCTGGATAACTGCACGGCCCACTACGTTGCAGAGGTCGAGCTGACCAGCGTGGAGCTCCGCTACTTCCCCCAAACGCAGCGTCCGTGGTTCAGCCCTTGGATCAAGGGATAATTAATAGCGTGAAGTGCGCATACAAGCGTCGAGTCGTCGACAGAGTTCTCCTCAACCTGGAGCTGAAGCGCGAGACGAAAATAGATATTTTTATGGCGGTTGAGATGGTGGCGGCGGCTTGGAGAGCATTGAGGCCGTCGATAATTGTCAACTGCTTCAGGACTGCCGGTACGGTACACTAGGCCCTGAAACTGCCGAAGCTGGTCTGGACTGCGCGAGCGCCGTGCACGAGGATGAAGATGCCTGGGAACACCTTCGCTCAGTGGATGAAGTGCCCACAGGCATAAGTTTCTCAGACTACGTGAACGCCGACGCAAACGCAGTCACAACGGAAGTTTTGACTGATGCCGATATGTTGCGGCTTGTAGGAAGCGTGGAGGGAGTGACGGCTGAAGACGCTGCCGACGACCCTGCAGGTGCCGAAGCTCCCGTGCCGACACCAGGTCGTCAGCTGATGGATGCTCTCGATCTGCTGCGACATTTTGCCGGCGCACACGAGGGGACGGAAGACGTGCTGGACGCACTTCAGACCTACGAGAAATCGGTGCGGCCGTTGCTCACAAAGCGCACGCAGGCAAAGATCACCGACTTCTTTGGCGGAAAATAAATTTGTAGTCCCCTCGGGCCTTTCTTGTCGAGTAAGAATTTTTGTTGTTTCTTTTCATACGCGCTAGCGGCGCCGGTCGTGGTGTTGGCGCTACCCACTCGAAAGTAGCGCGGGGGGTCATGACGATGACCATACGGACCCCCAAAGATTGCGCTAGTTGTATGATTACCAACTTTGGCGCCAATTTGTCATTAGCTGTGTGGCTTGCCGTCCCGTCGACGGTATTTAGGGAAGATTGTTGCGCCGCTAGCCGAACCGTCCTTTGGGTCGGTGCTACCGGCGTGAATTCGTCACGCGCGAGTGCGACGAAAAGTGAAAATGGTACGTGCTAACCGATACGACCGCGATAAGCTGGTACGGTTTATGCGGATGCAAAATGCATTATGTTCAATGGGTGCTCAGTCGGGGACTTGACTTTACTACTTTTAAAACGAAAGTACTGTTTAAGCGGGTACGTTTTAACGAGGTTTTACTGTAATCGCATGTACTGAATTATGTGCCCAAGAAATGCCTCATTCAATTTAACGAAGTTCTCGATTTAACGAAATAATTCACGGCTCCCCTCACTTCCTCAACTTCGTTAAATCGAGTTTTAACTGTACTGGCACTTCCATGGTAGCACGCATCCCTCGCTGGTTGTTGGTGTGATCAGCTGCAGTTCATCCCCAATGGGAGTACTCCATTGTATGAGTGCCAGGTGCCGTAGAAGTCATTGCAGGTCATCGATAAATAAAAGGCAGTGAAATAGCAGTGCCGAGTAGGAAAAGGTGAACAAGCACAAAATTTGAGTCTGTTATGTCTCAAATAGCAATGCACTCGCTTTTTTGCATGCCACCTCGGCTGTGTTTGCCCTGAGCGGTTTGAACTCTTACTGTAAACGTGGCGGTATGTGTGTGTGTATTCTTTTTTTTTTTCTAAAGTTCCAAACTCTGGGCATGTATGCGTTTGTGTCACAGTTGTGCAAATTCAGCACTTTAAATCAGGTTTGTCGTGCTGCGAGTACAGCACTAAACTGAGGGGCAGGTGGCGGCCGCACAAACTAAGAGCGAAGTGAGGAGCATTGTCCTCGCTGTCTCGCGCGGCGTGGGATTTGGCGTCCCTTCGCAAATGAGCATCTTTAGAAAAATTATTTTGCCCATAAAGAATGACTCCTATTCTCACTTTTGGATGTGTTGCTGTTCAAAATAGTTCCTGCAGCCCACTCTGCAATGTGAAAAAATTTCCGCCTCCTCTTTGGCGTGCCATCACCCTTGGTGCAAGCTGATTTTGAGGCCCCATGCTGTCTTCTGCAGGGTTGTTCTTCCGGCGTACATGCCCTAAGGGCCATGGCTGCAACTTCCTCCACGTGTTCCGCAACCCAACTGATGAGTGCTGGCACGAGGACAGGTGGGTTGCTCAGTGATTCCACCACTGCATCAGCTGCACCAAACCAGATAAGCCGCACCATCCTGATAAAAATCAGGAAAATTGCACCAAACTACTCCTAACTCACTGCTTGTATCGGGCATCGCCATGTGCTGGTTGTCCAGGCAGACATAAGCAATTGTCTCTGCCATTTAAGAATTTTAGGGTCTGTTGAAGCCCACCTGTTTGCACACTTTGATGACTTAGATTAGGTGAAAGGCATAGTGCCGGTTATTGTAGGTATCGCTATGAGAAAGTCAGGGAGCAATTTGTTGTGGGTGCGCAGTTTTCATTGTTGAGTATGCCGTTGTTTAGATGAAAGGACTCGCCCGCCAACACTTGGCTCAAAAGAGTTGTGCACTGCATAAATCGGAGCACCCTCGCCTTTGCAGTGCGGCACACTGACTGGGGAAGAAAACATGCACGTGTCTCTCCATCTCGCATGCTGGTCTGTGTCGACGATCAGCATGTAGGGCGAGGCATAAATGTATGCAAGGACCTGTCCCAGAACCAGTGATTTGTCGTTGTATGCTGGCATGCCTCTTTTCAGTGCACATGTGGTGCTTTCACTGACATCTTTCAACTTTGGCATGGTGACAGGCACCCAGAAATTGTACGAGCATGCAATTGCGCATGCAGAGCTCGGTCACAAGATGCAAATGAAGTTGGAGAAAGGGAACAATCACTTCACACATCCAAAATTTCATCCTTGGTTTATTGACTCAATGGGATGTATGATGTGGTGCCACCCAAGGTCAAAATTTCCAACTGGGAATCTGCTGGTTCCAGCAGCGCTGGATTATTAGTACAGTCTCGGCAACGGCTGGGACTGGTAGGGGCACTGGTAGCGCCGGAACGGTTGTTTTGGTTTGGTTTATGGAGTTTAATGTCCAAAACGACTTGGGCTATGATGGAGGGCTCCAGATAATCTTGACCACCTGGGGTTCTTTGACATGCAATGGCGTCGTACATTACACGGTCCTCTAGTATATTTTTCCTCCATCGAAATGCAACCACTGCGGTCGGGGTCAAACCCGTGCCTTTTGGGTCATCAGTCAAGCGCCATAACCATTGAGCCACGTTAAAATAACTTGTCTTTGTTTGGATGAACAATTCCTGCAATGTCCTTTTGTTTTTGCCTTTCTGAAATATTACAATCAAGTGCTAAAGTGGCAGTTTATAAATTTTTGATGGCGTGAGCCACATTTTGGGAGCCCACTGAAGTCAATGGAATTTGGCACTGAAGCAACCAGCCAATAGGAAAAGAAGAATAAAGTTTATTGTTGCTCTGAAAAAGGTTCTTGATCGGAGCAGTGTAGGTCCCTCCGGGCTTCCTGGAGACAGCCCCTAAGAGAGAAAATAGAGGGACGCTGTCGTGGAGAAAGAAATGGAAAGAAGGGAGACTTGCAGAGAGCTGTGCGCCGCCACCGCCAAGTTACGGCAGACAAGCAAGACTGCGCAGAGAGTGGTGCCAGCAACAACGCGAAGTGGGTGGAATTGCCCTCTTGGACAAGGCTCCTGCTAGGAAGGCTGCACAGCAGCGAGACTGTAGGAAGAGTCAGCATGAACCAGCTGCCACCATCGTGTGAGGTCTTGTACCAATGACAGCTCTTGCCAAACATTTTAACTACCGTAAAAACCGAAATATAGGTCGAACTTTTTTTCAAAAAACCATGAAAAGTCGACCCCCGTCTTATATACCGGTCATTGGCGGAAAAAAATACGGAAGTCTTGCAACAATGGGTGGATGAAGTCAGCAGCCTCCATCACCATCGCCATCAGCAGCAGTGCCGCCATTTTGCGTTTCAGTAGATGCAAAGCGGAAGCTAACGGCAATTTACCGTCGCCTTCAAGAAAAACACGATTGAGTGCGAGGAAGCTCATGGGAACCTGGCGGCACAGCGCGAATTTGGAGTATCCGAAAAGAGCATTCAGTACTGGCGGAGGCAGAAGCTGCGTATTACAACTTGCAGCAACCAGAAGAAAACATCATTTCGTGTGTCGAGAATAGGAAGGAAACGCACTGCGAGCAAGATCGCTGCCTGTGACTGCCGAATGCATCCGCGTGAAAGCGGCAGAGATCGCGCGTGCCTCTAGACTCACGAGGGCGCAATTCAAAGGCTCGCCATCCTGGTTGCGGCGATTCATGAAGAGGAGGGCTTTGCTCTACGGCGCCGTACTTGCCTGTGCCAGAAACAAACACGCGGGCTGATTGGTGTGCGATATTGTTAAAAAATTTGCCGGGTGTACATACAAGCAGCATATAAAGGAAATTAAATACTGTCACCATTGTGCAACCTCTCGAGTCGCATTTGTTTCAAAGTAAGGATGTCTTTCGGTACTTTTCCCATTGAAAAAGATCTTTTTCATTTTTAGAATTGGTTAGTTAGGGGGTCGACCTATATTCCGGTCCGACCTATAGTCCGGTTTTTACGGTAAGCCGTGACATGGTTTAGCTTGTTTTTTGTGCACACAGCAAGCTCCATGCATGCTGACTAGGACAGGCACTGGCGTGTACTGCCCGCTGTTAGGCCGAAACTGCCTTAGCCCTCAGATAGACCAGCTTCGCTTATAGACTTCCAGTAAGGGCTCGTGAGTCATCATCACAGTGCTCGCTGGGCTGTTGTCTGTACATTGCGCTAATGCGGTTGAAGCAGCTGCGCAACTGATTTGCAACAGCCCAGAGAAGAGGCAATTAGACATCTCACTCGCTCGTTGGAAATGTCTGTAGGTTGATATCCTAACTTCGGATAGTCATTTTTTTTAAAACAAAAAAAAAAAGACTTCGACTGATTCGTGGCGGTATATGGTATTCACTTGTGTTTGAAAATATTTGCTTTGCTTAAAATTATTTCAACAAAATAATTATTTTCTTTGCATTCACTTTGAAGTGAAAATTCACTATTCACATGTGCCTAGCGTTTTCTGAGAGTATGTTATGGGCAACTTTTCATAGCTTTGGTCACTTTGGTTTTCCAATTCCACGGAGAATAGCTGAGGATAGTAGTTAGCCACAACAATTTGGCTGGCGGTTTACAAGGGCGCAGATAAACCACGGCCAATGGTGTTAGTTGACCCTTGCCTGGCCCCCTTGTCCACTTGCTTTGCTCTGAAAGAATTCCAGAAACAATCATTTGTGTTTCCATTTCATCTGTTCTGGTGACGTAGACTGTAGTCGATGATGTCATGCTGTCCGTGGCAGAAAAATGCCCACACTTCTGTTCATTTGTTTAAATCCTGCCCGTGCTGCCACTTACTTGTGTAAACATTTTCTGCAATTATTTTGGTAAGGGTACACAATGCATATTGTTTTAAAAGGATGAAAACTGCTGTGCTGTTGAGATGGCAGACAGTGGCCGCAGTAGTGTTCTATCTATGGGCGCTGGCAGGGCTGCCGCCAAGTGAAAGAGCACGACAGTGCATTTGGCATGTGTAATGGAGATCAGAAGAAAATAAATTGGAGCATAGCACCGTGTGGTTGGTCGTTTGCTTCCCCACGCCCAGTTTCCGTCATCACGTAGATGTCACAGCCAAATGAAATTAGCTGTTACAAAATACGGTCCCAGCTGTAGCTTCATTTTAATATGTTTGTTGAAGATAGCCTGATAATGGTGACTAATTCCAAACTGTTGCTCCTGAAACATGCTGGGCGTAGCAACACCCGTTGGGCGATGTCTTACCTGTCCACTGTCTCCTGAACTGCTGGCTGGTGCCAAGTTGGCACAGGAAGCTCACTGCTAGTGTAGGTGCACCCTATCGTTGCCCTTGTGCTGTGGGCAGGCACGAGAAGTGTCGAAGATTCATGTGTCTTCAGTACTTTCCTTTGAAGCATTTTGTGCATTTGGTTTTAAGTATCACTTGCGAAAAAAAGAAAGTGTTGGAGTGTCAGCATTGAAAATACATTTTTAGGGTATCTTACATTTTAACGATACTCAATATGGTAGCGGCCACATACTTTGAAGCTGCTGTGAGTCATACTTTGGCCTGCAGTGCCCACTTAGGGGGTAGTTCACTGAAAAAATGAATGGAGCAGAATTAGGAAGAGGCGATGCCAAGGCCTCGTCGGGCCTCTGTCTTCTTTCACTCGCAGTTTGACAGATAGCTGACATATATGTTGCGCTTCTGCACACTCAGTGAGAGTAGGAATGGAGTGACAGGCTCACCGTTGTGCTAGAGACAACACTGCAACACCCCTATTTCAATAGTGTAGTGCTGGGCGAGTTAGTGCATTTTTGAAACAAGTAAAACCAGCAGAAAGACACAGAGAAACACATAGGACGACACTATGTGCTTCTGTGTCTGCAACTTTCCTCTGGGTTTACTTGTTGTCCCCTATTTCTAGTTGCAGTGGTACCCAACAGATATCGAAGGCTTTCAGTGTCATGCTCAGGAGTTTGCAAATATATGTTGTTGTTGTGTATAAGTACGTAAAGGTCACGCACTCTTCCACACTTGAGTCAATGGAGTCATCAGTGCTGGACGCGTCAAATGTGCCTGCTGATGCACTCTCAAGAGGCGTTAGTGAAGATTGAGTTTCTTAACCATGTGCACCCTTGAGTCGACGGTGCTATGCTTCACTCTTATTCAGTGAGAAGAAGCACATTAGAATAGAACATGGTTCGGCTGCTCCTGTATAAAGAGGCTTTTGTCACTTGCTTCATGAGGCACCATAGCTGGCGCTAGGCTGTCATTCTTTGCTGTGGTCATTGCCGCCTCCTTGGGGATGGCAGACATATTTGTGCTTACTCCGCGCTTCGTCTGCGCCAACTGCACATGCGAGGTGCTGCGTCCGCTCGGCCTCTGGTTTCTTCGGCCGCAGGGCTGACAAAGTTCTGGCGTGCTGTGTGCCGTTGTGCATGAACCACTCCAGAGAGCCTCAAGAATGATCGCTTTCCCAACTGATTTAAAAGACAGCTCATCTTGACTGTAGAGACAGACCGTGATGAGAGGCAGCTGTTGAACACTTGGCGTAAATGCAGTCTAAGTACTGCAGTCCTTAATAGCATTTATCACAATTTCTCCGTAGTCATGCCTGCCTGCAACTGCAGACTAATACCCGATGTTTGTGCAAGAATTTGCATTAGTGTCTCTTTACGCATCCATTTGCAGTCACTCGTGCTGCCGCGTGTAACCTTTCATGCAAGCATACCAGCTGGAGTTGTGCGTTGTGTTGCAGATGCTTATCCGCGAATAATTTGTTATAACAGGCAGGTATGGACGTATGCCATGTTTTTTTTGTTAAGAGACTGGCGCAGGATACCTTGATCTGAACTGAGTGACATGAATTGCAGCATCCGGGTGCTTCAGCGCGAGCGCACTGCTTTTTGTAATCTGTTTGCCTAGTGCTGAAAATGTCGCTATTAATCTAAACTGAACATGAAAGGAAGCCCGTCAATGGCCACTGCACGTTATTCAATTCAATTTTATTTATTTCCAGAAAAAAAATTCTGGTGGGACACCTGAGCTAAAACCTGTTTTTGTCAGCTTTATGAGGCCCAGGGCCCAGTGTATTACAAGGCAGGGCAAGTCATACAGATATTGACAACAGAAAAGTAAAGGAGCATAAAAATATAAATACTTAAGCACACAGCACAGGTAGACGTGTAAAATGTGGTTACAAGTGGAATGTGTATACAATTTTGTAGTAATGTAAAACTGAAAGTGAAACATGCATATGGATGATTTTAAACACATTCAAAATCAAAGTTATTTTGGGAGTCAGTCTCTTCTCAAAAGAGAGAGAGAAATAACGTTTATTAGCACCCTTCAAAAGGTTGACTGGGATCCGAGGCGCAGCTCGGTCCCAGCCATGTCCTCCCCCTCAGCCGTGGACCGGTATCTCCCGCTTCTCGGTCAGGAAGAACAGGGACAACGTAAAATCATCAGCCTAGTCAAAAACAAGTTTTTCTCATGTGGTTTTTTTTTATGTACAATAGGTTAAATAAGTTGTTGCTGTCTCTTCTGTTGATTTGAGCTTAGGTATAGTGGATGTAGTAGACTTCGCACTTGTGGATTATACTGTTTATGTTTTGATTCAATTTTGCATTTCTAGTGTTGGTGCACTGAATTTTCACTGCGCTCTTACTGCACATTCCTCGGTCGTGTCAGCAAGCAGGGACGTTATATAGGGGCGGACAGTTGTGTTCGTTTGTCTAACGGTTATATCCTCCTTGCAACAATTTCTTAGTAATTTCTACTCTCAGAGCTGACAGAATGGAGCCAAGGTGCGTGGCTCCTCAGAATCTCAGAAGTAGCGCAAAGTGATGTGCATGAAATGTAATGTGGGAGGGGCTTATCTCATTCCTTTTTATTTCCACACTGAGTGCATACAGTTAATTTTTTAACATGTAGGCCCATCTCGAGGACAGCTGCTATGAGAACAACCGTGCGGATGGGAGGGAGCTGCTGAAGGCAACAGCCATTCTAACTATGCAACCAGGCTGCGCATAGACCAGAGTCAACCTCAAGGAAAAGATTTTGATGGCCATGGAAGCAATTAAAACGTGCTGGGGTCAGTTTGCAGTGAGGTGGAGGTTATGAAAGTCCTTTACAGTCGAGCAAAAGTGGAGAGACCACCGCTCCGGGCGCGGGAGCTACGGCGCTGCTATCTCGTGCCGCACGCTCGCAGCGAGAGTGCCCCGAGTGACAACAAACTTCACCCTCGCTCTTGCACGGGCACTTATCACGCTTGATAAATTCCTAGTGCGGCGGCTACTCTGCAGCTGACGGTCGCGACGAAAGGGAGCGCGCATCGCAATGCGAATAAAGTCTCTGAAGGGAAAATACGGCGAGCTGCTGCCCTCCTCCTCCTTTTTCAGCGTGCCCTGACTGTTACGCGCCAATGCCTTGCCTGTATTCGCATGCGGTTGGAAGGCATGCGTGGCTTCCACTCGACTACCTAACCGCTAGTTAGAGACGGATACATCAAGGCGTAAAATGCAAGACACAGTGGATCCTCGCTTTGAGCACCCCCTTTCAATAAAGTATTAAAAATGTTTGGCATTCACAGGCTCTTTATAGCCGTGACAAATAAAGAATCTGAACTGAACAATCAACTAATACTTACTGAAGTTGCCATTAACGGCAATTACACTATCAGCTCGGCGCGGCATCGAATCGAACAGTGATGACACAACGTCGGGGCGAGCGCAAAGAGTCTGCCAGTCTTGCTTTACGGCAGTCCACAGTTGATCATCTGTAGCCATGCGGCGATCCCGGGCTGCAATTTGGTTCTTCATCAGCCCACACACATTTTCGATGGGGTTCAGATGTGCATCTACTGGTGGCCACTCGAGCGTGTGGGTGTCCACTCTTCCAGCAGTGCGCCCACGTGGCGAGCTGTGGAGGCGAGCTTTTGCCCCCCCCATTGTAATGCCTGCGGGTGCTGTGGGTACTGAATAAATAATTAAATTAATAAAGACCCCCTACACATTGAGATTCTAGTAGCGTATATTATCTCAATATGCACACCTAGGGAACACACTTCTTCAACTTATATACCTCATTTATGAGGCTCTCATGCTGGGGCCAGTGGCGCTTGCCCACTGAGTGCAGTTCTTTAATTTCGACCACAGTGGGGGTGCAGATGATGAATTTAGTTTAGTAGGTTAATTGGCTGATAGCTATTGATATAAGATCCATGTTTGTTCTGCCTTGGTTGTCAAATATGAAAACATTAATATGGATACATTGGGTGCAGTTTGCAAGACCAATTGAATTCAACTGATAGGACCAATTGGGCTCAACAATTGGAAATCTAGTTGGTCCAATTGGATAGTCCATTTGGACAGCCCAATTGGAACCAGTTGGAACGAGTTAGAAATCCAATTGGTTCCAATGGTTCTTTTTTTACTGGGGCCGCCACGATAGCCTGCTTGGTTGGATCAACTCTGGGAGTCTGCTAGCAAGTTGGACCTTGTGCCTCCAGGTCTGGGACATATGGACTTCATTTTCGCTGACGACCTTGTTGCCACAGAGGTCTTGACGACTCACAAAATTGCTGGGTGTGCCATGGAAGCGACCACGGTGGACAGTGCCTTCGACAGCGATTGCGACGATGCTGGTTGTGCCCCTAAGCTGGTGACTGCAGCAGCCATCGCAGCTTCGGTTCTCGGTTGGATGACATCGACAACAGGATACTGAAGTCCGGACTCGTGAAACGTGCTTGGGAAACGGTGGACCGCTTTTTCCAGTGTCAATAAATTTGCCTATATTTGTCTTTTTTTCTGTTGTCCAGATATACCGAAATAATGGATCTAGCGAAGCTATTTCCGATTCCCACGGACTTCGTTCTAACCGGGCAAGACTGTATATGGAATACACTAAGGTTCCAGAAACCACGGAGAAATTTATTAGCCTAGCTAATCATATTGCCAGCTATAGTAATGTTGGATTTCTGTATTAAAGTGTTGATGATACAGTATTGAGTATCTGTATCGGAAAACAGTTGTTGTTCTATATCTTGTATCGGTATCGGAAATACAATTTTTTTTATGGTATCGGTATCGAAGGTACTTTTTTGAATTATTGTACCCAGCACTGGTTGTGAGCAAGCATTGTAACAGTTTCTCTCCTCTCTGGTACTGATGCCTAGTATATAGATGTAAGGACTGCTGAGGCACTACTGTACAGTGGTGAAGCCCCCATTTGGAGCAGTCTGAGGTAAAGTCTGAGCAGGGCAGTATGTCTCCAGCATGGTGGCACCTTGTATTTCAGGACATCTTTGACTAGTCTGAGTAAATGTGCATTTCTTACACAGTGGAGGAACTGAAAAATACATTTTTACAGCCTAATTTGAAGGTGCATTCATTAATAAATATGGTACTTTTTATTGATGAACCTACCGCTATTTTTTATAGACCAATTGTGGTAAAGCTCCGAAGGGCTATAAAGGAGACAAGTGTGTGTTGCCAGAAATGTGAATTCCTCGAGACTTGGGGTGTAAATTGTGTCTCCGAGTTTTCTCAGACTAAATATGTGGCAGTTATGGTTGTGACTACTGAAGTTTCATTTGCTGCATTTTTAGCTCTCAGGCTTGTGTTGAGAAATGTCCATTATAGAGATGATAATGAAATTTCGAAAGAGAATAACATCTGGACACCCTCTTAGCACAAGTGCGTGTGCTTTTATTTTTGGTTGTACTGCTGTGAGTGTGTCAGTAAGTGCTTAGAAAGGTTTTACTGCCTCTTGAGATGCTCATGAATCTGCTTGCTTTTTTTGACTGCGATCAATTACTCCCACCTTTTTGAGAGCTCCTGAAGAGGAAGAAAATGATAGTTACTAGATAGCTGCACAGGCTCTAAGAGGAGCTAAGAGTATCTTGAAGTGCTTAACCTCCTTCCAGTACTGCCGTGCCTGTGAGTCTGTTGTCCCAAATTTATTTATTTGTTTGTTTATATTTATTTATTTATTAAACAAATCTTTCATTGCTGGCTTTTAGAAGATTATATAGGCAACAAACAAAACATAAAATTGAGGATTTTTTTTGCCAGTGCCCTGAGCATAAAAGTCAACCATGGAATGGAAAGGCTCAGCTGGCTTCTCCCCATTGCTGCAGGTCACCACCACGGCAGCGTTCCCACAGCCCCGTGGTTAAAAAAAAGAGGCGATCCCGATCCAGGGATTCTCACAGTCGCAGGTCACGCAAACGGTCAAGTGCCTCAAGATCAAGGTCAAAGTCCAGGAGTCGCAAAAAACGGCGCCACCACAAGTCTCGTTCTAGGTCCACGGACAGGCCCAAAAAGTCATCAAGACATCACTCAAGATCGAAGCATCACTAGGCCAAGTCAGCTTAGAATCGTATTAAAATATTTCATGCAGATCAGGCTAGCAAGACTGTTGGCTTATAAACTGCCTGGAATGCAACACCAACAACTGGCTACTGTTAATATTGTTGGTGCGCTGCTTATTGTGACCTTTAGTTGGGTACAAAGTTATCTGACCGTGTGCAAGTTTCCAGGTAATTAAAAAGTGTCAAAGCTGATGCTGTTGAGATATGCTAGGATGCAAAGGAACTCGATGCAATGAAGTTCACTGATGGTACAGTCACGAGTAAAAAAGGTTAGCACTAGGGACCGAGACTGGCTGGGCGGAAAAAATTAAAAAATTTGCAGGCAGTGGCGTCCTACGGAACTCGCGACAAGACTGAGGATTCAGGAATGCCTGTCATTCTCGTTATTGGCGTTTTTGTGAACGGGAGTGCAATGAGTAGAGATTTCCAGTCTGTGATCGATCACTAGTGCTAATCTTTTAACACTCAAAAATCCGCAAGAATAGGGCTGTTCAGCAAGGGTTTTTTTTTTTTCAGACTGTCTGCCGTGCCGGAAATCGTTAATTTTGAGGAGCGTGCTGAAAAGCTAGCTAAATAAATTTCGTAATGAATGTTTCACAGTGGAAGGTGTGAGCGCGAGGCGCCGGCTTCCATAAGCGCGCTGTTCGTACGCTCTCACGAGCCAAAGACTCGGGCCTGTGAGCTGGCGGTACGTGCTGTCCCCGAATATAGGGCCACTGGCGAGGTTTAGCCATGGCCTTGATGGTGCCATATTTCATTTTTTGAAGTGAAAAGTCGATCTCAGCCCTGCAGCTCGAGGAAATCGGTGTAGACGACTGGGGCCAGATGGCACTGCAGATGCGAGGGGTTTCAAAGTGAACTTGAACTGCAGTGAATAGCACTTTTTCCAAGCAAGTCCATGTAACTGGTCGGGCAGGCCAGCTGGCTCCTCTGCGGATTTGCGTGTGTCTGCATGGCCTGCATGCTAAAGAAACTTGTTTTGCACGCGCTCATGTTCTTGCGCTTGGAAGCCATCGCGAGAGAAACTTGTTTTGCGCATGCTCTCTTCCTTTAGAGGAAGAGTGGCTAGTGTGCAGGGGCTGTATTACGTACTGCTCTCATTACTGAAACGCGATTAAAAAGCTCGCAATGCTGCCATATTGTCCCGCTCCTATTGGTCGGTCATGGCTGGCGGACGTATCAAATTTTTGCGCTACGTAGTGAACACGGCTGAAGTGATGACGTTGCGCACCTAATTATGCGATCTGAAACTTGAGAGCGAAAAAGGTAGCACCTAAACCACTCACATTCTTTGTGAGCGAAGATGGCGGCTGTTTACGTCTTATATGCAAGTGGCCGCGCGAGCACCGGTGTAGGAGGGTGCTTGAAGACAGTTTTGACGTGCAGGACGAGTTATTTCGACGCTTCGAATTAGGAAGGAGACTGCAGAATGGCTGTGCGACGAAATCGCTGTTGAACTGGGAGGTGTGTGGGTGAGTACGCCGTCAGTGGAGCGGCAAGTGCTGTGCACACTGCGCTTCTTCGCCACCGGTTGGTGTCAAGGCACCGTAGGAAATGAAGCAGACGTCGGCATTGCCCAACCGACTGCGAGCAAGTGTTTGCGGTGTGTGGCAGGGACCTAATAACAGAAAGGAGGAACACTCACCAAAACAAGGAAAAACAATTGACCTTTCACTGTTTGGTCCCATAAAGGGTGTGTGCGCTTTCCGGGGAGACCTGAAGAGAAGGCGGTGGAGAAGGAGGGCTTCCTTTGCTTAACGTTTCACGGCAGCATCCCCGGCGTCGTGTGTGTCGATTGCACACTCATCGCCATCAGGGAGCCGCGAGGCAGTGTTACGAACAAGCCGCAAGGGGTTCTACGCTGCGAACATGATAGTGAGTGGACCTCGGCCACCGTTTTTGACCGCATGAGTTCGGCTACAAGTGCGGGCCTCGGAAACGGGGGTAAGTTAGTGCTGTGCATGTTTTTTCTCAGATCTGTGGCGTGAACATGTGCATTCTGGCCACAGACATGCGCAGACCCGGATCCTTGCACGACATGTTCGTCTGGTGGCACTTCAAGGCGGAGGAAGGCCTGCTGGACGACGGTGAGTTTTTTCTGGGTAACAGAAAAAAAGCCGTGTCAACCTTCGGGCCACCTCCGTTGCATATATTGAGCTCCAGCACTATGCATTTACCTGGATCTGCTAAAGCTACAAAAATCAGCCTGGCTAGTTACACCTATGCAATCACGTTACAGTATGATACAGTGTATTGTCACCCTTTTGTTTATAATTGCAGCAGAAACACAGGACGCATACAACATTGTTGAAATGCATGGTATTTCCTGTCTAAGAAACCAAGGCAAAATGCACCTGAAGGCGCCTGTGTCGTGCAGGCAATCATAGCCCATCATTTATATCAGTATGATGGTAAAGGTCTGACCTTACAGCATTGCTCACTTATACACCTCAATCATGCGTTGTCCGGCTCTGGGTTAGCGTAATTATTCCATTTTATAGTAGAGCTTCCTGTAATGCTGTTGAGATCACCGAGAAAGGACGTGCTTAACTGTGTCATTTTTTGTTATGTAGGAGACAATTTCTACCCACTGGAGCCATGGCTGCTTGCGCCAGTGGTGTGGCATCACAGACCCAACTCAGCAGAAGTCCTGTACAACACGCCACATGCTTTCAAGCAGTTTGTGGTTGAGTGCTACGTCAGTGCACCGAAGAGCCGCTTCTGGTGCTTGCAAAGGCACTGAACTAACCACTGCGAGGGGCAGTGGACAGTGCGCATCATCACCGCACGTGCTGCACTTCACAGCCTCTGTTTGGATGTGCCCACATCAGAGAGTGCAGGCAACACTGTCGCTAATCCAGATAACAATGGGCCACCCTAAATGGTGGCTACCTCGTAGAGACAGGATCACTCCTCACCTTCCTCCAGAAAAGAGCAATGCGGCGCTGTACTTTCGGCCTCTGTAGGACAACCCATCTCCAGAGGCAGGCGTACATAGGGATAGTGCACCGACAGTTGTGATGGAAAATCTAGCGTCCAGAGACAACTCACCATGCTGGCGTGGAGAGTCATATCAGCCACTGTTCCTGTTGCCACTGTCATTGCCTCAGGTCAGTGCACAACACACATCTGCAAGTGCGTGAGCAACTGTGATGTGGTCGTGCCCTTGGCCAACCTATGTGCGGCCAGAAGCCTGCAGTGACAAACTTGTGCCCCCACCGGTTGCCACTTCATTGGCAGTGTGTTTGCCAGTATACAGTCGAACCCCGCTACAACAAAATTCACGGGGTGCACGAAAAATTTCGTTGAAGCGGAAATTTCGTTGGGGCGAAATCAGCCCAAAAAACCAAGATCTTACTGCACTGTTAAAAAATATAATTTATTTCCAAAAAATTCGGTCGTCTTGGCTTGCGTCTGTTTAGTGAACAGCGTTTAGTGGACATCGTTGACAGCGTACTCTGTGAGGTGCCCAAGTCCGCTGCAACAACCCTCTTTTTCCTGCCGCTGGATGCCGCGCTGATATTTCGTGCCTGCTATTCAAGAGAAAAGAACTTCCGCTTTTTAGACACAGTCGCCATGCTCGTGTCGATTGCAGCGCTCAAGCACAAGTGAAAAAAACTAGGGTGAACGCATTGCTGCTGTTGCCAGGCTGCTGCGTCCTTTGGCGACGGGTTGGTTGCAGCTCTGGCTTGGAAGAAAATGGGAGCTTGCACCCGCGCATTGTCGCAAGGCAGCCAGCCTGATTGTCGTCACCACCAAGCAATGGCGGTCTTCATGTGCGTTTGAATGAATGGATCAATTGGTTCCAGCGAAAGCTTAGTGAAGCAAAGCAGCGTGGACCTACAGAAGAACACAGGTGGGCGTCGATATCCTTGTTTTATTGTTAGATTTTTAAACCCAGCTTCGCATAGCAAAAATATCGTTGAAGCTGAAATGCGCACCAAAAATGGTTCGTTGTGATGATAAATTTCTTCCATTACTTTCTATGGCGATCTGACGGAAAATTTGAAATATTTCGTTCAAGCGACATTCGTTGTAGCGGGGTTCGACTGTACCTCCCAGTCCCTCAGCAGCGTGTTGCACAGTCTCTTCTTGAAGGCGGAAAAGGTGTTGAAACAGCTCGCCCATTATGTGAAAAGCATCATTGTGCACTCTCTTTTGCCAATGCTTATGTCAGCCCACCTGCCCCTTCCATGCTATCACTCCAGCTTGGTGGAGTGCCGTGCCTGTGGTCATTACCCTTGTGACGAACATACATAAACCAAAAGTGTAGTGCTGGAATAATGCACGAAATACTTGTGATGCTTGTTGGGATCAAAAAGCACCATCAAAGCTGTTTTTTATTGCATCATACATTCAGCAAGCGCATTTATTTTTTTAGGCACAGCATTTCACACAAGTGTTTCTATTGCTGAAGAGGAACTGCACATAAAAGCATACTTTACCTTAATGTACAATTACCATATGGTATTTTCAAGCGCAATTAAAAAAAAATTTGAGTTCAAAGTGCCTGTTTTCATATTTTTTTTTCACTCTGTGCTAAAAGCTGTACCTACTGCAAGGAGACTACCGTACAACAATGCATAAAAAATATTGTAAGGTGCAGTGACTGCAATGACTGCTAAATGATAGGACATCACTGATAGACAAAGTTGTGTAAGCATCATAGACACATCATCAAGGAGATGGTGTGTGAGTAGAGGCCATTTTACAGTAACAAAACATGCAACACCATGACTAGGAACGCTCTACAGCTCTTGAGAATATAAGGGCAGCTCCACTATCGGAAATTTTGAGCAGTCGCTTATTGCCCCATAAGTGACACCTAGCTTGGTTTGCGACAACACAAGGCTAAGAAGTCTTGTCCATGATGACACAAGAAGGTGACAATGCCAAATGGCCCAACAAGCTCCTTATGCTATCGCATAATTTCAGTTCAGTTTAGTTCAGTTTATTACCTTAAGGACCCCCGTGGGGGTATTACATAAGGGGTGGATTATACAAAAAAAATAAGTACAATGGTTGCCATGTGGGTTCAACATACAATATGATCTGTTAGTGCTTTGGAAAAGTTGGATGGGCAGGTGATAGCGGCGATGCTGTGGGAAAGGCCGTTCCAATCTAATGCTGCTCGGGGGAAGGAGGCAGCGAACGTGGTCGTATGGGTCCGAGGCTGGGCAACTTGAAGAATGTGACCAGTGCGATGCGATATGCGAGCTGGTGATGTGATATAGCCTGCGTAACCGTGGGTGCTGTAAAAAAACTTATGAAACAGGTTTAGGCTGGCAATGCGGCGACGAATAACAAGGGTTGATAAGGCGGATTCTGCTTTTAAAGACGGCACACTGACTTGGTATGAATAGGTATTGTGGATGAATCTAGTGGCACGGTTCTGGACGGATTCGAGGGCATTTATGAGGTATATTTGATGTGGATTCCGTATGGGGGATGCATATTCTAGTTTCGGTCTGATTTGCGATTGGTAAGCCAGGAGTTTAACTTGTAGGGGAGCGTGACGTAAGTGGCGTTTCAAAAAGCCTAGTGTTTTATTCGCGGATGATATTACATTAGAAATATGTGTGCGCCAAGATAAATCATGAGATAGCGTGACTCCTAAGTACTTAAATGAGTTGACTGCTTCTATTGGGATTTGAGCTATATTGTACGAAAAAATAAATGGTTTAGTGCGACGGGTGAAGGATACAATCTTGCATTTCTGAGGGTTAAGTGTCATCATCCACAGGTCGCTCCATTTCTGAACGTTAGTTAGGTCAGTCTGGAGGGCTTCTTGGTGGGAAGAGTTATTAATAGTACGATAAATGACGCAATCATCTGCGAACATACGAATGTGACATGATACGTGGAGGGGCAAGTCATTAATGTATATTAAGAATAATAACGGTCCGAGCACTGATCCTTGGGGGACGCCTGAGGTTTCTGGAATGTAATCAGAAAATTCGTTATTAACTATGACTAATTGGGTTCGATTTGTTAAAAATTCCTTAATCCAGTTTAGAATGCTAGGGTGAATATTTAGGTAAGAGAGCTTAAGTAGTAATCTCTGGTGTGGTACTTTGTCAAAGGCTTTTGCATAATCTAAAAAAATAGCATCAATCTGTTGGTTGCAGTCAAGGTTAGCATGTAAGTCATGAACAAATGTAGCCAGTTGTGTCTCACAGGAAAGGTTTTTACGGAAGCCATGTGGTGATGAATGAAAGAAATTGTTGGAATCGAGAAAGTTCATGACTTGAGAATAAATTACATGCTCCATGATTTTACAAGGAATGCTTGTTAGGGAAATGGGTCGATAATTTAAGGGCGAGTTTTTGTTACCGGACTTGAAGATTGGGACGACCTTTCCCACTTTCTAGTCATGCGGTATGTTACCTGAAGAGAGAGACTGAGAGTACAATAGTGATAAGTAGGCCGCGGAAATGTGCTTAGTATTTTTCAGAAATTTCGAGTCAATTTCATCGATCCCGGCTGATGACGTTAGCTTGATGTTTTCGATACGAGATGATATACCATCTGCGAAGAAAGAAACTGGATCCATGGTTGACGCTGTGAAGGAACTTATGAAGGCGTTAGCAGGTAAATCACACTCTTTCGCAAAAACAGTTGAAAAGGCTGTATTGAAAATGTCAGCACATTCACAATCGCTGATGGTTTGACCCATATCGTTAGTAAGAACAATTGTACGTGTATCCTTCGGGTTTACTACGTGCCAGAATTTTTTAGGGTTGTGTATTAGCATTTTTGGCAAGTCAGAGTGGAAAAAGGTGTGTTTTGCGTTGCGGATAGCAGCAAGGTAATCAGCTTCGGCAGTGTAGTACTTTTCCCATGATGCTTGGCTTGGGTTCCGCTTTGCTGCCCGATAGTGACGCTTTTTCTTGTTTTCCAGGCGTTTCAGGGCCGTAGTAAACCACGGTTTTTGCTGGTTAGCACGGAAACTAGCTACCGGAATGTACTTGTTTGTTAGTTCGTGAACTTTGTCCCTGAAAATCGTCCAATTTTCGTTAAGAGACTTTGTGTGGAAATCGGTTTCATAAGTTGTAAAAAAAAGCAGTTCTTCATTTATTGCTTGAAAATCACCTTTTTCATAAAGACGAATTGTTTTCCTGGAAACTTGACGAAGCATGGGTGTAAAACTGAAGGTAGCATGAATGACTATGATCACTTATTTCCCTTAGGTATGTAATACTTGTTGCGCTATCAGGGCTGTTGGTTAATATCAGATCTAGAGTGTTGGCGGAATTCTGCGCAATGCGCGTTGGCTCTAATATTAGCTGAGTAAGGTTGAAGTTAAGACAGACATCGACAAAATTTTTTGCTTCTGAAGAATTTGTCATGGAGGTGTAGTTACGCCAGTCAATAGTGGGAAAATTGAAATCACCAAAAAGAATATCTGCGTTAGGATACGATGATGTCAGTTCACTCAGCACAT
The DNA here is from genome assembly GCF_052857255.1 of Amblyomma americanum. NCBI lineage: Eukaryota > Metazoa > Arthropoda > Arachnida > Ixodida > Ixodidae > Amblyomma > Amblyomma americanum. The sequence goes on along the minus strand of NC_135499.1, from coordinate 38,938,141 downwards.
TGTTTAGTTTGTAGGAAAAGTCCGGATCATTTTGCGGTGGCCTGTAACAGACTCCTACCAGCACAGTTCGGGGGGCAGCGTGGCAGAGCAGCCATAGCAGTTCTAAGTTAGAATCTACATTGATTAAGGATGCTGAAAACTGCTGATGTACGGCTATGAGCACGCCACCGCCACGGGCTCTTTCCCGGTCTTTACGGTAAACTTTAAAGTTGGGCAGCGCAGCTAAAATTTCGGTATCACTGATATTGCCTGTTAACCACGTTTCTGTAAGAATAAGAAGGGTGCTGTTGGTTGATAAGACAAGACTAGATACGATTTCCCGTTTCGGTAAAAAGCTTCGTATGTTAGTAAATACTGCAGATAAGGTAAGATTAGTTCGGGGGGTGTGCTGTCGGGGAGTTGCTTTAGAGCGAGCAGAGTGTGATTGCTATGGCACTTTTACCGTTTCCGTCAAGTCGTCGAATATGTACTGCTTGGGGCCTATGTACAGTGTTTTAAAGCGCAGTGCGTATTTATCAGATGTTTCTTTCGCGAAACGTAGTAAATGTTTGCGTGCCTTACGGACATAATGTGAAAAGTCTTCTCCTATGCTGTAGTCGGTGTCTTAGTTTCCGGGCGTTTTTTAGGATGGATTCTTTTGTCTTATGGAAAGTGAATTTAACGATAATGGGTCGACATCGTTCACTTGAGTGACGGCCAAGACGATGTGCTCTTCCTATTTCTTTTGGGTCTATGGTGATGTCCAAATTTTCACTGCAAAGGCGGGTGACCAGTTCTTCAGACTCAGAGGACGTTTCCTTTGAGCTAGTATCGGGTAAGCCATAAAATAGCAGGTTGTTGCGGCGCGACCGGTTTTCGGCATCGTCTACTCTGGATTCGAGGTTACTGATTTGGCTCGCCGACGTGGCGGCATCAGTCTTAATGGATTCAACTTCTGTTTTAAGTGATGCGAGGTCCTGATAGTGGGTTTCTAATTCGGTAATGCGCTTACTTAATTCGGTGATCGATTTGTCTGTCGCTACTAACCTGCTGCTGAGGTCTTTTACTTCGCTGATTAACGTGCTTTGGCCCGATGTTAGTTTCTGTAGTTCTGCAAGTATGGCGGCAGTGTCAGGACCAGGGTTAGTTTCTATGTCACCGGACTGCATAAGCAACGAATGGACAACAGCAAAGCATTCAACGACAATACAAGTACAACACTGCGGGCTCGGCAGCTGAATTAAGAAGTAGTTGCTCGATTTCTTTGCAAAAAGAGAGTATGATTTTCTAACCTGCATGGCGAAGACAAGAGGGTTACTCGTCCGCGCAGTGGCACAGCTGCCGAGCCCACAAGGCGCCGCGGTCCACGGGCGATCTTTTATAGGTGGCGAAAAACATGTCTGCGGCGATTGTATTTCCCACGACGAACGGATGGTCCCAGAGCCAGGTGGTGGCGAAATCCAGGTAAACGTGACGTCAGCCGCTGTTACGGAATTGGTATCAGCTTCATGACTGCCGTAGTGATGACGATAGCGTGGCCGCACGTCAACGCAGGCAGCAGCCAGAACAGGCAACAGCACATGTGTGAACACAGGAAGGAGCACCTGCATGGCGAAGACAAGAGGGTTACTCGTCGGCGCAGTGGCACAGCTGCCGAGCCCACAAGGCGTCGCGGTCCACGGGCGATCTTTTATAGGTGGCGAAAAACATGTCTGCGGCGATTGTATTTCCCACGACGAACGGATGGTCCCAGAGCCAGGTGGTGGCGAAATCCAGGTAAACGTGACGTCAGCCGCTGTTACGGAATTGGTATCAGCTTCATGACTGCCGTAGTGATGACGATAACGTGGCCGCACGTCAACGCAGGCAGCAGCCAGAACAGGCAACAGCACGTGTGTGAACACAGGAAGGAGCACCTGCATGGCGAAGACAAGAGGGTTACTCGTCCGCGCAGTGGCACAGCTGCCGAGCCCACCAAGTGTAACTGTTTTAAGCTACTTTTCCTCTAGGTATTTAATATCCTAGTCATTTTCAACTGGTTCCCTTTCCTACTGGAGCGGCCTGTATACAGGGTGCCTCAGATAAGATGGACTATAATTAAAAAAAAGAACCTAAGTGTTCTTCCGAGCTGAAAGGAAGTGCATGTTGTTAGAAGCTATGCAAAGTATTAAGTATTGAAAGTCCTTCAAATGCTGCCCTCAGCAAACCCAGCGATACCAACATCACTCCATATTACACATCAGTGCCCTTTCCTACCTACCTCACTGGCCTGGATCGTACGCAAACTTGAACATTGCCTCTACAAATTCATTGTGGAGAATCCAAGCACTGCGTACCAGCGAACGTGAACAAACTTGCTCATCTTTCTGCCCTGTTGGAATTAACATCTACACAAGCCATACAAGCAAACTAATTCTTGCCTGGTTGACCCCGGATCTATTAAAAGATCAGTGAATGATGTTAATGAAACATGCTCGTTCCCTCCTCGGTGACAATAGCAAAGTTGTCAAATCAAGTGCTTCCTTTCTGTCTAAAACTAAATGGACCGTAAACGTCGCAATTTCTGCATCTTGCACAGGCAAAAGAAAAACTACCACAACAACTGAACATCAACCGTTCGGAGCAACAACACCACCAACGGAACATCAAGTGCTTAGACTGATGTGGGCGGCATCACTTGGTTACAAGGCAAAAGAGTGATTGTTACCACAGAGGCAGGTTGTGGCGGCTCATTTTCTGCACAGAGATCGCCAGCTATCAGCAGCTGTCTGCTCCTGCCAGTCGGCAGTTGCTTCTGTGTAATGATTCATGGTGATCTGGTATTTTGTAAATGAAAATAAACAGAACCAGTTGTCACTCGGTCATCGACAGTAGGCGCCGACCGAGAACACGGACTAAAGTTGTCTTCGTTGATTTTCGAGCCGAGTGCTCTTTGTAAGTTGATCTCCGCAGGCCCGTAGCTTTCACTGCCTTCAAACAGATTTTTCCGCGCACTTAAGACATCTGCAAAATACCTTGATGTTCGACGACACGCACAAAAAAACGGGAACCAGCAGTGGAATCAGCTGTTTCTTTGCAGGCCGCCATGTTCACGGATGACAGCTGCATTCCTACTAGCTTTATTCATTACATATTTTTCATGCTCTGTCAGATACTCAGCACCGTTATTTATCCCAAGATACCTGTACTCATCCATTACTTCTAGCATGAACTCCTGTATTCTATGCTCGCCACTCTCATCATTAAATGTCATGACTGCAGATTTTTCCTTACTAAACTTGGAACCTAATCTATCTCCCTCTGTACCACTTATGTCTATCAACTTCTGCAAATCTTCCTTGTCAGCCATTAGCACTATATCATCCGCGTATGTTAGTCCCGGTAATGACTGTTTAATCCATTCCTCTTGCTTGGAAAAAGAAAGGTTGAAGCCTAGTCCACTCCTCTCTAGCTTGCTCTCCAACCCTTGCAGGTACATGAACAACCTGAACTTGCCGAGTTATGGCTTACCGCAGTTATTCAGGACAGCGAACTTCTTGAGGCTAGTAAAGCGTTTAGTGTCTACAGACTTGACAGAGCTTGCCGAAGAGGAGGTGGTGTCCTGATTCTTGTTAAATCAATGGTAGTCTCACACTTCGTGCCTGTTCGTTGTAGCCTTGATCTGGTGTGTATTAACCTGTCCCTTACGTTTAGCAACACCTTGCTTATCGCCTGCTAGCGTCCGCCAGATTTAGATTGTTCTTTTGTTGATGAGCTGTATTCCGTCCTTTTACACCTCCAATCCCGCTTTCCACGAGCGAACTTGGTCCTATGCGGAGACTTTAATTATCCGGATATCGACTGGGGACAGCTTTCAGCATCTTCTCATCATTCGAAAAAATTTGACTTAATTCTTACTTTTAATCTGCTTCAGTCTGTTAGAACTCCAACCCGTGGCACCAACATCCTTGATCTAGTGTTTGTCTCAATGTCCGAATTATATCTCTCGTGTACTAATGGCCTTAGTGATCACAATCTGTTATTTTTTAATCTGGCTATTTCCATTCCCACCCGTAAGCCATCTTTAAAATATATTCGCGGCTATAACAAAGCCGACTGTGTAAATTAACCTTGAACTGGAAGTGTTTCTTTGTCAATTTAGTAAAACTGCTCACACCCGAACAGTTAATAGTGATTGGTTAGTTTACAAGCAAAAAGTACTTTCACTCGTGGAAACATGTCCCGCTTATCTGCATTCGCGGAGATGCTGATAAGCACTGGTTTTCTAACTGCCTTCGATGGTTAAAAAAAAAGCGACTTCCGAGCTGCCAAAAATTCTGCCTCTGTTTCCAAATGGGACAAGTACTTTGAATGCCTCCGGGCTTATACAAATCTTTTGAGGCACTCCAAATAGAAATTTTTCCATAAAGACTTGCATAACATCATTCGGAATAACCCTAAGAAGTTCTGGAATATCCTGTTGCCAAACAGTAACTCGCCTCAAAATGTCATCTTGCACGACCAATATGGCTCGCACGTCCTTGCAGATCGCTGCGTAGATGTCATGAACACCTACTTCAGTTTTCACTCGGGATTCAGTCCTCAATGTACCCAGCTATCCCAGCCGTAATTTCAACCAGATGCCTCCAATTTCAATTTCAGTCTAAGGCATAGCTAATCATTGATAACTTGAAGCCGTCAAGCGCTCCCGGGCCAGACAACATAACTACCAAGATTCTTAAAGGTACAAGAGGTATTTCATGCCAGACAGTACAAATCATTTTTAGTCAATTTCAAGTTCTGCAATCCCAAATGACTGGACATTAAGTAAGGTTGTCTTGGTTTTCAAGCCTGGTGACTGTTCTGATCCATCGAACTATCGGCCAATTTCATTAACATGTATTGCTTGTAAAATGCTGGAACACATCATATACTCATAAATCTTGTCTCACCTGGAAAGGAATTCCTTCTTTTTTGCCAATCAACAAGGTTTCCGCTCTGGATTTTCGTGCGATACCCAGCTTTTCGAGTTTACTACCGATCTTCACCTGAACTTAGATTAATCATTTCAAACTGATATCATCTACCAGGATTTCTCTGAAGCTTTTGACCAGGTTCCACATCAACATCTTATGGCTAAACTCTCCTCTGTCTCCCCAAATCCCTTAATACTGTCATGGATTTCTTTCCTCTCTGACCGCACCCAGTTTACTGTTATTGGCAATCACTGCTCCAAAACCTCAAAAGTTATTTCAGGCGTACCCCAAGGCTCTGTCCTTGGACCACTTATTTTCAGTGTTTATCAACGACCTTCCTGCAAATATCTCCTCCACAATTCGCCTTTTCGCTGACGATTGCGTTCTTTATCATCGCATAACTGGCACCTCTGACCAGAGACTCCTCCAGAAAGACCTCGATATAATAGAAACCTGCTGCACCACCTGGCTGATGAATCTAAACATATCCAAATGCAAGAGCATACAAATATCCTAAAAGCATTCCACTCTTAACTATTCATTCTCCTTAAACTCCACTGCCATTTCACGTGTTGAATCATACCGATATTTAGGTGTTATCACAGACAAACTCAACTGGTCTGAACACATCACGAAATTAGTGGCAGAGACATCCAAAACAGTTGGTTTCATTAAGCGTTCTCTCTCTTTATCCCCCAGTTCCATAAGAAAACTCGCCTACGAGGTGTACGTTAGACCGAAACTTGAATATGCCAATGCAATATGGAGTTTTCACCAGCACTATCGAATTGAATTACTTGAAAGCATCCAGAATCAGGCGGCTCGCTTCATCTGTTTCGAATATGATAGACGGGTTAGCGTTAGTGCCGTTAAATCATCCATTAACCTTGAATCATTACCGCATCGAATGAAGATTTCACGGCTGTGCCTATTTCACAATCTATATTATAATCTCCCTGACCTGAGAACCTTCCTTTTAGTATCACCTGTACGAACATCACGTCTTTTCTATGAGCATGCAACGCATAACTGGTTCGACAAACGCGTTTAATAAGTCTTTCTTAGCCTTGGCCATTGACGAATAGAACTCGATTCCTGAACCAATAGTCCATGAACATAACTCTAAATTCCGGCAGCTAATATCAGATCACTTTGCCAAATAATCTTATCAGCAAACAGTTCCAGGTTTACTCATATATCAAACCCGAGTTTTGCTTTGTAGCTATTCCCTACGCCCATGCATATGTCATATTTTCTGCTTTGTCTTGTATGTTCTTTTTCTGTGTAATTGTGCATGTAAACCTTCCTATTGATTTGTAAACATATGCGGAAATCAATCGCATGGGTGTTCTTTTCATCTTTTTTTTCGTATTTTCCTTTCGATAACCATGGTTTCATAAGAATGTGTCACGTTACTTGCCTCTCTGCTTTTTATTTTGCTTTATAATTATATGACCACGTGAATACTGCACTTGTTACACCCCCTTATGCAATGCCCAACCCAGGGCCCTTAAGGAATATTAAATGATGAGGCAGAGGACATCCTTGACTAAGCTCCGCTGTATCTCTACAGGCCATGGTAAATTTCCCATTTTATAAGCACTCTGTTACTTTTATATATATCTTTTAAAAGATTAATTACTCCATCTTGCACATCCAATGTGCCCAGTATGTCCCACAAATACTCTTGAATAATGTCGTAGGCTCCCCTAATATCCAGAAATACTAGCAATAGGGGCCTGTGTACCTTTTTTAGCAATCTCTATACACTGTGTCAATGAAAACAGATTGTCCTCCAACCTCCTTTGTTTCCGGAACCCATTTTATAGCTCCCCTCGCACCCCCTCGTTCTCCATCCGAGCCTGCAATCTGTCGTTTATAATCTGCGTCACCACCCTGTAAACCATAGATGTCACTGTTATGGGATGGTAGTTACATCAGCTTTTTCCCCCTTATATGTCATGTTCATTCTACTTAATCGCCATTCATCGGGGACTTTGCCATCCACTATCATTTTATTCATTACCTGTATTAATGTTTGCTAGGATTCTGGTTCTAGCTTCTTTATTAACATAATCGGAACACCATCTGGTCTTGTTGACGTGCCACTAGGAACCTTCTTTGCCCTTTCCCACTCTCTTTGCTCAAGTGAAGCAATTGCAGTAACTGTTTTAACCTCCTTCGATAAAGTATGTGCAACATTTCTTTTCTTTAAATTTTTCTGTCATGCTTGTTCCTATGTGTTTCATTGCTTCATCCCCTTCTTGTCGAATACCCTGATTTCTAAAAATAAACCTTTGCTCTAGCCTAGCCTTATTACTCATTGCATTTAGATGTTTCCAGAAATTTTGAGCTGCTTTTCTATCCTTTTTATTTACTTTTGACATCCATTGGGCACCCTTTCTTCTAATTTTCTCATTAATCAAATAGGATGCTTCCCTTGTACACTCTATGAAGGTATCCCATTTTCTGTCTACAAGGGGCAGGTGTCTGGGGGGCAGGTGTTCGCCATCCATGCTGTCCCCCACTACCTCCTGGGCTTTCGCCACTGCATTTACCATGCACTTCCCTGACTGAGCCTCCACCTGCACCCGCCTGTCCGCCCTCACTGTCGTCAAAACGCCTCCCTCAACCCTCGCTACTTTCGAGTCACCGACTACCAGAACCCTCGTGCGCTCTAACCGTTCGCTTCCTAACTGCGACTGTTGCCCTCCGGATAGCACTAACTATCTCTCCCGCCGCCGTACGCTACTGTCGCGAGTCTCCGTGCCCGTTTTTACCTCTCTGCCCCACTCAAAGCCTGGTGCGCTACAGCACTGTAGGATCGACGAGCCTCGTCCCCCACCTGACTGCTCCGAACCGGGGTGCTCTCCCGGCCGCGACCTGAGCGCTTCTACCTGCTTATCTAGCTGGGCCCGCTTTTCCCGCTCCCCTTTCAGCTTGCCCACAATTCGCTCCAACAGGTCGGCATTAGCCTCCTCCCTCTTGAGCGACTCGGCGACCTGAGTTTCTAGCTTAGTCCGTTCCTCTCGTTCTACCTTCAGGTTCCCTTTGAGTTTCTTAACCCTAGCTGCCCATTACCCTTTCAGCGTCTGAACGGCCTCCTCAAAACGCTTACATATCTTGCATGCGAAGCTAGTCCCATCTGCCTCGGCTAAGCTCCTGAACTTGGTCTTGTCTAAATAGCACTAACGGTTGCACTCCTGGCACTGCACTAACTCCCCATCCAGCTTGACTTTAGCTTGCCGACACATCGTCCGGCCGACTACGCAAAGTAAAAGCCCGCCAAAATTCCTACACAAAAACCTTCCGCAGTACGCAACGTAAAAGCATGCTAAAGTTCCTATACAAAAACTTAGCAAAAACCTTCCGCACCACGCAACATAAAAACCTGCCAAAATTCCTACACAAAAACCTTCGGCACTACGCAATGTAAAAGCCCGCCAAAATTCTTACACAAAAACCTTCGGCACTACGCAACATAAAAGCCCTCCAAAATTCCTACAGAAAAACCTTCGGCACTACGCAACGTGAAAGCCAGTCAAAATTCCTGCAGAAGAAACTCAGCACTACGCAACGTAAAAGCCCACCAAAATTCCTACGCAAAAACCCTCGGCACTACGCAACGTAAAAGCAAGCCAAAATTCCTACACAAAAACCGGCACTACGCAATGTAAAAGCCCTCGAAAATTCCTACACAAAAACCTTTGGCACTGCACAACGTGAAAGCCAGCCAAAATTCCTGCAGAAAAACCTTCGGCATTGCGCAATGTAAAAGCCCACCAAAATTCCTACACTAAAACCTTCGGCACTGCGCAACGTGAAAGCCAGCCAAAATTCCTGCAGAAAAACCTTCGGCATTGCGCAATGTAAAAGCCCACCAAAATTCCTACACTAAAACCTTCGGCACTGCGCAACGTGAAAGCCAGCCAAAATTCCTGCAGAAAAACCTTTGGCACTACGCAACGTAAAAGCCCTCAAAAATTCCTACACAAAAACCTTCGGCACTACGCAACGTGAAAGCCAGCCAAACTTCCTGCAGAAAAAACCTTCGGCACTACGCAACGTAAAAGCCCTCGAAAATTCCTACACAAAAACCTTTGGCACTGCACAACGTGAAAGCCAGCCAAAATGCCTACACAAAAACCTTCGGCACACGCACTTCCGCTAGCCTTCCTACCCTTAAGGGCCGTTTCACATGCATGCGACTGGAACGAAAACAGTCGGTCTAGTCGGTGACGCCGCAGTGCGATTTTCGGCCAGTGCATTCACACGCAACGCGCGCCCACCGAACTCGGTCGCAGTGACGCGCATGGTTGCTTGACATTTACATAGGCAGCCCATTACTGAATGCAACATTAACACATTGGCAACTGTTTTATTGTTCTGTAATTATGATTTTCCTGAGGTGGAAGTGAATAATTCGCATGTCATTATTGGAATGAATTTTTTTTATTAATCATGAATACGTTGATGCCACTGAATGTAACTACTGACGTGAAAATAGCGCCGGCTACGAATCCGTCGATATAACCCCTAGCTGAGCACGCTGATCTTCTGTTTCTGTGTAGCTGTGTGCTGTGCCTCTTTCGCCAGCATGGAAACCTCTTCAGCGCTCAGCGTGAGTCTACTGCTCCTTGAAGAGTATTGCTTGTTGGAGAAACAAAAAATCCTCGCTGGTCATGGAGGCAGCGTCTTTGAAGACGTGGACACTGCTCCTGCTGTCTCCATTTTTGAGCCAGAACATCGCCGGCTGCTGCTTCTCGAGGAGTATTTTCTCCTTGAGAAAACAAAGCTCCTCATGAGCCTACCGAACTCGAGGCGGTGGTGGGTGCGGCCAATTTGGGAGAACAGGAAGTCGGAGTCAGAATTTTACACTGCCGTGAGTTGAGATGTTCGATTTTTCGCTTGGCCGCTTTTTTGCATGTGCGCTTGGTGTGCTTCTTGCTAAGACATACTCACGCTTTGCAGATGCCACTTCTCATCTCAGGAGACAAGGAGTATTTTAAAAAATACTTTAAGATGACTCCAGAGAAATTCGAGGAGCTGCACGCCCTAGTGGAGGAGCCACTAACAAAGGACCACACCATACGTGAGCCGCTTCCTTCTCGCATGCGGCTCGCAATCACCCTCAGGTCAGTGGCTTGGCTACGTGAAAATTTGCTGGATGCCTGTGCGCCTGCTTCCGTTTGTTGATTTCGAATTGACAAATTTACAGTAACCTTCTCTGAAATTTTTGTTTCAGATATCTGTGCTCTGGAATGCATATGCAGGATGTGGCCATGGGATTCAGGGTGGGAATCTCTACAGTGGCAGAAGTAGTGCACTACACCTGTAGGCTGCTGTGGAGAGTGTTGCAGCCAATCTGTTTAAAGGTATGCTGCATGGCAGTATTAACTCAAGGCTGTGCTTGCCATGCTGTGCTTTGTTGCCTCATTCAGTATGGAAATTTGCATGCACTGACCGTAGATGTGGTTGAGTAGTTCGAGTCATACAAGGTTCTCAGGAGTGTGTGATGAGTCAGTTGGTATCGCATAGTTCAAGAGATTACAAATTTTTGTCTGCAAGACACGAAAAGTACAGAGGGCTTGTGAAGGCTTTCAACAAGGAAACTCGAGCTGAAAGCCTGTCTCAGTGCGTCATCTCTGTATGCTGGCATTTGTTTTTGATTCTTTAATGCTACTCTGCAAAGTGCCTGGCATCCATCCAGCACAAACAGAGGAGCTTATACATTGCACTGCGACTCACATTAAAAAACAGGTTGCATATCAAGAAAAAATGAAGAGCTTAGTTGGGTCACTGACAGTAATCAGTGATGATTACGAAATAGCATTGTTGGTGATGAAGTTGTGTGTTGCAGATAAATGGTACCTAGTAGTGATGCTTGTGTGAGAAACGGGTCTAGTACTGGCCGTGTTGACTAGGTTTTGAGTGCAGTATAGCCCAAGAATGATCATTACTATTTCAATTTAGAGATGTCATCACTGCTATCAGTACACGCTGAGCTCTGTTTACCCAAATTTTACCCATTCACCAATTTTTATTTCAGATGCCAACCACTGAAAAGTGGTTAGAGGTGGCTGCTGGCTTCCGCCACAGGTGGAATTTCCCGCACTGTGTGGGTGCAGTCGACGGGAAACATGTACAGATACAGGCCCCATCAAATACTGGCAGCCTGTACTACAAACTACAAGTTACTAATTTTGCTTTGTCATGCTTCAGAATCAATGCTCATGGTTGCGGTCACTTGCAGGGCACATACTCCATCGTATTGATGGCAGTGGCGGATAGCAACCTAAAGTTTGTGACAGTTGATGTTGGCGGCTATGGTCGTCAAAGTGATGGGGGAACCCTGAGTGCCTCCAGGTTTGGTAAGTGCCTGGAGGGAGGTCTTCTCAGGCTGCCAGCCCCCACACAGCTGCCGGGATCAACAGTAGTGGCGCCACACGTTTTCATCGGCGACGAGGCCTTTCAGCTTCGTCCCGATTTCCTGCGCCCATACTCAGGAAGGTGCCACGAAGACCACAAACGGATCTTCAACTACCGCCTAAGCCGGGCTAGGTAATCGAAGCTATAAAATACTCCCTTCACAACATGTATTACTCAACGCTATTTATTTGCAGGAGGTGCGTGGAAAGCGCCTTTGGCGTTATGGCCTCGAGGTTTCGGATCTTCAGGCGAGTAATTAACCTGAAGCCTGAAAATGTCGACTTTGTGGTGATGGCTGCCTGTGTCCTACACAACTTTTTGATGGACGATGCGTTCTACATGGATGCCACATATGGCGATCAAGAGGACAGCTTTGGGAATGTTGCCCAGGGCCAGTGGCGTGCCACCCTTGACGCTGATGGGGGCTCAGCCATGCTCGACCTGCAGCCTCCTGCTGGCCACAATTTTTCCAGGGCAGTTGCTGAAGCCAGGGATATTTTTTCAACCTATTTTGTAAGCAGTCGGGGTGCTGTACCATGGCAACTTGTGTCTGCAGGACTGCGACCATAGGTCATGATTGATAATAAGGCCCCTGTTAAGAGCATGTCCAGTTCAGCATCCGGGCTTCACCTAGGTGGTGACTGCTTTTGACTTGCTGTATACTTCATATCGCATGCGCGCACACACACACATATATGGAACAAGCATACTGACACTTCCTGTGAAGTATACTTATTTCATGTCATTGCGTGTCGATCATGGCAACCTTTTTGTCTGAGCCTTGCGGTCACATGTGGGACCTGTGTTGGTTGCTTTGTCGACATCTGCATGCTCAGCACTCATTCTTTGCGACTGCTGTACAACGTTTTCCATGCGAGCAACAAAATCTAAAGCCTTAGGAAATGTCGAGTCAGGCTTTGCAAAGAGCTACTGCTGGAGGTTTTTATTATGTAGCCAGGCAGGAGCCTGTGACAGAGGATCAAGTCTAGTGGTAATAACAGAGTTGTTGGTGCAGCTGTAGTTGTAAACATACCTACTGCCGTGGTTTCTGCAGTAGTTGCTTAAAAAGGCCGGAAGTTACAGCTCAAATGCAATTTCCATTTACATAAGCCCTCATAGATTCTCTAGGCGACTAGCCGTGATGCTGAAACATGATGTGACTGTAAACCTCAGACAGAGTTTGTTTGGAGTGACCAGGTTATGTCATATAGTTCACTTGGCCTGTCATTTTTGGCTGTGTGTGTGTATGGTAGATGTGGTTGTGTATGTATATAGTGTATATAATGTGTACTTATGCATGTTTGCATTATTTGTTTAATATTTGTGAAGTGAGTGACTACTTGTTTGCTTTGTGAATATTTGTATACATACATATTACACTTGTGGAGTTGTATCCATTCTCTGTGCAGTGATTTTTACTGGCTAACTGCTGTGATTCAGAGCTTCCCTATCCTTAGCATTCCCGTACCATTTGTGTTGTGTCTTTTATAGCCTCTTATAAGGAGATGCGAGCTTGTCAAGCCACCCATGAGGCAGGTTTTTCTCACCCCCCCCTACCCCATGATGTGCTTGAGCGCATGATGCATATGTGCTAACAAAACACGCGTGTTGACCACCAAAAACCAAACTCTTGGGCAGCAGACCATAAAGGGGCTTTATGAGCACTGCCTAGCCAACAATGATGTCCTGAATCCTAGCAGTACAGGTAGATCATCTACCTGTACCCGCGTCTTTCGGGTCAGCAGCCGGGCCCCATAACCACTGAGCCACCGCGGCGGCACCAAAGCAATGAAAGGGGTTGTGTAGTATTTCATAAATAATCTGCACTCTCACCGAGCGCTCCAATGCAAAATACAAAGAGATGACATTGAAGTTGCACCGTACAATTGGACAAAAAAAGTTTTTTTTCCCGTAAAGAAATAAATGCCGAAGAACATTCAACCGCCCCCCCCCCCCCATGTTTACTCTGAAATAAAGACCGTAAAATGCACGGCCTAGTTATGCATGAGCAACACCTCGGTTGGTCCCTTGATAGGGTATTCAGAAACCACGGCTAGGCTACGTAAACGCAGTGGGCAGTTTTTTCTCTTTTTAAACGATTGAAACGAGATATTTGTGATTGCACTGTCCTGGCAAGTCAGTTTTGCTCACCTTTGTCATCAGCATGCCACATGTGGTCAACAGGTGTTATTCATTCTTCTTTTGTACCGAAAACAGCAAGCGCTACTGTGTTTTTATCTCTTTTCCAGTGCAGATGGCATTGTCTTGAAATAGGTGGCAACACAGGCTTAGTATGTAAGAAAAAAATAAAGCCTGTTTCAACTGTTCCCCCTGAACACAGGGCATTGTGTACCATTGTTCTACGAGCCCTACAAGGTTATAATTTGTCATGGCTTCTTTGCTCAGTCTTTTCTTTTCACAACTGCAGCAGAGTGAAATAAACGTGGTGCCAGACATACCGAATCTGTTTTCACTTCTGTTTATTGTGATGGTGACGCTACCACAAGGTGTGGAGGATACTCTCCCTCGCTGTAGTGGCCTAAAATATTCAGCATTTCGATCTGTAGGTGACGGCGCATGTTCCTTGGCACAGTTTCCATGTAGGGTTTCAAGGAGAGCAAAAAATGCTCGTCGGCATCTGCTGGCTTGTGTGCCAGTAGTGCACTTCGCACAGATATGAGCCGTGCATTTACAGCATCGAGCTCTTCCTGGACTCTCTTTCGCTTTTTGGGCTGCGGCGGGCCATTCTGTGCAGTAACACACACAGATTGGCTCGCCGAGCCTTGCTCTTCATTAAGAGCCATAGGCTGAGAGTTGGTGGGCTGCGGCAAGTCAGGACTCAAAAAGATGTCCTCAAAAGAAGCGTCTGGTGTGAAGTCATCGGCCGCAGCTGGTGATCCTGGCCGTGCGTGGGCGTCTATGTCTTCATTCACCACCTCCATGCTGCTGTGTCCACTGCAGTATGGTCACATTAATCACTGAGAGAATGTAGTGATAGGCTTTGACAGCAGCACTGCAAATACAACTGTGGCTCTACTGATAACCATGTCTGCAAACCTGGCATTCATGAAATCAAAGCTGCAATGAAACTACAAACTAAACTGAGGCATCACAATGAACAGTTAGTGTAGTGGATGAAGAATATACCCTGAGAAGCAGTACATGCAACATCCATTTTTGCTGCGAAAACAGTACCTAAATGTTTCTTCTTAAAACTCTCACAAACACGTAAAATGAAACGCGGGTGGGAAAGTTGCACTGGAGCAATACTTACTGGCGAGCTTCCATTTGGTCCTTTAAGAACCGCATTCTTTCTAGGTGCACCCAGCACCTACTCTTCGGTAGGACTCCGGCGCCACTTCTCTCCATTTCTATATCCTTAAGTTTTCGGCGGTATGTATCTTTTAAATTCCGCCATCTGCTTTGTACGGATTCTACTGTGGCTGAAAGTATATGAAAATTAGTTACAAATGAAGCCAATTATCTGAAATGAAGAATAAACGCTTTTCAACACATGCCAGAAATTGTTTAGTGTGTTCCCTAGTTGGTTGTGTAAAACAAAACGGGCAGAACTGCACTCCATTAAAAGCAAGGAACATGAACTAAAGAAGGACTGAGGATTGGTCGAGCTGGTGGTGATCCGTCGTATTAACAACTAGCGCTGAAAAACACAGACATGAACTAAGTATAGCTAAGAAACATTCCCATACCCGCTTCTTAGTTTTGGTGACTACTGGGATTCTTCGTATTTTGAATGAATATTCAGTCATATTCCCCCGTATGTGCCTTCCCGTAAGTGAGTGAAAATGCATACCACAAACAATGACAGCACATGCGAGACAAAACTAGGACGACTTTGTTTGAGCACATAAATGGTCGGAAATGAAACGGCGCTGCCGCAATGATTTCAGGTCCAAAATAATTCTGGTCACTCGAGTGCCTTTTGTGACATTCCGTGTGTGCTACGAGGATCCACGTTCGACGGCGCGGCGTAGACGGAGACCCGTGACAGCGGCATCATCAATTACCCAGCCATGCTCTTTGAGTGACGACCAGAACAACCGGACCCGCCGCCGCCGCCGCGGGGAAACAGGCTTTATCCTCCCCAATTTCCGGGCACATTCCAGGACAAGGGAGCTGTCAGCGGGCCAGAGCGCGCCGTACTATAGCCGACGCTATGCGCTACCGCGAAGACAACATTCTTTCCCTCCTTCCCCTTGCGACGTGGGCTATCGCCGGGAAGGCACCCACAGCTTCCCGCCGTGCCTCGTGAACAAAAGCGCATTCCCAGAAGGGCCGCGACGGACACCTGTCATGGCGGACAGGCAGTACTCGCCAAGAATGTGGAAATACAGGCGCTAGTGAATTAGCTCCGAAGAGAGAGCCTGTGTATACTCTCACTTGAGAGAGAGTGGTGGCGTTTTTGTTATTTAGTTTGTATTGTTAACAGACTCTGGGTTCGAGGCTAAGCCCAACCCAAGGGGTGGTCCCCATCTCGCATGTTATTTTGGATTGGATAATTGATGCTTTGGGCGGGCCACTGGAAATGACCGCCCTTAGTCCTTCGTTAATCAAGTGCTTAAAAGCACATGTAAACGGATGCAGTGGAGTCTGAGCTGGGGCTCCATGCTTAGCATGTAATGTGATGCTACTTAGGCACTAACCTGCCCGGTCGATGAGTAAAGTAGTGCAAAGTTTGTTCTTTTGTAAATTCAGTTCTGCTTTTTCCAGTTTAACTCTCTGTATATGTATGTTGTAAAATTATGCTCTGCTGTCATCATCTACAAGCTCGCCTCCTGTTCATCTTCCAAGCCGAACGACACTAGAGGAAGGGTTTGTGAACCATCCTCGAAGAAACGGACGACTATTGAAATTCTACTGCAAGCACGCTCAGGACGACATCGTTCGCCAAGAGGGCCTTCAGCGCCGAAGCCCGTCGGCGTGCAGCTTCTGCCAGCAACCGCTCGAGCCCAACTCCGGAGCCACTCCATCGCCCCCATGAAGTCGTCGGCACGTAAGCTCGGACGCCCTAGCCTCTGATGTATAATCTTAATCATGTGTAATTATTGAATATACCTGTTTGTTTAAACTGAGCCATACGGTGTCTCTTTGCCTCTCCGTCCCGTGTGGACCTGCGCATTATGGGGGTCATCACACTGGTGTCAGAAGTGGGGTCTCAAAAGCAAATGTCCTCTGAATGCTGTGACATTCATGACTTCAAAATTGTAATCAAAAGGGAATCACGGGACTGATTGTGGGACTTTTACCCCCATTTGAGAGGCTTGAGGCACCGGGGGGCTTGAAAAAAAAATGTCTTTATCTGAGGGAGCTCCCAATCCACAGCCGTCGCTCGGAGCAAGCATGCTGGCATTAGGAAGCGTCATTCCGACGTTTACGGGAGATAAGACAGGGGTTCCAATCTGCGATTTCTTTTCCATGCTAGAAGAGATTGGGAAAATGGGGGGATGGTCCGATGCTCAAATGCTGGGAATGGCGAGGTGTAAGATGGCAGGAGCTGCTCATGATTTTGCATGGCGAGACGAAAAAGTAAAATCCACAAAATCATTTGCGGAATTTAAGAAGCTCGCGTTTGAGCATTTCGACATTGAACCACGTCACGTGCGGGTACAGAGGTTCCGTGACGCCGTACAGGTGGTAGGGGAGGACGTGCGAACGTTTGCGTCGCGGCTTCAGCGCTTAGCGCGCGATACGTTAAGCAGGGAGGAGGAAGGAGACCAGCTAAAGAAGAAATACGCGGAGGATATACTTGAAGAAGAAATGACCGCTTTGTTCGTGGCCGGTCTGCAAGACCCCGTGCGCCGGTTCGTGCTCTCGCGCAAGCCGAGCAATTTCGACCAAGCCGTGGAGGCCGCATTGGATGAGGAACAAAATGAGGCGTTAACGACAGCCGCAGCGAGAGTGCGCGTCATAGAGAGAGCGGTGCTCAACCCTGAGGTTGCTCTCTTGACAGAGCGATTAGATCGCTTAGAACAGCTGCTATCTCAGCAGGTAGAACGCCAGGTTGAAGCGCGCCCTCAACAGCGCTCATTCGCTGGAAACCGGAGAGCGCCACAAAGCTACAGGCGCGGTATGCGAGATTTTGTAGAAATCGTATGCTTCGCTTGCCAGGGTCGCGGACACATCGCCAGGTTCTGCCAGAACGTGCGCCGTGGGGAGCCACAAAGAGAAGCAGGCGAGACACGCCCTAAGCAAGCCTACAGCGGGGCTCCAGATACCGAGACAAAAAACTAGTTAGTCCTCCCCAGCCTGAGGAGCGTGGGGAGGGAGCAGTGGATGATGAGGTGGTGGTAGTTTGTGTGGCCGACGAGGCATGCCCTGTTGTGCGTTGCAAGTTAAATGGTTGTTGCATGGAATTGTTGATAGATACGGGGTCAAAGGTGACATTGCTTAAGGAGAGCAGTTTTAACACGCTTCGAAGGAAGGGGGACCGCGAGGTGTTGGAAGCGTCTGGTGGTATGGCAACCAAATTTGTAGGCATAACGGGGGATCCTCTTGGCATAAGTGGACTCTACCGGTTACACTTCTCTCTCGGCGGAATTGCATTGGAGCACCCCTGCTGCGTATGCCCGGACACGGTGTCTCTGCCAAACGGAGTGTCAGGTATATTAGGGCAGGATTTTTTGAGAAAAGGGAAGGTAGTAGTCTCATTCTCTGAGGAAGAGGTTAATGCGGGCGGCTCAAAAGTTCCGTTTTTGAACAGGAGAGGGGCTGAGATTCGCATTACCGATATTGACACCCGTCAAACAGTGGGATCATTGGAGAAGGTATATTCGCGGGTTGCCGTCCGGCTGGTCGAGGAGGCGGTCGTCCTTCCTTGGTCGGAGCACATTTTGTACGCGTTTGTGCCTTCAGATGTAGAGAGCGGCGCCGTGGGAGTGCTTGAGCCGGTCGACTCTCTCAGCAATGGCCTGAAGGCAGCCGCGTGCCTCGTGACAGTTAATGACGCCCACAGAGTGCCCCTACGGGTGGTTAACTGTAGCCAGCAGCCACTGAGCCTTCCCAAGAACAAAACATTGGCTTTCTTCACCTCTGCGATAGAGCAACGTGAGCCCACCGATACGGTACTCGCAACTGTAGAGCATGCTAGTCCTTCGGCTGCTCCAAAGGTGTCGTTCGATCTTTCTCACGTAAAATCCAGGGAGAGGGAGGCTCTGGCTGGTTTGCTGAACGACTACTCGGAGGTATTCGCCGCGTCCAACCTGGATTTGGGCTGCTGTGGCGTTATAAAGCACAGGATAGAAACCGGCACTTCATCGCCCGTTTACCAGCGTGCGTACAGGATTCCTTACTCCCAACGTGAGGAGATGGAGCGGCAGGTGCAGGACCTGATTGATCGCGGCATTGTCGAACACTTAAAGTCACCCTGGGGAGCACCAGCACTATTGGTGGAAAAGCCAGATGGCTCATATCGATTGGTAGTGGACTACCGCAAACTAAATGCCGTAACTCGCATCGATCCATACCCCATCCCCAATATACAGGAGACGCTTTCTCAGCTGGGCTCTGCCAGGTACTTCACGGTAGTGGACATGGCGGCGGGATTCTGGCAGATAGCAATGGATCCGGCAGATGCCGAGAAAACGGCATTCAACACGCCCTCAGGGCACTATGAATGGAAAAGAATGCCGATGGGTCTGGCCAACAGCCCTGCTGTCTGGCAGAGAACCGCTGATGTTATCCTGGCAGGTCTTCTGGGGAGGCTGTGCTTCGTGTATATGGATGACATTATCATATACAGTGACAGTTTTGATAACCATTTGCGCGATATTGAGCAGGTTTTGGTGCGACTAAGAGCAGCGGGTCTCAAGCTGAAGCCCTCTAAGTGCCAATTCCTCAAAAACGAGGTGAAATACCTCGGGCACGTTGTTTCAGCTGACGGCGTGCGACCGGACCCTGAGAAACTAAGGTGTGTCTCGGATTTTCCATCCCCGACTAGCGTCCGCCAGGTCCGGCAGTTTCTCGGCCTGATCGGTTACTACCGAAGGCACATAGAGGAGTTCGCCAAGCTCGCTAAGCCGCTCACCGCCTTAACAGCCAAAAATGTCGCCTTTCGCTGGGACGAAAACGCGGAGAATGCTTTTGGGGCCCTGAAAGGGAAGCTAATGAGTGCACCGCTGTTGCGCCACCCGGATTTTAATTTGCCCTTCGTTATGGCCACAGATGCGTCAAAGTTCGCAGTTGGTGCCGTGCTATCTCAGATTATCGAGGGCAAAGAAGATCCCGTTGCTTTTGCTAGCCGACAGCTGAGCCCCACAGAGCAAAAGTACGGAGCTACGGAAAGGGAGTGCCTCGCCGTTGTCTGGGCAGTAAAGCACTTCAGATGCTACCTTTACGGCCGCAAATTCAAGCTAGTCACAGACTGCCATCCTCTGAAATGGGTGATGAGTGTCAGGGACCCTAGCTCGCGACTCGCTAGATGGAATGTACACCTGCAGGAATACTGCTTTGAAGTTGAGCACAAGTCAGGAAAGACACATCTGAATGCTGATGCACTCAGCCGCACAGCTGCCGTGGCAGCCATAGAAGAGTTTGTCCCCGTAGTCGACGCCGCCGAATTACGCACAGAGCAGTGCAAAGATCCTGACCTGAAGCGAATAATCGAAAGCTTAGAGGGCGCACCGTCTCACCCCGAACAGCTAGGTTATTTCATTGACAAAGACGGCACCCTGTGTCGGCGCACGAGGCCAACCAGGAAAGGGAGACCAGAGAAAACCGCTTGGGAGAGAGTCGTCATACCTCGGTCGTGGACAGAAAGGGTTCTTCGCGCGTTTCACGATGCGCCATGCGCCGGTCATTTTGGCATAGCGAAGACACGCAGGCGTGTGGAGCGTTTGTACTTTTGGAGTGGCATGCGACAGGATGTTAGAGACTACTGTGCGAAGTGTCATTCCTGTCTCGAAAGAAAAACACCCAAGGGACGAAGACCAGCTCCAATTCAGCCGTTCCCTGAGGTTTCGGCTCCCTTCGAGCGGACAGGAATGGACATAATGGGCCCATTGCCCACGACCACTTCCGGAAACAAGTACATTTTAGTATTTGTCGACCACCTTTCAAAATACGTGGAAGCGGTAGCACTCCCAGATCAGAAGGCAGACACGGTTGCAAGAGCATTTGTCGAACAGATCGTGCTCCGACATGGACCCCCGAGGCAACTCTTGACAGATCGGGGAACGAACTTCGTGTCGCAGCTAATGAGGAGAGTTTGCGAGCTGCTTAAGATCGCTAAGAAGCAGACAACACCGTACCATCCGGCTTGCAACGGCGCGGTGGAGCGACTGAACCAAACCGTGGCCGGGTTCCTGTCGCATTTTGTTTCGCGCGACCAGCGGGACTGGGACTTGTGGCTCCCGTATGCAATGTTTGCCTACAATTCCGCAGCACACGAGAGCACGGGCGAATCGCCATTCTTTCTTCTCTACGGCCGAGACCCGGACCAGCCTAGTGAAGTGCCAGAGGGCCCCCGTCGTGTCCCATACGCTTCACTGGACGACTATAAGGTTGAGCTAGAATCGCGCTTGCAAGTGGCGAGGGACATGGCAAAGGAGTCCTTAAAGAAAGCGGCGAAGCGCAGGAAGGAGGTGCACGATCGCAGTGCTAGAGACGCGCCGTTTGATGTGGGGGACAGCGTGTACATTGAAAACTGCCAAAGGCAGATTGGGCTAGCTCGTAAGTTCCAGACGAAGTGGAGAGGACCGTGCGAGGTTGTCGAGAAGCTTTCTCCGGTAAACTTCAGAGTCCGAGACGTGAACCGGCGTTTGATAAGGATACACGCAAATCGCCTCAAGTCGGCACCGGTTCAGTATTCACGAAATGAGGAAAGGGAAAGCGCGGATTTTGATGGGGACAGAAGTGAAGCGGAGCGCGCAGATAGTTCGCAAGAAACGCCCTCTCCTGCATTTGTTCGGCAGGCGCCCGAGGTGACGGCCGGAATGCCACCGGATTTACTTCATGTATTGCTAGAAGAAGAAGCGCGCGAGGTTGCCGCGCAGATAACGCCAGGAGAGGCTCCTGCCACGAGCCCTCGCGAGTCCCAAAGCAGACAAAGGGGCACAGACTTACTTAGTATGACTCATGAAGGCCGATATCCGCTGCGAAATCGGAAAGCTAAGTCGGACTAATGGCGTAAACAGAGCGGAGTTGTGAACTGGTTAGAATTGTGTAATGCCGCAGCTCATAACATTGCTATGTGCTTATGTGTTAAGTTATCGGAGTTGGTAGTTAAACCTTTTTGTCATTAAGCAACACCTTCACAGGAGAGCATGCGGAGCGCATGCAGAACCTGCCCTACTTCCTTTCGTTATCTATATTTTTGTCTGTGCCGTGATCGTGCTAGAAGTGGGAGCTCCTTTGTAACTGTGGTAAATTTATTTCGTCCAGTTTGGACTAGAAAGGAGAGGCTTGGGTGCTGAGTTTCATGTTTATCTGTAAAAGAAGATCAGTGCTGCCCCTGGAGACGCCAGTATTGACAGCGGAGGCATATGGTGTTGTGCAGTGGTGTTGAGTGCAGCGAAAAGTGTTTTGTCGGACGCACTGTGCGAGGCGATCCAGAAAGACAAGGGGAGCTGCGTGGACTCAAATGTTCGGAGAACATTCTTCTGGAGGGTGAGCGAGTGTGACATTCCGTGTGTGCTACGAGGATCCACGTTCGACGGCGCGGCGTAGACGGAGACCCGTGACAGCGGCATCATCAATTACCCAGCCATGCTCTTTGAGTGACGACCAGAACAACCGGACCCGCCGCCGGTCGATGAGTAAACCTGCCCGGTCGATGAGTAAAGTAGTGCAAAGTTTGTTCTTTTGTAAATTCAGTTCTGCTTTTTCCAGTTTAACTCTCTGTATATGTATGTTGTAAAATTATGCTCTGCTGTCATCATCTACAAGCTCGCCTCCTGTTCATCTTCCAAGCCGAACGACACTAGAGGAAGGGTTTGTGAACCATCCTCGAAGAAACGGACGACTATTGAAATTCTACTGCAAGCACGCTCAGGACGACATCGTTCGCCAAGAGGGCCTTCAGCGCCGAAGCCCGTCGGCGTGCAGCTTCTGCCAGCAACCACTCGAGCCCAACTCCGGAGCCACTCCATCGCCCCCATGAAGTCGTCGGCACGTAAGCTCGGACGCCCTAGCCTCTGATGTATAATCTTAATCATGTGTAATTATCGAATATACCTGTTTGTTTAAACTGAGCCATACGGTGTCTCTTTGCCTCTCCGTCCCGTGTGGACCTGCGCATTATGGGGGTCATCACACTTTATAGTGTGCCGACATTTCACAGCACGCGACTATTTTTCCATTTCGCCGCCATCGGAAACTGCAACACCAACTCGGAGGCATTTGTCTCGCGCTGAGCGGCAAAATATAACGTACTAAACCGGGTACAGGCGTGTGGTCCAGATTCGTGAACAAGGCCGGTCATCATTAGGTTTAGTGTTTCAATTTTCTTGTTTAAGGAATAGAAATTTAACTGAAATGACAGGCCACATATTTTGCACGTGGTTGACCACCGCAGTGTGTAAACAAAGGCCTGAAAAAAATATCAGCGGAAAAGACGTCGTCGATACCTTTTTTCTGAGCAGCGCTCAGTATACTATGATTTACTGGCATTTTTATGTTCTCGTTAAACAAAGCAATGCGCAGTACCACTGTTTAATATGCCGAGAATCCGCATAAGCAACTGCGTACCTATGCAGCGTGCACTGAACGTGCTGCTCGCGTCGACCATCCGAGGTCGTTTATTGTGAAACGAGGGGCGGCACAATCACTCGTGATCAGCACTTCGATGTCATAATTAACAACTTCACGTAGAGTAAGTAAGTGCAGTAGAGTAAGTAACTAAAATAACAATGGTCGAAAAGAACTAGTACGCACCTGTGGGGTCGATTGATCGCATGGCATCCCTGATTTCTTCCCAAAGCACAGTTTTGTTGATATTCTTCCTATAATCATTGGATCTTACGTTCCACAGGAGTGGCCGCCTCGCCACTTCATCAATCAGATGCTCATTGAAAGACGCGCGCGTGGCTTCAAAAGAGCGATGAGCGGACATTTTCGATGATTCGATGTGCGCCCACGTGCGCGCGATGCAACCAAAACACACTTTGTGCTTGCCGCTCCCTCCGCTTCTGCCAACACGTGACCACACTTGACGTGACGTCACGATGCTTCCCATTGGTTAGTCGCAGCCCGACCACACCGACGCTGCGAAAAAATTCCAACCGGACGGAACTCGATCGCAAGCCGTCTGCGACTAGACCGACGGCCCTCCCCAGTCGCAGACCGACGGGATTCGCAGTGTCGTAGGGTCGCAGGCGATAATCGCATGCATGTGAAACGGCCCTAACTCGGTTTAAGACTACCGCCTGACAGCGTGTACAAGCGCAAACACCAAAAAGCACTTAACTTCGGTCGTAGTCGCTGGAGCTCCGAAAACAGCGTCCTCCGACGGCGCTAGAGTCACTGGAAAAACTTCAGAGTACTAGAGTCACTGGAAAAACTTAAGAGTACCGCATTCGTTTGCCCCTCGCCGCCGACGCGTTCATTGGCCCAACCGTACCACGTTACCTTGGGCTGCCATATACCTTCCAAGCGCCGGGCGGGCCGGCTGAGTTAGAGCGCAGACATCGCAGGTCCCCTACGATTCTTGTTTTCTGATTGTCGCACTCGTGTTTGACTGCAAGGAATCATGCCTGGCTGCTGCGCCTTCGGATGCATCAACCGAACCGAGTCTGGAAAGACGTTTTTCTCGATTCCGACCGGGAAAAATGACCGAGAGCGTCGTTCTGCGTGGCTACACAGAATCGGCCGGGAAAACTTCAAGCCTACGAAAAACACCCGCGTGTGCGAGGTAAGTACACCTTGTTTGTGCTTTTCGGCACTGTTTTAGAAGATATTTAAGCGAAGTGCACGCGGTGTTAGCGATGCTACGAAAATAGGAGTTCATTGCAGGGATCGTTAGCGCCTCGCACTCTTGACGCGGGTACACGTGCTCGCGTTTGTTGCTCATCGCACGCGATTATTCCGTGCTCGTGGCACGCGAAGGAACACTTGTCTAGAGTCCACTTGCCACGCGAGAATTCCGCGTCCTCACGTGCACCACGTACTCGCATGATTTCTCCACGTGAGCGCGCTCTCGCCTCGAGTCACTCGATCCATGGCACCTAATTGTTTTTCGCAGACCATGACGATCACAGTCAATAAAAACATCGTCAGTGCATGTCATGCGTCTGCATAACGGCCGCTTTCTGTGCAGTTGTGTTGGCATGGGTAGAAAAATAGAAATGAGTTAAATGTTAGCAATCCTTAAAGCTGCGTGTTTGCGGCCACGTGCGCGTTTGCACCCAAATGAGCTATTTTAGTTGCGTAAACTTCTAAACCTTTTTAACGTATTCTCTGTCTCTTGAGTTGGTCTTTGAACTTGTTGTTGCAGCTATCTTCCATGTTTTTCTTGTTTCACATGTCTGAAACAAAGCTTCATCCAAAAAGCCCTGGGAGCCTCCTTGGGCAGCCCAGCGTTTGGGTGACCAGCATCACACTTCTAACCATACAACATTTGCAGGACCACCTTTGTGCAGAAGACTTTGAGAAGGCTAGAGTGGATGGGAAGAAGAGGCTAAAGCACAAAGCTGTGCCAAGTATTTTTTCTCACCGTGTGTCAAAAAAAATCAGAAAGCCACCATTCGCCCGCCTTCCTAATTCACCAGCAAACAACTTGGCTGAAGAACAGGCTGAACCTGAAGAGGAAAACTTGCTAATAGGTAATGTTCCCCCTAATCAAAATGTGTTTTTCATACATACACTGCAGCAGTGCTTTGTCGGTCAGTTATCATGTAGCCACATGCAATGCAAAATGGACAATTTCGTACTTGAATGTAACTGGTATTGATCTTCTAACTTTTTTACGATCTGAATCATGGCTTGATACGGTGACCAAACAGAGGAACATCAATTATTTCATTAACACTGCCCTTTTAAGTGTAGCACTACAAGTAATGCAGTTGGATATGTTGGTACAAAAAGTGTTGGAAACCAAAAAATTGCTATGAAAACTTTTGCAGCTGCTGACAGCATAGCAGATGGACTCAAGTCTTCAAAAGAGCCACATGATCATGATGAATCTGCTGATGTGGCAACAGAAGTGCCCATAATCTCTGATATTCAAGAGGATGCACCTCCCAACATGTTCAGTGAAGTTGACGTACTGAAACGCCAACTTAACTTGGAAAGAAGAAAGCGTGCAAGGGCAGAAATGGAGTGTGACGCCCTGAGAAGTTCTTTTAATGGACTTCTTGCAGAAGACCAGCTCCGTGTCCTGCAAAAGGGAACAATGAGAGGGTCATCATGGACTCAGAAGACAATTCAGGAGTCTCTGAAGGTCAGACTTGCCTGTGGGGGAAGAGGTTATGAGTACCTGAGAGGTAATGGCTGGCCGCTCCCTGCTGAACGCACACTACAGAAGCATATTGAAGACATCAAGTTTACCCCAGGTATGCAGCAATGTTTGCAGCTCTATAATAACATTTTCCGAATTGCAGGTGCAACTCAGGACTAGCTATTGACTTCACCGATGATCACATAGCAAGTACTGCTACAAATATTAGGCGGCAGTAGAAGGCTTGCACTCATCTTTTTAGAAAAGATTTTATAAATGCTCTGAAAGTGACAAGGGAGGTTGTTTGAAATGCTGGGCTGAAGCTTGTAATTTTGAATTTCAAAGAAAACTAGCAGTGATCATTCCAGCATGCATGTTTTTCAGCAAAGATACACTGTAATTATGCTCTCTACAATACCCTTGAACTAATGTTAAAGCTATCAAACATAATAAAAGGCTCTTTTCTTGCCATTCTAGGTATTCTTGAAGAAGTGTTTCCAGCTTTGGCATCAAAAGTGGCAACATTCCACAATGAAGAGCGTTATGCGGTTCTAATGCTGGACGAAATCCAACTGACACCTGGTTTGGACTATGATATTACAACACACTCCGTCATAGGTGAGGCTTCATCAAAAACAAATGCGGCCTGTTGTTTACATATCAGGCAGTGTAGTTCTCTTGCAGCTAAAACCAATGCAGTAATGAGCACTGGCATGTGATACTTAATTTAGCAGTGTGGAAACAAAAATGAAATGCAACTAATTTTTTTACTGCACTAATTTCAATATCTAAGTGTTAATGACTAAATGTGTGTGTATAGGTAGGTACACACAGAAAGCCGTTCAAGCATCCCTGGAATACCTTATATTTGTGTAGTTTTAGATGAAACCTGTTATACCTGATAAACAAAGCTATCAAAGTGGTGTCCAACTTAATTTGCTTAAGCTTGCTGCATGACAGGCTTAGATGCTTATGTGCTACTAAACCCAACTCAGCAATATTTGTTTTGATTCTATTTTTGGTGCTTTCCTGTGCTAATAAAACACACTGCATGCTTACTTTATAATGTATGCTGGACAGCTCTGCACTGCTATGCCCCAAATAAGCATTCTTGAAATATTCTTCAGGCCGCCCCACTGTTCCTTCCTCGGACCCAAGTGCAGAACCTGTACTGGCCACACATGCATTGGTTTTCATGCTTGGTGGAATTGCATCAAGATGGAAGCAGACTGTCGCGTATCATTTCACAGGTAAGTAGCAGTTGGAAGTTAAAGTGTTAAGTGAATTTTCATGTAAAGTTGGGAACAACACAATGTTTTCACTTTTCATATGTGCATAACTGCAGGGACTGTTTGGCCAATTCCTAAAGAGTTGCATGCCGGTGATGTGTAACATGAAGTGGCAACGATCCTTCTAGAATCTTTACTGAACTGCCTACTTTTTCTTGGATGGTAGCGAGTTAATGCACAGGGCAGGTTTACAGAAAGTGCAGTTGATGTTGGTTAAGACCACCTAGTGTCGCAGGCAATGACAACCCACAGAATAAAGCCGAAATGAGTTGTCCATACTGTATAGACTGTTACATAGGTATACGAAGTGATGTCTCGCACAACTAAAGCAGCATCCTTGGCACGACTACTGGTGACATGTCATCGCTGGTACTTAGTTTACTTGCTTGCTAAACCTCCTAAGCGGCTGATGAGTGAACGAAGATAGCATGAAAATATGAAGCAAGGCTTCAAGAAAGTGGTTATCGACTTGGCCTTGTGCCCTGCCATGTTGCCTGTGTGCCAGCCAAGTGTGGAGCGGGTGAGAGGCACCACTAATAGCAGCATAATGCAATAAATGCAGCATCAGTATGCATATCCCTATGAGTAAAATGTGCAAAAAATAAATGAAAGGTTTCAGCATTTTATTTTCATTTCAGCTGAATCCTTTGATGCAGCCAAAGTACTGGACTTGCTATTTGAAATCATCAGGCGCTGTGAAAGCATCGGCCTATCGGTGGACTGCATTACGTCAGATATGGGTGGAGGAAATCAAGCCATCTGGAGGCTGCGTGGAATCATGGCCACTAAGTATGGTCGTCCAAGGACCACCTGCCCCCATCCATGTGGAAACAACCGAAGCCTCCATTTCCTTGCGGACGCACCCCACCTGCTGAAGAACTTGCGCGGGCACCTGGTTCGGCAACAAAAAATCCTTCTAGACGACGACACGGTGCGGAAGAACAAGTTGCCATCGAATGAGGTAAGTTGCTGTATAAGTCTCACACCGTCTTTTATTGCTGTTCACCACACAGTGTGCACAATGGATTTTAATTATTTGAAAAATGTTGCGACTTTTGCATCTGCAATGAAGTGTGATGCATACTCCAGTGTGATGCATGTATAGGATTCAGCTCAAATAAATACAAATATGGTTTTACAGTTTTATTTATTTATTCAGATAACTCAAGAGTCCGTTTGTGAGGGCATTACATGAGAGGCAAGCACCTGCAAACATACAAAATGCTACATTAGCCTACACATGTAAATCGACAATGATCATTTGCTTCTTCTGCAGGTCTCCATCAAGTACCTAGAGCAGCTATGCGAGATTGACGAGAAGCATAGCCTTGAGCTTGCTCCACGCCTGAAGTTAAAACATTTAAATCCAAGTCATTATGAAAAAATGAATGTAGGCACAGCATATGCTGTATTTAACCATGCAGTAGCATCTGCCCTACGGCTTCTGGTCGAGCAAGGCAAAATAGACGAAGAGGCCCTAACGACAGCATGGTTTGTGGACCAGGTGTTCAAGTGGTTTTCCCTCATGACATCTCGAACGCCAACTATGGCGTTGAGTGACCTCTGCTCTGAAAAGGGAAAGGAAGCTGTGACCTTCCTGAATGACGTCATGGAGGTCTTCAGGAACCTCCGCATCATTGACAAAGCAAAGACGAATGCAACATGGAAGCCTATCCAGGCCGGCATAATAATAACAACTACAACTGCACTGAACTTACGTGAACTGTATGTGCAAAGCAAGAATTTGAAATTTCTGCTATTGAGTCGCCTCTGCCAAGACGCACTCGAGAACCTACTTAGCACACGATAAGAGTTAAGTCGCCCGTGCCCAGGGCACGGGAATTCAAGTATACTTTGAGAGTCATTGTCCTGGCACAATTTTTCAAGCCAAGCAGGCATGGCTCTTACGACATTGATGACTCTGTTCAGCTAACAGATTTTCTTTCCTCCCGACCTGACTTGGCTGAAGAACTAGGGAATATAAATATGCCAGAGGAAGTAGGAGACCTTGAGCCTGAAGAACAGCAGTCTCTAGAGTATGTCGCTGGTTATGTAGCACGCAACATTATGAAAAAGCACAAGCTCTGTGAGAGCTGCACAGCTTTATTGGCTCAGCCGGCAAAGAATGAAAACAGGTTTTTGGCACTCAAGAACTACGTTCCAGACAAGCAATCTCTTTGCACACCATCTGAAAATGTTATGCACCTCATAGAGTGTGTGGAGACATACTTCAGGGAGAATGAAGAGTCTCTTGTCATGGGAAAAGCCAACATTGATCAAGTCAGAACCCTCATTGCAGCCGTGGAGCCCACGTTCACTGTTTTTCCTGTATGTCACAATGTTGCAGACAAAGTTGTGCGTGAATTTTTGTTGTGTAGGCTGCGCTTTGCACTGCGTGCAAAAAATGAAATGCTGCAAAGGAAAGCAGCACAGAACTCTAAGTGAGGATCAAAAAGTGTTGGCATGCATGCAGCTGTTTCAACTGTAAAGTGAGCTGTAACTTTCAGAATGGTCTAGCTCTTCAAGCATAAACTCTGTGTCCATATCAGTACGTTGTTGCACTGTGCTAAGAATTGACAGCGGGGTACCATTATTCTACGTTTTGTACGTCTCAGGCTGAAATGGATGACGTGTTTTTGTAATATGGGCTTGTCACTGTCTTTAGTACCCTTAAAGGTCTATAGACACCACATCTTTGCTTGCATGTTTTCTTGTTTCAAACGATGCGTTAGACATTCGTATACATGGAGCAGCCTGTGGTATTCGTGTAAAAATGCTAAATAATTTATAATTGAATTTCTTCTTGATGCTGTTCCAGTTTCACCAAACGACGACTGTGACGTCAAGTTGATGGTCACTTGATCCACTAGAAAAACTGATATAATTCCTGACAGGTCATTTTTTGCCATTGCAGGTCTTGAAAGAGGCTGGATTAAATGTTGTAGTGAATTGAAACTACACATCAGCGATTATATTAATATTTAATGGATCACGTGACCAAAACATTAACTTGAAATGACAGGCGTAATTGGTCAATGAAACCAAAACATGACAGAAGAAATTCAATTATAAATTATATAGCAGTTGTAGGCAAATACCACCCACTAACCCATGTATTCTAATGTCTAACGCATCGTTTGACAGAAGAAAACACGCAATAAAGTTAGGTGTTTATAGTCCTCTAACAACAATGGCCATGTGTGTTTGGTGTGAAATGTGTTTTGAATTTGGTCACATATGATGTTCCATGCTGGGTTCAGCCTCCAGGGTCAGGCAAAGAAGAAATTATTCCAGTTTGCAATATTTATTTATTTATTTCTGACTCGTGGCTCATCACTGCAAGCTGGTTCTGGTTTTTTTTTTAAACCTGACCAAGTCTTTGTTAAGGGAGTCGGAAGGCACAGATATTGAATGACTGTGCCTCTGTGTCTAGTCTTTGTTAGCCATTCCACTAATGCTTAATTTGCTGCACTATGTGGGAAAAAATGCCTGCAGGAGTTTTGTGAGCTGAACCCAGTTAGTGCTGTTCATTGTTGCTGTTACTTTTTTTTGTATAGAAGCTGTACGCATAGCATAGAATTTTTAAAATTTATTCAAGCAGTTTGATGCATTTGAAATGTTCTTGGATTGCATTGTTTAGGTGGGTTGTAAGCACACATTCATATTTGTGTGGTAGATGATGCTTTATATACTGTCATCTTGGCAAAATGTTAAGTGTATTTGAGAAGCTGTTCTGGTCCGTGCTTAGGATGAGAGTACTGGCTCACTCTGCTTATTATGGCTTGTTTGTAAGGCTTTGTAGCTTCAAAAACTTTTTTCTGTATTCTGCAGAAGGATGAAATCAGACTTTGCTGTGGTTTTGAGGAGGTACTGTGCAATCGGTGTTTTCTGGTGTTCATGCTCTTGCAGTTTCATTGTCATATGTACAAAATCTTATTTTTGTTCGTATGCACCAAGGGTGTTGCTGTTTGAGAGTTGGTACTTTTAAATTGTGTTTTCAGTACTAGGTAGCTGTTATTGTTATGTTGTACAGCAAACTCCACTTGCTGTTCAAGATGACTGCAGGGGTGATATGTGTTTCTAGCCTTGCGTGTGCTGTTTGCAGTGCTTCTACTTTGTTTATTTACACTGGTGGTGTTAGCCTCCAGTGTGTTCCGTAGGTGAAGCAAACTTGTTTGCTTCTGGAGGTGAGGTCAGTGATGTATACTTTTGGAATGAGTGTTTGCTTGGAACATGCGGATGAAGAGGAACTGGCTCACCGGCATATTTTCTAAGAAACAAGGCTTGCGGGGAAGGTCCTGGCACCAGTCACCAGCGCCCGCTGTTTTGAGTTGTAAGAGGGTTCCTTTCTTGTGTAATGCTGTGCCTTCCCAGTGGTGACAGATGAGGACCTCCGTTGGCTGAATATGTCTCTGTCGGTGCCATTCAGCTGCAGAGTAATGCAGAGTAGTTTGTTTATGACAAGGCAGACAATTTCACAGCTCAAACTGTATCTGCTGATCCCATGGGCTTTTTGAAAGCTTTTCACAGATAGCAAAGCATCCTCTGCAGTGCCATCAAAATTTAATGTATGAAAGAAATGCAGTTGCTTCCACTATTACTACTCTTTATTCTTTAGTCAGTGATTACTCCACTTAACCCAAGGGCGCAACAGCAGGGGCATTTGGTTTACCTCACTGCCATTGTGATGATTGGCGCTGCAACTGAAACTAGTTTGCTAGCACAGTAATTACAGATCGTGATACGTTCCAAGCAACACATGCATTGAAGCTTAGTTAAAGCTGTCTTTATAAATCCGAGAAAAGAAATCATAAAATTCATTAGGCTTCAGAACTTGTAGCTTCCGTACATGATGGATGTTACAGGCAGTTTGCTAGTCGGAAGGAGCAAAACTAAGCCATTTTTAATTTCTGCTTCAGGTGTACCTCCACTTCCAAGTTTCTTCAGCATAAGCACGTTTGGCTTATGTGCCATAAAGAGAAAAAAGGCACTGTCACTCATTTACGTGCACATTGTTACAGGTGGCAAAGTGTCTTAGTCGACCCATTTTTGAAGTTTGCATGGTGTGCCTACTTTATGATCACATTTGAAGGAGAGGCTTTACTCAGAAACACAGGATGATGAAGGAAGAACGGGATGAGCTCTATTTGATAACCCCATTAAGGAAAGCAATGTGTCTAGCCACAACACTTAAACAGGAATGGTGAAAGCTTTGTGATTACGGGAAAAAATTTGTATCACAGCAAAAACTATCAAAAGCAAAGAAGGTGAAAGCTTCATACCTGTAGCGAAATTAAAAACAAGAATAATGACTCACCTTATGACAAAAAAAACTATATTATCTAGAATTAAGCAACCTAAGTGCTCTTTGAAGAAAATCAACACCAGATCTATCATTGACATGCGTCCCTTCCCAACCTATCAATGAGAGGTGCCTCAAGAATCCCCCTAGCTAACTTGTCTTTTAATTGTCCTAAGACTTCTGTGCTTCTGTACAGCAGATAAAAACTACAGGGTTTACAGTGTATATGCAGATATTGAGCATTATTTTATTAAGTTAAGCACCATATTCTCTTGGTCAGTTGTTTAGTAAACGACCAGTCTGCCTATATAAACAGACCTACAGCTATCTTGCAAACCACAGCTGCTGCACATTCAACAAGCTTTGTGGCATACTTCCTATTTCAAACCAGTTTCTTCACCATAATTAAGCTGAAAAGTGTATAAAGCCTTGACTACTTGTGAGGGGAGTGGGAGCCAACGAACACTACGTCTGTGTTGAACTGTTCTGCTGCCATTTCAGAACAGAGATAGGGTGGAAGCAGGGCAAAATCTGAATTTTTTTTTTTCTGCTGTTCCTTTGTGGCACTGAGGACAGCGGGTCATCTATATTCTCTGCACAATTTCTGAAACAGGCTTTCTGCAACAGCAGTGAGCACCGACATGTTGGTCTCCTTGAGTATGTCTCTGCAATTAAAGCTTCTTTGAGTGTTTTCACTTCTCCAATCCTTCTTTCTCCGTCCTCTGTTTCTTCGGCAAGTCTCTCTCTAAAAAGTACTGCCAACTAGCCCAAAGTTCCACTTTGTTCATGACTAAAGCTGTAGGCTTGCGGTCGGCAAAATGAAAGCAATGTATATGTTATATATGGTATCAATAAATGGATGCAAGGTGGCTATCGCTTACCGCGCAAAAAGCGTTCATATTGTTTACTGCCTTGCTTTCATTGAATGTGTAATTTGTACCTGTATCTTTATTACAAATGAAACTGACCTATACAAATAACATTCAAGAAAATATTACCAAACACTGCAAGCATATAATATTCAAGTAACTCATCTTTTGATTTATTTTCCTTTGGTCACCTACACACAAGATTTCAGAATCTGACACATTGCAGTCCTTTCTTAAAATATGGTCAATACGAGGCCCATAATACTTCCTCTTTTCCACTTATCTTTGCTCATGTATACATACGCATTTTGAGCTTGAAACCGACGGCCAGGTGATATTCACAACACATGCTTCAAATTTTGAGCTTGTAAGCCGAGCACACACAATGAACTGAAGTCATCATACTTATGTTTTATGTTGAAATGCTACGGTGCATACCCAAATGATGTTGTGCTTGATCCATAACAAGAAATACAAACCAACAGAACACCCAGTAGCTTTAGTTTCACTCTGTCACTATGTGGCCACATACAATTCAAATGCAGGGCATGTTGCATAAACCGCTCTAAAACCACAAGAATTTTATACATCACCCATGTAACTTAGAAAAACAAAGTGCTGCGTCACAAGCGGGCGTTCCTGCCTTTTTTTTTTACACAGGCAGCAAATCTTTGCAGTATAAGAAAACAGTCGTAAATAAGTTGGGAAGAGTAGCCACTCATGAACGCACTAGACAGCCGCGTTCATAAATCGCAATGTAGCAAACGCTCGCTCATTATCAGTGTACTTCTGTACATATACGTTGCTGTAATCACGCTAGATTTAGTGCGCAAAATGGCCATCGAAGTTGGTTTTTAGGCCTGCTGTGCACAGATCGTCTTACGATCACGGCCAAACACCGGTGCGCACACGACGCACATGGCAGTCGCGGTGTGTCGTGCGTATACGGCGGACGAAGTCGCCCGGCAGAGTCCAGAACGAGCGGTATCCGATTATAAACTAAATTAAACATATCCTATTTAGCTTGTGAAATTATACAGTGAACGCACGTACTTACCTGTGACACTGTCAGGTGTTAGTTTCGTCCTGCTTGGAAACATTCACCAGAAGCCGACGGCGGTCCACGATGTTCATGCCCAAAAGCACAAGCTTGCCTCACTGCGGCTCGAAGTAAAGAAATGTTTCCTTCGTAGCTCGCTCCACGGAAGGGGGAAAAAAAGCGCGTGCATAAGCTCCCGATAGCAGCGCTAAGCTGCTGCCCACAATCGTAGCACAGTTCCGGAAGTAAACACGATCGGCGTGCAAAACAACCACCAGCTGCATTACTTCGCACAAAATAACATTCTTTTCGCTCTTAGCAACCATTATCTTCGTGCGCAAAGCGCTTGAGTAAACACTCAACCCGGGCGGCGTATTTTTTGCGGCTGGACACGAATGCGCCGCGAGAAGGAAAGCACTGAAACGAGGTGGAGAGACACAAGCGTTTGCGGGCAGGTGGGCTGGAAACGCTGATTGGTCAAATAAAATGTGACGTCACGTTTAAAACGTCACGTGACGTTATGATTACGTGATTTTTATTGACGTCATGTCCGGTTGGGAAGAGACATATTTTCTTTAGATTTTTCTCGGAATTCCCCACGTTTTTGACAGCGCGCGCGGGTTCAAAAAGCGCACCTGATGCGCCGCGCTTTCACACACTGCATGCGCGTTTCTATATTTTTATTATATATGATATCCTTGAACTGCTGGTGTATTATTTTAGTGCGCTCGAACGGCGCGCTTCGTTGTGCATTTATTATAATCGCCACTGCCTGGCGGTTTTGCAGACCTGAGAGGTTAAACACGTACTATCCATGCAAAGCCACGCAAATGCGCCTACGGGTGACCACGCCCCTCTATCAGCGCTCCGTCGAGTGCCTGCATTTACAATCGAGTGCTGTAGGACTATGAACCTGACCTAGAGCATACATATTATAATTTTTCCTTGTATTCTACATTCTCTCCATGCAGGAGACTACACTCATAGCTTTCGTTAGTGCAGAAATTTCGTACAACCGTGTCAAAATTTGGCGGTCCGGTTTTTTTCTGCACGACGTTTTGGAGGAGAAAAGCATTGGGTCTTTGAAGGACGACAGTCTATATAAACTCCTATTCACTGTGTCGTCGTACCTATCGTAATTAATGACGACATATAAAGACTTTTGATACAACTCTCGTGATTTAAAACAAAACTGTTCGTTTCACTAACCCGCGAAAAAATATTGCGCGCAATCATTCGCCACAGCCCGTTGCTGCGTAATTTTTGTTTTGTGCGGATTTTCTTTTATGACAGCTGCACGCGATAGCTTATATATATAGTTGCCCAGCCGACCACTGCAGGTACCAGTAAACACCTACCCCGTTTACAATGAATTTAAAAACGCGGTCGGGAGTTGGAATTATTTGTCCGGGACGCTGCGGTCAAAGTTCGCAGTTTTGAAAATTGAAACACGAAAATTTTTGCGCATAGCTAGTCACTCTTGCATAAGTAAATATCTTATTCCTACCCATCATCCCCTTGTCAAAACACATATATTAATGAGAAAAACGACCCATTTGATGCAATTAAGTTCACAGTCCTACAGGGTGGGTTCCACAACAAAGAGAGCAACGGGAGTCGTACTTTATTTACAAATTTGTAACAATTCCTCACGGCATTAATGAAAGTCCGGGTTTATTGACCTCCATCGCCCCTTTCAGAGCCAGTGCTGACCTTAGGAGTGCCGGCGCGTCAAACCTCGGTCGTTTGTCGCCAGCGGCATCTTTTTCAAGCTTCGCTGCCCGTCCGCTTACACAAAGCTCTTAATTCATCCCCCACCCCTGTCTTCCCAGTTCGACGTACCACCTTGTCGAGCGGGGTGCAATTGAAGAACCAAGAACCCTTGATTAAATGCTCCTGCCATTCACCTTTACCCCCCCCCCCCCCCCCCCACAGGACACTTTCGCGAACTCGTATGTTTTGCCGCCTTTTTTCTTTTTCTTTTGTGTGTGTGTTTCGTGCACAGTGCACGTGTGTGTAGTTAAGCTAACTGCGCCGCTGATTCCGCCTTCACTATTCGTACCGAAGACGCTCCTGGAACGTCTCCTGCCCTGTCTGAATTTATTGTTTATTTGTTTGCTCGTTTTGGCCGGCGGCACGGGCAGTACATGCATCTATGATTCTTATCTGCTCCGGGACTCCGCCAAAGTCTGTTATTGTTGCTTTGAGGGCCCGGATGCCCTCCCTCCCCTCGTTATTCCTTTTTTCCCCCGGGCTGGCCTCCCGCGCAAGCTCGCTGGGCGGCAGGGGACAAAGCGTTTTTGTTTTTCTCTTTATTTCTTTCTCCTTTTTCTAGTATTTTTCTTTTGTGCCCATCAAGGGTTCTTGGTTCTTCAATTGCACCCCGCTCGGCAAGGTGGTGCGTCGAACTGGCAAGACAGGGGTGGGGGATGAATTCATAGCTTTGTGTAAGCGGGCAGCGAAGCTTGAAAAAGATGCCGCTGGCGACAAACGACCGAGGTTGGTCGCGCCGGAATTCCTAAGGTCAGCATTGGCTCTGCAAGGGGCGATGGAGGTCAATACACCCGGACTTTCATTAATGCCGTGAGGAATTGTTATTAAATTTGTAAATAAAGTACGACTCGCGTTGCTCGAGATCTCTTTGTTGTGGAACCCACCCTGTAGGACTGTTAACTTAATTGCATCAAATGGGTCGTTTTTCTCATTAATATATGTGTTTTAACAAGGGGAGGTAGGGATAAAATATGCGCGCGGTGGTTATTAAAGCGAATTCGTATAAAGTTAACGGTCTGCCCAATGTACTGCGTACTGCACACACTGCATCCTAGGAGGTATATTACGTTGCAGAAATCCCAATCAGAGTTGTCATTAATTTTCCATTTGAATCCTGAAGCTGTGCTTATTTCACAGCTTGATGTTTGTATTGTGTTTGCAGACCTGGAATCTACTTTTTCCACAAGGTCGACACCCCAAAACCGGCTCTTTATGTGACTGAGTGTATTAGAATGTTTCGAATGTTTTTCGGTCGTCTGTAGACTGCATGACGGAGAGCAGTGAAAATTTTGGCGAGGCGCTAGCTCGCTTTGTTTGAGAATGTTGAAATGTTTTTTTGGAGATTTTGTTTACGTACGTTAGGCGGCTGGGTTACTGGTGAAGGGAAGTACGAGATTTGCCTGATGGTCTGTTTGCTCGCTGTATCGACGTCACTCCAGTATTTTCTCTCGGTTGGGTTTAGATGTCCTTTGAATGGCATCGTCTGCAATGGCGACGGGTATCGCTGCTTAATGAGGACTTCTTGCATGCGTTTGGAATTTTTTACGAAGTCTTCATCTTGGGAACATATTCCTTTAGATCGATGTGCCTGAGAGTATGGGATGCTTGTTTTAGAGTGACGAGGATGGCAGCTTTGGAAGTGTACGTATTGTTGACGGTCCGTCGATTTTCTATATACACTGGTGGTGAGTGAGCTTTCGTTTACCAAAATCTCAACATCTAGGAAGTTAATTGTGGTGTGGGCGCACGTGTAAGTGAAAGATATGTTGGGGTGGACGAGGTGTGTCAGTCCAAATTAAAAAGATGTCATCCAAGTAGCGTTTGTATAGGGTGGGCTTAATGGGACAATCTTTCAAAAATTTAGACTTATTACTATGCATGAAGATGTTGACGTAGGTGTGGGCCATCCTTGTACCCATGGCTGTGCCGTTAATTTGTGAATAGTGTTGATTGATGAATTCGAAGTTGTTATATTCGAGTACGCTTTTCGACAGTATTTATAAAACACGTGGAGCAGGGGAGCATCAAATCACTGATCGAAGCGTATGAACAAAACAGAAAGGAGGAATCCCCTGCTGCACGTGTATTAGATATGTTGTTCACAGCAACATCTTGCATGAAGCTGCAGGGAAGAGAAAAGTCGATGAGACGTAGCCAGTTGTACTTGAGCCGTCTACATCGAAGGATTCACCACCGATCCTCTCACCAGGTTTCGTGAAGCTTGCGCTTTATCGTGCCGGTTTACCACTGTCCTTCTTGCTAGTGAAGCGATTATTTTTTTAATGTTCTCTTTTTGCCCCATTTTCCATCTGCCATTTTTGATCGTGCCATCTTCTGGGCAAGTACTACGTTTGAGGTTCGAAAAAGATGCATAAGCGATCACGACCTATGCAAACAATAACAAAGACGAAACACGCTACAAGAGCACCACTAGCTGCATATCTGCATATCGCGCGCACACGTGCGACTGATTTTCGCTGACGATCGGTCGCTCCCGCTGTATTCAATTAGCTGTGTCGCCAGATCGTCTGTCGCGAGGCGCTTTCGCTGTGCCCGCATGACCGCTTGTCTTGACCTTCCAGGGGAATTGCGCGTTGCTCGCGCGCGGCTTAGCCCGAAGCCGGTAAACCGGCTGGCCACCGCCACATCTGGACCTGGTTTGACTCAAATTGGTCTCAGCCGCGCGCCGCGTCTTGTTCGGTTCGGGCGCGAACAATACGCGAGATTCAAAGCGCTCGGCCGTCTCTGTCTCTATGGGGGGGGGGGGGGGGGCACTTGACCCCAAGGGCGCTCCTTTTCAGCACCACTCCGCCGTCGCCCGCCTCCGATTGAACAGGCGGGGGGTTCAAAGGGGAGCTGCCGCGGAGAGGCCGGGCAGCTCGTCCTAATGACAGCGCAGAACATGCGTCACTGACAGCCCCCTTCCTTTCGCCGTCTTGTCCATCGTGCGTCGCGCCGAGCCCGACAAAGAAAAGGCCGTCACCCCCCCCCCCCCTTCCCCTTCTGAATCGGGGGGCGGGGGGGCGGAAATTCCGCAAATAGTTTCCCAGAGGCATCCTTTTTTTTTCATGGGGTCAAGGAAGGTGGCCCAAACAGTGCGAGGCAACGTTCTGTGTTCATTCTAGAGAAGCAAGCTTATACTGCAAAATTAAACCTCGTCTTTCTCTTCCAAATGCAATTAACTAGGAGTCCTGTCCAACCATTCCAGCTTGTTATGTGGGCACCCCCAACCATTTTTTATTTCCGTGTAACTCGCAGCCCTTCTTCACCTTGGTCATTGTAGCCGCTATTGTTTCTCAAGTACCATGCAACATCTTGTTATTAGCAGTTGCTAATTCAAGCCTTCTGCAGGGTTTGAAGGACGTTTTTAATTGGAAATGAGAACATGTGCACAGGGTGGAAAGCGCGTGATCTGCCAGGAAACACTAAAGCGGCCCCGAGAAGGGATCTTTATTAAGGATGCCAGCCATCTTGGGCCTCTCCACTTGGCAACGACGACAAAGCGTGTGCGGTCCCTATGGTTAGGCCCCAGCTGTGGAAGCCATCCTCGGACACGACCATGACCTTCGACATCTGATGTTTTTATTTAAAAACACAGGGACCAAAGTCGTGCTGTATGCAGTGCAATCGCCATGTGGTTCCATAATCATCCACCTAGCCCGGCTCTTTGGACGGATTCAGGAAACGACTGAAAAGAACAAAAGTAACGAGCAAACAAAGGTGCGCTGCATAAAAGTTAGAACGTAAAGAGACGAAGGCACGCTGCGCTAATGCTGTAGCGAGGTCTAATATGTAAATTTTCATGGCTGGCGTCGATTTCTACAAAGCGCGAGTAGTGCCTACGGAAATAAACAAAGGCGCACTGGAGATGGGTAAGTCTGTATACAAGCACGAGTTTTTGTCTCTACCAGCGATTTACTAGCTCACACCGCGCGATTTTGATGTCTGGCGTCGATTTCGACACAGAGGGAATACGGGCACGAAACGGGACGCTCGCGATCTGCCAGGAAACAATGAGGTGGCCCTAAAAAGGGCCGTTTGCAGGAGCACTTCAACCGCGACCTGCAGCGGCGTGGCGGCGCGGTGAGCAGTAGGCCCAGCAGTGGTCCGTCTTGTGCCCTTTGGCTCCGCACCGACGACACCGGTGCACGACGTACACCTCTCCTGGTCTTGCCCTTGAAGCCGACGCTATCCCTGGTCCGTAGATCTTGACGAGGGCCGCGACGATAATCTTTGACATCTGGTCGATGCCCCGGTCTCTCGCCACGTGATATCGGTCTGCGGCAAACAAGTGTGACATTCCGTGTGTGCTACGAGGATCCACGTTCGACGGTGCGGCGTAGACGGAGACCCGTGACAGCGGCATCATCAATTACCCAGCCATGCTCTTTGAGTGACGACCAGAACAACCGGACCCGCCGCCGCCGCCGCGGTGAAACAGGCTTTATCCTCCCCAATTTCCGGGCACATTGCAGGACAAGGGAGCTGTCAGCGGGCCAGAGCGCGCCGTACCACAGCCGACGCTATGCGCTACCGCGAAGACGACATTCTTTCCCTCCCCCCCCTTTGTCGTGGGCTATCGCCGGGAAGGCGCCCACAGCTTCCCAGAAGGGCCGCGACGGACACCTGTCATGGCGGACAGGCAGTACTCGCCAAGAATGTGGAAAGACAGGCGCTAGTGAATTAGCTCCGAAGAGAGAGCCTGTGTATACTCTCACTTGAGAGAGAGTGGTGGCGTTTTTGTTGTTTATTTAGTTTGTATTGTTAACAGACTCTGGGTTCGAGGCTAAGCCCAACCCAAGGGGTGGTCCCCATCTCGCATGTTATTTTGGATTGGAGAATTGATGCTTTGGGCGGGCCACTGGAAATGACCGCCCTTAGTCCTTTGTTAATCAAGTGCTTAAAAGCACATGTAAACGGATGCAGTCCAGTCTGAGCTGGGGCTCCATGCTTAGCATGTAATGTGATGCTACTTAGGCACTACCCTGCCCGGTCGATGAGTAAAGTAGTGCAAAGTTTGTTCTGTTGTAAAATTATGCTCTGCTGTCATCATCTACAAGCTCGCCTCCTGTTCATCTTCCAAGCCGAACGACACTAGAGGAAGGGTTTGTGAACCATCCTCGAAGAAACGGACGACTATTGAAATTCTACTGCATACACGCTCAGGACGACATCGTTAGCGAAGAGGGCCTTCAGCGCCGAAGCCCGACGGCGTGCAGCTTCTGCCAGCAACCGCTCGAGCCCAACTCCGGAGCCACTCCATCGCCCCCATGAAGTCGTCGGCACGTAAGCTCGGACGCCCCAGCCTCTGATGTATAACTTTAATCATGTGTAATTATTGAATATACCTGTTTGTTTAAACTGAGCCATACGGTGTCTCTTTGCCTCTCCGTCCCGTGTGGACCTGCGCAATATGGGGGTCATCACACTGGTGTCAGAAGTGGGGTCTCAAAGGCAAATGTCCTCTGAATGCGGTGACATTCATGACTTC
The DNA here is from genome assembly GCF_052857255.1 of Amblyomma americanum. Lineage (NCBI taxonomy): Eukaryota > Metazoa > Arthropoda > Arachnida > Ixodida > Ixodidae > Amblyomma > Amblyomma americanum. The sequence goes on along the minus strand of NC_135499.1, from coordinate 38,896,626 downwards.
AAAATTGTAATCAAAAGGGAATCACGGGACTGATTGTGGGACTTTTACCCCCATTTGAGAGGCTTGAGGCACTGGAGGGCTTGAAAAAAAAAATGACTGTATCTGAGGGAGCTCCCACTCCACAGCCGTCGCTCGGAGCAAGCATGCTGGCATTAGGAAGCGTCATTCCGACGTTTACGGGAGATAAGACAGGGGTTCCAATCTGCGATTTCTTTTCCATGCTAGAAGAGATTGGGAAAATGGGGGGATGGTCCGATGCTCAAATGCTGGGAATGGCGAGGTGTAAGATGGCAGGAGCTGCTCATGATTTTGCCTGGCGAGACGAAAAAGTAAAATCCACAAAATTTTTTGCGGAATTTAAGAAGCTTGCGTTTGAGCATTTCGACACTGAACCACGTCACGTGCGGGTACAGAGGTTCCGTGACACCGGACAGATGGTAGGGGAGGACGTGCGAACATTTGCGTCGCGGCTTCAGCGCCTAGCACGCGATACGTTAAGCAGGGAGGAGGAAGGAGACCAGCTAAGGAAGAAATACGCGGAGGATATACTTAAAGAGGAAATGACCGCTTTGTTCGTGGCTGGTCTGCAAGACCCCGTGCGCCGGTTCGTGCTCTCGCGCAAGCCGAGCAATTTCGACCAAGCCGTGGAGGCCGCATTGGATGAGGAACGAAATGAGGCGTTAACGACAGCCGCAGCGAGAGTACGCGTCATAGAGAGAGCGGTGCTCAACCCTGAGGTTGCTCTCTTGGCAGAGCGGTTAGATCGCTTGGAACAGCTGCTAACTCAGCAGGTAGAACGCCAGGTTGAAGCGCGCGCTCAACAGCGCCCATTCGCTGGAAACCGGAGACCGCCACAAAGCTACAGGCGCGGTATGCGAGATTTTGAAGAAATCGTATGCTTCGCTTGCCAGGGTCGCGGACACATCGCCAGGTTCTGCCAAAACGTGCGCCGTGGGGAGCCACAAAGAGAAGCAGGCGAGACACGCCCTAAGCAAGCCGACAGCGGGGCTCCAGATACCGAGACAAAAAACTAGTTAGTCCTCCCCAGCCTGAGGAGCGTGGGGAGGGAGCAGTGGATGATGAGGTGGTGGTAGTTTGTGTGGCCGACGAGGCATGCCCTGTTGTGCGTTGCAAGTTAAATGGTTGCTGCATGGAATTGTTGATAGATACGGGGTCAAAGGTGACATTGCTTAAGGAGAGCAGTTTTAACACGCTTCGAAGGAAGGGGGACCGCGAGGTGTTGGAAGCGTCGGGTGGTATGGCAACCAAATTTGTAGGCATAACGGGGGATCCTCTTGGTATAAGTGGACTCTACCGGTTACACTTTTCTCTCGGCGGAATTGCATTGGAGCACCCCTGCTACGTATGCCCGGACACGGTGTCTCTGCCAAACGGAGTGTCAGGTATATTAGGGCAGGATTTTTTGAGAAAAGGGAAGGTAGTAGTCTCATTCTCTGAGGAAGAGGTTAATGCGGGCGGCTCAAAAGTTCCGTTTTTGAACAGGAGAGGGGCTGAGATTCGCATTACCGATATTGACACCCGTCAAACAGTGGGATCATTGGAGAAGGTATATTCGCGGGTTGCCGTCAGGCTGGTCGATGAGGCGGTCGTCCTTCCTTGGTCGGAGCACATTTTGTACGCGTTTGTGCCTTCAGATGTAGAGAGCGGCGCCGTGGGAGTGATTGAGCCGGTCGACTCTCTCAGCAATGGCCTGAAGGCAGCCGCGTGCCTCGTGACAGTTAATGACGCCCACAGAGTGCCCCTACGGGTGGTTAACTGTAGCCAGCAGCCACTGAGCCTTCCCAAGAACAAAACATTGGCTTTCTTCACCTCTGCGATAGAGCAACGTGAGCCCACCGATACGGTACTCGCAACTGTAGAGCATGCTAGTCCTTCGGCTGCTCCAAAGGTGTCGTTCGATCTTTCTCACGTAAAATCCAGGGAGAGGGAGGCTCTGGCTGGTTTGCTGAACGACTACTCGGAGGTATTCGCCGCGTCCAACCTGGATTTGGGCTGCTGTGGCGTTATAAAGCACAGGATAGAAACCGGCACTTCATCGCCCGTTTACCAGCGTGCGTACAGGATTCCTTACTCCCAACGTGAGGAGATGGAGCGGCAGGTGCAGGACCTGATTGATCGCGGCATTGTCGAACACTCAAAGTCACCCTGGGGAGCACCAGCACTATTGGTGGAAAAGCCAGATGGCTCGTATCGATTGGTAGTGGACTACCGCAAACTAAATGCCGTAACTCGCATCGATCCATACCCCATCCCCAATATACAGGAGACGCTTTCTCAGCTGGGCTCTGCCAGGTACTTCACGGTAGTGGACATGGCGGCGGGATTCTGGCAGATAGCAATGGATCCGGCAGATGCCGAGAAAACGGCATTCAACACGCCCTCAGGGCACTATGAATGGAAAAGAATGCCGATGGGTCTGGCCAACAGCCCTGCTGTCTGGCAGAGAACCGCTGATGTTATCCTGGCAGGTCTTCTGGGGAGGCTGTGCTTCGTGTATATGGATGACATTATCATATACAGTGACAGTTTTGATAACCATTTGCGCGATATTGAGCAGGTTTTGGTGCGACTAAGAGCAGCGGGTCTCAAGCTGAAGCCCTCTAAGTGCCAATTCCTCAAAAACGAGGTGAAATACCTCGGGCACGTTGTTTCAGCTGACGGCGTGCGACCGGACCCTGAGAAACTAAGGTGTGTCTCGGATTTTCCATCCCCGACTAGCGTCCGCCAGGTCCGGCAGTTTCTCGGCCTGACCGGTTACTACCGAAGGCACATAGAGGAGTTCGCCAAGCTCGCTAAGCCGCTCACCGCCTTAACAGCCAAAAATGTCGCCTTTCGCTGGGACGAAAACGCGGAGAATGCTTTTGGGGCCCTGAAAAGGAAGCTAATGAGTGCACCGCTGTTGCGCCACCCGGATTTTAGTTTGCCCTTCGTTATGGCAACAGATGCGTCAAAGTTCGCAGTTGGTGCCGTGCTATCTCAGGTTATCGAGGGCAAAGAACATCCCGTTGCTTTTGCTAGCCGACAGCTGAGCCCCACAGAGCAAAAGTACGGAGCTACGGAAAGGGAGTGCCTCGCCGTTGTCTGGGCAGTAAAGCACTTCAGATGCTACCTTTACGGCCGCAAATTCAAGCTAGTCACAGACTGCCATCCTCTGAAATGGGTGATGAGTGTCAGGGACCCTAGCTCGCGACTCGCTAGATGGAATCTACACCTGCAGGAATACTGCTTTGAAGTTGAGCACAAGTCAGGAAAGACACATCTGAATGCTGATGCACTCAGCCGCACAGCTGCCGTGGCAGCTCTAGATGAGTTTGTCCCCGTAGTCGACCCCGCCGAATTACGCACAGAGCAGTGCAAAGATCCTGACCTGAAGCGAATAATCGAAAGCTTAGAGGGCGCACCGTCTCACCCCGAACAGCTAGGTTATTTCATTGGCAAAGACGGCACCCTGTGTCGGCGCACGAGGCCAAACAGGAAAGGGAGACCAGAGAAAACCGCTTGGGAGAGAGTCGTCATACCTCGGTCGTGGACAGAAAGGGTTCTTCGCGCGTTTCACGATGCGCCATGCGCCGGTCATTTTGGCGTAGCGAAGACACGCAGGCGTGTGGAGCGTTTGTACTTTTGGAGTGGCATGCGACAGGATGTTAGAGACTACTGTGCGAAGTGTCATTCCTGTCTCGAAAGAAAAACACCCAAGGGACGAAGACCAGCTCCAATTCAGCCGTTCCCTGTGGTTTCGGCTCCCTTCGAGCGGACAGGTATGGACATAATGGGCCCATTGCCCACGACCACTTCCGGAAACAAGTACATTTTAGTATTTGTCGACCACCTTTCAAAATACGCGGAAGCGGTAGCACTCCCAGATCAGAAGGCAGACACGGTTGCAAGAGCATTTGTCGAACAGATCGTGCTCCGACATGGACCCCCGAGGCAACTCTTGACAGATCGGGGAACGAACTTCGTGTCGCAGCTAATGAGGAGAGTTTGCGAGCTGCTTAAGATCGCTAAGAAGCAGACAACACCGTACCATCCGGCTTGCAACGGCGCGGTGGAGCGACTGAACCAAACCGTGGCCGGGTTCCTGTCGCATTTTGTTTCGCGCGACCAGCGGGACTGGGACTTGTGGCTCCCGTATGCAATGTTTGCCTACAATTCCGCAGCACACGAGAGCACGGGCGAATCGCCATTCTTTCTTCTCTACGGCCGAGACCCGGACCAGCCTAGTGAAGTGCCAGAGGGCCCCCGTCGTGTCCCATACGCTTCACTGGACGACTATAAGGTTGAGCTAGTGTCGCGCTTGCAAGTGGCGAGGGACATCGCAAAGGAGGCCTTAAAGAAAGCGGCGAAGCGCAGGAAGGAGGTGCACGATCGCAGTGCTAGAGACGCGCCGTTTAATGTGGGGGACAGCGTGTACATTGAAAACTGCCAAAGGCAGATTGGGCTATCTCGTAAGTTCCAGACGAAGTGGAGAGGACCGTGCGAGGTTGTCGAGAAGCTTTCTCCGGTAAACTTCAGAGTCCGAGACGTGAACCGGCGCTTGATAAGGATACACGCAAATCGCCTCAAGTCGGCACCGGTTCAGTATTCACGAAATGAGGAAAGGGAAAGCGCGGATTTTGATGGGGACAGAAGTGAAGCGGAGCGCGCAGATAGTTCGCAAGAAACGCCCTCTCCTGCATTTGTTCGGCAGGCGCCAGAGGTGACGGCCGGAATGCCACCGGATTTACTTCATGCATTGCTAGAAGAAGAAGCGCGCGAGGTTGCCGCGCAGATAACGCCAGGAGAGGCTCCTGCCACGAGCCCTCGCGAGTCCCAAAGCAGACAAAGGGTCACAGACTTACTTAGTATGACTCATGAAGGCCGATATCCGCTGCGAAATCGGAAAGCTAAGTCGGACTAATGGTGTAAACAGAGCGGAGTTGTGAACTGGTCAGAATTGTGTAATGCCGCAGCTCATAACATTGCTATATGCGTATGTGTTAAGTTATCGGAGTTAGTAGTTAAACCTTTCTGTCATTAAGTAACACCTTCACAGGAGAGCATGCGGAGCGCATGCAGAACCTGCCCTACTTCCTTTCGTTATCTATATTTTGGTCTGTGCCGTGATCGTGCTAGAAGTGGGAGCTCCTTTGTAACTGTGGTAAATTTATTTCGTCCAGTTTGGACTAGAAAGGAGAGGCTTGGGTGCTGAGTTTCATGTTTATCTGTAAAAGAAGATCAGTGCTGCCCCTGGAGACGCCAGTATTGACAGCGGAGGCATTGGTGTTGTGCAGTGGTGTTGAGTGCAGCGAAAAGTGTTTTGTCGGACGCACTGTGCGAGGCGATTCAGAAAGACAAGGGGAGCTGCGTGGACTCAAATGTTCGGAGAACATTCTTCTGGAGGGTGAGCGAGTGTGACATTCCGTGTGTGCTACGAGGATCCACGTTCGACGGCGCGGCGTAGACGGAGACCCGTGACAGCGGATCATCAATTACCCAGCCATGCTCTTTTAGTGACGACCAGAACAACCGGACCCGCCGCCGCCGCCGCGGTGAAACAGGCTTTATCCTCCCCAATTTCCGGGCACATTCCAGGACAAGGGAGCTGTCAGCGGGCCAGAGCGCGCCGTACCACAGCCGACGCTATGCGCTACCGCGAAGACGACATTCTTTCCCTCCCCCCCCCTTTGTCGTGGGCTATCGCCGGGAAGGCACCCACAGCTTCCCAGAAGGGCCGCGACGGACACCTGTCATGGCGGACAGGCAGTACTCGCCAAGAATGTGGAAAGACAGGCGCTAGTGAATTAGCTCCGAAGAGAGAGCCTGTGTATACTCTCACTTGAGAGAAAGTGGTGGCGTTTTTGTTGTTTATTTAGTTTGTATTGTTAACAGACTCTGGGTTCGATGCTAAGCCCAACCCAAGGGGTGGTCCCCATCTCGCATGTTATTTTGGATTGGAGAATTGATGCTTTGGGCGGGCCACTGGAAATGACCGCCCTTAGTCCTTTGTTAATCAAGTGCTTAAAAGCACATGTAAACGGATGCAGTCCAGTCTGAGCTGGGGCTCCATGCTTAGCATGTAATGTGATGCTACTTAGGCACTACCCTGCCCGGTCGATGAGTAAAGTAGTGCAAAGTTTGTTCTGTTGTAAAATTATGCTTTGCTGTCATCATCTGCAAGCTCGCCTCCTGTTCATCTTCCAAGCCGAACGACACTAGAGGAAGGGTTTGTGAACCATCCTCGAAGAAACGGACGACTATTGAAATTCTACTGCATACACGCTCAGGACGACATCGTTAGCGAAGAGGGCCTTCAGCGCCGAAGCCCGACGGCGTGCAGCTTCTGCCAGCAACCGCTCGAGCCCAACTCCGGAGCCACTCCATCGCCCCCATAAAGTCGTCGGCACGTAAGCTCGGACGCCCCAGCCTCTGATGTATAACCTTAATCATGTGTAATTATTGAATATACCTGTTTGTTTAAACTGAGCCATACGGTGTCTCTTTGCCTCTCCGTCCCGTGTGGACCTGCGCAATATGGGGGTCATCACACAAGGACAGCATCGGCTTGCCAGAAGCATCCAGGAAACGATGCTGCAAAAAAAGTTACGTTACAAGCGCCGCAATTTGGTGAGTTCTGCTCGAGAAAACTTGCGAAAATGTTGTTCAACCCTTACCTCGGGGTTGAGAATGTGCACGCCCGACAAGCGCTTCAGCGTGGCTGACAGACGGCGGTTCAGCTGGCGACGCCGGCGGTCCTCAAATTGCGCCTTACGTGGCTCATCGAAATGGCGTGGCAAGACTTTGAAGACCAGCACGACACTGGCCACGTTCTCCTGCAGCAGCAAAACGAGGTCCTGGAATGCGCAAGACATGTAGGTAAGCGGTACAGCACTTCATGAAGCGAAATTTGAGATAAAATGCCTACCTTTATGTGGCTGGAAGCGAAATTTGAGATAAAATGCGTACCTTTATGTGGCTGGCGATTTCTCGCGGGTCATCCCCTCTGTCGAGATCGTTGCCGCCAACATATAGGACAACAAAATCGAGGCGTGCCGAAAGCATGTCTCTCGAATCATTTCAGCTAGGCTGATTGCGTCGTGGCCGCTAAAGCTGAAAGTGCATGTTCTCACTAACGGCGAAAGCCGTAAGCGAGAACTGCACAGAAATTTCAGCTGGCTGTCGCCGACGAGCGCACCACGCAAAAAAGCCATACCTGGACAGCTCCCGAAACGCGCCCGCCGCCGCCTAGGTTCACGAAGCGAATGCCCGCGCACCACGCAAGCACGGCGGACGGCCGGACCTAGCGATTCCCTAGGCCGTCTAGGGACAGGTTGAGAGAGGCGCGGCGAGCCCACATCCGGTTGAGAACAAGGGAGAAGCAGAAAAACGTCACGGAGAAGCGCATCCCATCGACCAATCAGCGTTTCCAGCCCACCTGCACCCAAACGCTTCTGGAGAGACGCTGCCTGGTTGGCTGAGCGATTCTCGCGGCCGGCTGTTACCAGCAGCGGGCAGCATCCCCCGCGCTGCCTGTCGCTTGCGCGGCAGCGGCGGGGCGCGCGTGCGTTTGCTCGACGCCGCGGCTGCTGCGGCCACGCGGGGTACGCATGTTTGCTACCCCGTAGGTAATCTGGGTAACACATGGTGCAGCCCTAAAACCACTATCATTGATCTCAGCCAGAAAATTTCCCTAGCCCAGCCTCTAAAGCCTGTATGTTATAATGAACATGGGAAGTGGGGCCAAATCATCGAAGCTGTTAAAATCATCTGTGGCTTTTAACAGCTATTGTCCATAGATGACATGCGCAGACAAACTGCTGTATGGATGCTGGATATTTTTTCGATAGATGGCTCTTTAGTGTATCTGTTCCATTTTGATTTTTATAATGCTGCAGATATGGCTGTCAAAGGCAGATAATGGTCATTTTGTCAAGCATCATTTGTCAAGAACAGTCTTGCATATTGCACACATTTGCAAAAATCCATTTTTTTTTGTGGAACAGACTCCTAACAGTTCTATGTAATAACAGTAACAATACTTTATTGCTCCACAGTAATAATACATCTATTTGTTGAGTCAGCCCAAACTGCAATTTCTTGTAATGGTGTGTACTCAGCAGTCAGTACAAAATAGTTGCAATAGAAATCAGTTAAGCAATTCAGAATGAATGAAGCATGGTAAGTGGATGATCATGATAATAATGGATTTCTACGGCCAAAGAGCGCCATGGCACAAGGTATTTTCCATTTCTCAAGGTGGGGTCAAAGACCCATTTCCCAAGCATTTCACCCTAAATAAGCCGAGCACTAGACCAGGGAAAAGCTTGTACCCACTGTATCACCAGTGGGTACCCGGCGGCACTGGGGATAGAACCCCGCACCTCCCGCATGCGAGGCGAATGCTCAACCACCATGGTCAATGGAGGTTTTGTTTTTTCTTAGAATGCTTTCAGTGAACTATTCAAGTGCACAGACAATCTATTAGTTGGAAAAGACAAAATTCTGGAGACAGAATTTGGAACAAGAAAAGCAAAACAAAACACCATTTGATGGAAAGATTTGGGATGTCTTAATGAGTGTGCAGGTATGTGACGTGTTAAGTTTCCTTGACCCATAAGTGAGCGGTTACCACTGCACAATCTGTTCAAAATGTCTGGTTGTTTGCTAAAACAGAAGACCGGGCTTCTTGGTAATTCATCTTCTATGGAACCGGGCAGAAAAGGACACGGATGCAGAAAAGAACACGATGCCAAGTGTTTGAAACAGGTCATTTCTCAGCAATGTGCAAGAAGCAAGGAAGTTGCTAAATTTGTCACACTTTCACATTGCTGGACTGTGAATTTGTGGCATACCTTTTCCATTACTGTCCATGCAGCCTTCAGGGAACTGCACTATGTGCTACTGGTACCATATGGACAAATTGTCCATGTGAATGAGAACGCGTGCGGTCATTCCGCAGTCACTAGAGTATTTGGCTGCTCCTCTTCCTCAGATGCACAGTCCTCTTCCTATGAGCACATCAATTCTCAATGTAGCCCCTAGCAACAGGAGTACACTTCCACCACTTGTGCATTAAAAGGATAAGAGCACGTGCTTTGCTTCACCCACCCTATGCTCAGACCTTGTGCCAATGGGCTTTCGTCTGCTTCCCCAGGATGAAGGAAAGTTTGAAGGCTACGAACTTTTCATCTTATGAATAGGTCACCTATGCAGTGTGCACTTAGTGTAGTCAACAGATGCACTAGTAACAGTAGTTACTACCACTAGTGGAGACTGTCGAAAAGTTGGGACTAAATTCATTGCAAACTTACTTTTAAGTGTAACTTCCTTCAATTTTTTCAACTAGTAAGTTGCAAGGCAAGAAGCGAAATTTATTGATTACACCTTGTATTATCAACACGTCTTTAATTTGCAGTTAAAAATATTGCAGTTAAAAAGGTGTTTTCCACAAATGGCCAGTGGCTGATAAGGTCATAGCAAACATCCTTGTTCTGTCAAGACGCACAAAGGACTAACCTTTTCCATAGGCACAGTGAAGAACATGATGGGCTTTTGTGCTTTCTATGTTGCCAGAGAGCATCAGTTGGTGCCAGCATATGCACTACATCCGGGGTTTATGTAATCAAGTGCGGGTTCTGACTATTCCGCAGAGAGCTTCCGCAGATATATACCTGTATCTTTTCACTTTGACATAAAGGCGCAGGCGCAATTTCACTTCTTTAAAAATGAAACTGTCAAGAACCACCCCCTTCCAGTTTCACTTCACTTGAATAACACGATAGCCAGCAAGCTCTGGTGTCCTTCTTTCAGGAATAGATTTGAATAGAATAGAAGCTTTATTGTCCGCAATTTTACACATAGATTTTTCTGCCGCACCGAAACACCTTGGTGCTTGTGGGTGGGCAGGCAGAAGCAGTGCACACCATACACCGGACAACGAAACGCTCACAAATATACTAAGTTGACTCATAAATCAACACTATTAAAAAAAAAACGGGCAAGTATATCCTCAAAAAAGTGATGCCACACTCTTGTACAGAGTTCAAAGACGTAACAATATGCAGAAGTACAAGAATAAACCATCACAAAAGTAGTGACAATTTTCACACGCAGTTCTGCCGAGTAATTGAGCCAGAAAGCAGAAAACAACGATACACTGCCCCTTAAATGCAACAAATTCTATAAGTGCACTTTTCATTTTCTAAGTAACTGAAGACAGTCATGCTCATGAGACTGATAAGGAAAATGAAATAAACGAATAAAATAAGTACAAAAGAGCAACATAAAAAGATTGGCAAAGCTTTAAGAAACACGAATATGGCAAGCAGGAGTGAAAGAGAAAAAAAAGTAAAAGGAAAAATCCCGTTATAAAAGCACCCAGTTTCTTAACGGGAATTTTTATTTTTTTCTGTCGCTGATACACAGGAGCTCGTCAAGTAAGCTGTTAAACTGTGGTAAATAATACATATGAGTTCTTTTCCCATAATTAGTATAAACTCGTGGCACCATAAGTCTTTCCTTTGGCCTTAGTGTTCTTTGCTCACAGGTTCTTTGGAAACTTATGTCGTAATAATTTGTTGTTAGAATTACATACTAATATCTGTCTTAAATTCAATAGGCTTAAATTATTCATGATATCTTCATTCTGTCTATTATTGAGTTGTGTCACGTACACACTATTTCTGGAAATCTTACGCAGCAGTTCATTAACTTTTGTTTGCCGAGTAACAGAGCAGCTGCCGTAGATTGTTACAGCGGATCATAGGATGCTTCCGCCTACAGACTGAAACACATTGTAACATGTTTTGACAGTTGCTCCTCGTAATTTGTATATATATGCCTCAACTTGCTTTAACCTTTTACAAATGTATATGACATGTTCATCCCAGGTAAAGAACTCATCTATGCGCAGACCCAGATATTCGACAGGGTGGGTATAAGGAACTGGGATGCAACAATTGTCACATCGCAGTCCATGAAGCCTTAATTCGCCATTAAGTTCGACGCACTTGTGAGGATTCCTAATCCACAGGTTGAAATCGCCTGCTAGACACTAAATTGTCCGTATGGTCGTTTTCCCAGAAGATTTTTAATTTCGAACAAGAACTCACCTATCGGCCCGCTAGGCAGATGGTAAACTGCACAGATGACAAAAGTGTGTTCATCAGACGTTATATTTACAATCACTGTTTCCATGTGTTGTGTAGGTATGGCGGTGCGTTCAGTATTCCATTCGTTTCTATTGTACAGCAGAATGCCGCCTCCTCGACCAGTTTCACGGCAAAAGTAATATGACTGATAAGCTGACAACTCATGTTTCACATGTGGGTTCATCCGCATTCATTTCTGTCAACGCTATTACATCTGTTTGCTCTGGCTTCTCGGATAAATGTAAAAGAAATTCATTCCAATGCTTACGAATACTTCTTATATTGACATGAAGTAAATCGACGCATTTCTTATACCCTTCTTCAAACGCAAACTGCTTTGCATACACGTGCCATCCGTATAGGTCTGTAAAATTTGTGCACCCATTACACTTCCTCTAAGTCATCAATGAATGAATTCGAATGACTTTGTCTCCCTCTTTCTTTCTCATGAAGACCTTGCCGTTTCTTGTCCACGTGAATTTGAAATCTTTCACGCACTTTTGACTTTGCAGCCCACCACAACTGCCGAACATGACGAGTCATGTTGTCGATGATGTATAGATGTCTTCCGATTTTAATTAATCTCTCTTCGCGGCCCATGAATTGCGAACATTTCGATCATTGAAGCGGAACAATACTGGAATTTTTTCTTCTTTAGCTTTTAGCCTGTGAGCAGCATTGACACTCTCGGAATATGGTGTGGGCAAACCAATCTTTTGTGAAAGGAATGCTCAAACACTGAAGATATCTTCATTTTCCCTGAAAGGGATGCCGTGTATATTTCAATGTTCTTGCGCCATGAATACTGTATAACATCATTTACAGCTATCTTTAGTTGTTTCGTCTCATGGCCACTTTAATCCAGTTGTTCGTGAAGTTCGCACATGTGTTTACAAAGCTCTGCAATGTTTTTTTTCATTTTCTGCAGTTTTTTCCATGATGTAATCGTACTGCCCTGATAAAAATTTAATCGATTCTTCTATGCTGGCAACTGTTACAGCTTGCTCTTGTGCCGTTTCTAAGATATCGTATTGTCTTGAACTGTGAATGCTCTATCGACTCCATCCTGTTGAGCATATCAGCAAGTTTCTGCAATGTCTCTGTTCCGTGTTGCACAAGGAGTTGAATATTGTCAGCTTCTGTCTGACTGACCTGTTCTCTGGTTCGGTAAACAATGGTCCTCTATACAGTTGTTATTGTCAGGCAGAAGACTCTATGGTACGGTTACTGTGTCAGTAAGGGTGAAGAAAAGGTACAAAATTCTTAGCATAGTGAAGCTATTATTTAGAGAATAAACAATATTGGAACATTTGCACCTCACAACATTGTTGATTTATGTCGTGCCCCATCTTTGTTGTCAATTTAAAGCACAGCAAAAAGTACAACAGCATGAAATGTGGACCGCATATAAACAAGGCGGCTTTTTCGGTACCTGTTGCAAGTTTGTTCTCAGTGACTCGTGAATATAGGACATGAAAAAATAGTTGCTGTCACGCGAGGACGCCAGGGTGAAAACGGTTAAATGGCTCCGATACTTTCTTGCATGTTCTGCAACCTGTGGGTACAAAATATAAATCAGTCTTTTTGTGCCGGGAAAGCTGCATAAGAAAAGCAACGCGCCATATCTTTTTCTTTCTAGTGCTGCACCAAAGCCAGGAGGGCCCTTTATACCATCCTGGGCAGAAATTCTGCAAATAATTTCCTGACTCAGGGTGTAGGCAGCTTAGTGTGGTAAGGTTGAAAGGGCCCCCTGCATTACTTTGGAATGTCTGTTGGGTTCGTTGGTAGCCAACGGTTGTGATGGGGCACCATCAAGAGTGTTGCTGGCTGGTGTTGATGGAGAGTTCTGGGGCTCTTCAACACCATTCTCAGGAGTTTTGCAAGGGCTGCAATCACCCTCTCCTTTGTAGGACACCTCTCCTGTTGGCTGCTTGACTTGGGACACCTGATGATCTACAGCATAAACACCATTGGCGCAGCATGCCTACAGCTGCTTCTCTTGACAGTTCATGTGATCTAGACCTTGTCAAATACACACAGAGTATGTGACGTATGAGTCATATGCATTACAGAGTTGTCCTCAGTATGATATTGTCAAGCATCCAGAACCTGCATGCTTCCCAGCACTCTGCCTGTCTCTCAATCTGTAAGCACGCCAACAACTGAACTTTAAACATGCAATTTTTCTCATCACAATGGAAAACGTGTTTCTAAGGTACTCAATTTCACAACACTTGTCAGAAACACTGTAGAAGATTGTAATTGAAAGCTTTTTGATCACCGAATACCAGTTTTTATGTATCATGAAGAAGCTGGAAACCATGATCAGTGAGTGAAGATCACAACTGCCAGACAGTAATTTTACCATTTTCTTCTATAGAACAGCATCCATTTCAGTTTCCGTACCAAAAGCTGTTATGGCGCAGTGATGTGCGCCTTCTCGACAAAACTTTTTTTACTGCTTCAACCAACAAATGCAGAACACTTTAGCGGCATCTGGTGACAAAAGCTTGAAGCACCTCATTGGCAGTGCGAAGGGAGGGTTCCTTTCCATCGAAGGACGCATTCGAGAGAGCGTAAACTAAAATAAAATATGACGAACACTCCCGAGAGAGAAAACAAATTCTACGCTCAACAAATATAATATTTTACTGAGATATGGTCACATCGTGGGATACACTGATATAGCAGCAAGGTCTCGCTGCAAGTGGCATTTGTTTGTTTTATGCAATTTTCAACAAAAAATTAAAATTATAAATCTTTGTTTCATATTGCAAAGCTCAATTCTACTACATGAGGCAACACATCATTTCCACCACAACCTCAAGACACGTTTTGGTTAGTCTTCAGTCCCTTTAATGTGAATTATGAAGAAACTACCCATACATCTTTCACCTACTCGCTCTTTTGTGGCTCTACTAAACACAAATGCAATAATGCAAAGCTTATTCGGCTCGCAACTGCAGCTGTGTTTTTCCTTCTTTCGAATGATGCACCAAACATTAGTGTATATGGATCACCATGTGGTGTTTGCCTATCACTGCTATATAATATATAATTGATTTTCTTCTGACATGGGTTCAATCCCTGCTGCGGTGGTCACATTTCGATGGTGGTAAAATGCTAGAGGTCCATGTACTGTGCAAGGTCTCTGCACGTCAATAAACTCCAGGTGGTTAAAATTATTCGGTGCCCTCTACCACAGCGACCCTCATGGCCTGATTAGCTTTGGGATGTTAAACCTATAAAACCAAACTAAAACCACATTGAATTTCTACTCTCACCTGTTTCGGTTTCACCGCCGCGATGGCTCAGTGGTTATGGTGCTCTGCTGCTAACCCAAAAGATGTGGGTTTGATCCCGGCAGTGGCGGTAGCATTTCAAGACAAAACGCTACACTCGTGTACTGTGCAATGTCGGTGCCCGTTAAAGAGCCCCAGGTCGTCGAAATTATCCACAGCCCTCCACTATGGTGTCTCTCATAGCCTGAGTCGCTTTGGGCTGTTAAACCCCACAGTCCAAACCAGCGCAGCTAAGCATCTCAGCTGCCGTAAGCAGGCAAGGCACCCATCGTCTTAGCAGCAAACGCGGGAGTAGTCATGCATAACATTGGTTCGGGCCATGGAAGATGCGTGACAAGTGACCACTTCATTCGAGCGTCAAAACTGTGAAAATTGGAAAGGAACCTGACAGCCCTGGGCGGCTCACCACCACATCTGTGCAACCCAGGCTACGCTAAGGGACTTCAAGTAATGCAGAAAGTTGAGCGAGTAGGTGATTCATTATTAAGCTTGGCACCAGCTTAAGTAAAAAGACACAGAAGAGGCACACGGGTCAGCGATTGTCCTGCGTGCCTCTTCTGTGTCTTGTCTTCCACTTACGCTGGTGCCAAGCTTAATGATGCTAGGCGAGCCACGTGCGTCGTCGGCCGTGGCAATAATCTCATCTCTTCCATTGTCAGCAAACAACGAAACAGCGAACGAACGTAAATGTCTGAGAGCAGATGTGAACATGAGTACATAAGTAGATGTTAAGGCAGGTAGGCGTGAAAGCGAGTAAGCTGAGTGAGTGAAAGGACAGGGGTTGAAATCCCTGTGCCGCGCAATTCTCGATCGTTTTTTTTTTTAAATTCCGCGTGTCGATGGAATTGCATTATCAGTCGTGGGGTGCGGCCTGACCTCGGTGACCAGAACCGACAACGCACTCCATCACCAGAATAGGATTTCGCCACCCTTGTGCAGTATTTGGCCACAACCTCCCATATGAACAAACCAATTGAAGGCAAGCACAGCAGGGGGCGGCAGAAAGTTAGGTGGGCGAATGAGATTAAGATGTTTGCGTGGATAGGAACCGTGGCCCACAGGACAGGGTTAATTGGAGAGATATGGGAGAAGCATTTGTCCTGCTGTGGGCGTAGTCAGGCTGAGGATGAGCGATTGTAAGTGGACAAGAGTCTGAGTGAGTGAGCCACTTCTCATGATGCCGTGGTATGAGGGAAATACAAAGTCGATGGAACTGCCATATAATTACAGCATTAGAAATGTTAGGTTCATTGGATAGAAACATTTTACTCCCGCAGTGGGCCTTTGCTAAATTTCCGGTTTATTGACTAGATACGCTGAATCGTCGCTGAGGTATAACTCGTTCTCTGAATTAACTGGCCTCTAGATTTTGACCTTTAACATGCAGGAAAGTTAGACGAAAAAATAGATTTGAACAGTTCAGTCAGCAGCGTAAAATTCAAGCTTACCTCGAGCGAGTAGCCACGATAGCAAATGGTTTCGTTGTGCTCATCGTCAGCTTTCTGTCTGCGAATTTTGAAATGCAGCTTTTCAAGACTTGCTCAAACCCATGGCAGCACTCGCGCCTCCGCTAAGTGTCGCCAAGAAAGAAAGTCGCAGACATGTGAAAAAAAAAGCACAATCCCCTTCTTCCAGCCCAGCGGGTACCTTCAGAAAGGTTGGGTTATCTACAGTCTCGTCAGCAGACGTGTTGAGTCATGAGCAACGCTGATGTCCCAAGCGATGGGCCATCTTTGGTTCTTGCTATGTGGAGCGCATCGGGCCCACGCTGCTCGTTATTTTCGCGTTCCCTTCGAAGACTCGAGCCATGATCCACTGCCGAGGTTTGAAGCGTCTCTGAATGTTGAAAGTGCTGGCTCTATATCTGTAATATTAATCCTGAGCGAAGTTTCTGCCAATGCAGGCCGCCATGCTGCTGTTGTCACTGCTACTGCCGCTGCCTCATTAACTGTGAGACAAGTGTTGATTTATCTTGCGTGAAATAATTATTTACTTTCAAATTTTTTAGATTTGTTTTATTGTTAACTTCTTATAGCACACTACACAAGATGAATGACTGCTTTTAGTGCCTTTCGGCAAAGTTGCACATGACTAAATTCGGCGGATTTTTTTTTTGTTGATCAAGCGTTAGTTTTTAAGATGGCCGCGCCCAGAAGATGCGTTTGTCCGTGGAGCTGCGGACCAGGCGATGGTCTAGTTCGGGAAGGTTTGTTTTACTTCTCCCGAAGACGCTATTCTTTGAAATTGGTGTGGGTATAGCTGTGCTACACGTTAAAATTTGTTTAGCAATGTTTCTTAGTAGCAGTGCTGGTCTTCTGATGCCAACGTTTTATTTGAAATGTCCGATTACAGGACAGACATATGACGGAAGCAACAACCACTGAAACCAAGGCACATAGGGGAGTGTTTCTATTTGTTTTAAAAATGAATTTGTGGTGCTGGTCAATGAGAGATTAATAATGTATTCCATCGCTGTAAGGTAATCATAAGAAATCAGAAGAAAAAAAGCCACATGCCGCCGGCGGGATCCAAACCCACGATCTACGAATTTCGCGTCCGGTGCTCTACCAAGTTCGGTTAGTTCACTTTTTTAGCCATTTCTTCAAACCTACGAGGCGTTTCGTCACGAATGTGCTTGAAATTAGCCTCCGCATGCTTTTGTACTCTTAGAAACGCACCACTGAGATTTGTGTTGTGAACGCATATTGATTTCACCGACGTGGTCCGTTGCTGCCGCTAGACTCGGTTCTGGCTAGAAGCCAAATTTTGCGCCGAGCGTTTCTTCAGGTCTGTCCAGTGTGGCTGTGCTAGTTCCGCAAAGTTGGTGCCGCGAAATGTGGAGCTCTGGTTAAGGTGAGGCAGCCTCGTAATACTGCTTCGACCTTTGAGCACCCATGCTTATCACTTGGTAGAGAGAGGTTGGTCAGATGGTTCTTGATAATCACAAAGTGAACACGGGAAGGAAAACCTCACGGTGCTTGCCAGTGTTTCAACAAGAGGACTGTTATTAGTGACTTTCTTATGTTTCCTTACAATTTGTTATTATCTATGTACAAGCGGTGACTTACATCAACAAAAGGTATTGAATATCATTGTGAGATTGCTCATGCCCTTCATTTTTTTTGCTCCGGAGGCGAAACCCGGTTGAGGTCAGTGGGCTAATGTGTAGTTGAAACAATTTTTAGGCAACAAAACATGCAGATTCTTAACAGGAGAGGTGCAAGAAAAAGTTGAACATCTACATGTTACTTAAGGTTTCAAATCTTGCTCAACATGAAGCCATTGCAAAGATGCGCACATGGTGTTGGAAAGCACGATCTTGCATACTGCACTAACCAAAGCCAGCTGCTAACTGCTGGTCATAATAAATGTGCTCACACCAGTTCAGACACAGACAGAGGATGGTTGAGGTCATCAAAGGGCACATTGCAGTACACATGCTTCCTGCCGGCTTTTGAAAAACCTACTTACTATGCATCTTATGTGATGTTTCATTTGTCGCATACAGCAGGAGCTAATGCTATCCACATGTGGCTATGAGGGTAATGCCAGAAGTAAGCTGACGTGCAAACACTAGGGAAAACTCTGTCCAGTAATAAACCAAGTTGGCTGCTCTGTGATGCACTTTGTGTGTATATGTTAATGCAGGCCAACATTACAACTCTGTATGCAACCCATGTACAACCGATATACAACTTGGTGTCAAAAGTCTCTCTGCCAGCAGTGAGCATATTGTTACGTGACGGCAAGCCAATGAAAACAGGACTACATGAAAGATGGCGATGGAATGATTTAATGGCGGTGGGCCTAGCGCGAGTGCTCCGTGCTGTGCCACTGCCCACTTTGTCGTCTAGTCCATGACACTACCCAGGGCTCCCGAGCGATCGTCCCGATTCTGCGAACTACAACCTTTGTCCGTAAAGTCCCGAAACCGAGTGATTAAAAAAAATGCATTTAACATTGAAATCATTTGTGCAGCACCTCTTCGACATAATCTCCCTTGCAGTCTATACACAGCTTCCAACGCTTCTTGAGATCTTGGAAACAGTTGGAAAACGCTTCTTTTGGCAGGGCTGTCAGCTCCTTCGTCGTCGCGTGTCGAATGGCCTCCACGCTCCCCATCCAGCGACCTTTTAGGGCTCTCTTCACACGAGGAAACAGGAAAAAATCATATGGGAAGAGGTCAGGCGAGTATGGTGGATGGGGAAGTACTGTAATGCTGTGCTTGCTGAGAAATTTTGTCACGCTGAGAGCAGTGTGCGGCCTTGCGTTATCGTGGAGAAGGCTTCATTGTCCAGATGCCCATAAGTCAGGGTGACGGTGTCGCAGTGCATCACGCATGTGTTGGAGCACGCGGATTTCAATCTCCTGATTCACCGTCCGCCCTTGTGGGACGAACTCATGATGTATGACATTTGTGGCATTGAAAAAAAAACTATCAGCATCGTCGTTTTGGTCTTCTAAACTATCAGCATCGTCTTTGTTTTGGTCTTCTGTCGCCGCACCTTCCTCTACGCCGGAGAGCTTCTGGACTGTCATTCGGCGCTCTGCCTTTTTGTTTCAGGATCGTTTTGAAAACACCATGTTTCATCTTCTGCAGTGATGCTCTCGACGAATGCAGCATCTTTCTCTACCTCGGAGAACAAATCAGCGCTCACTGATGCCCGCGTGTCCGTCTACGTAGTCCTGTGTGAGGGAGTGTGGCACAAGTCTGGCATTCAGCTTTCGTTTCCCCAAGTTCTCACCAAAATTTGGTGGCATGTTGTCTTACTAATGTCGAGAGCATCTGATAGCATGTGGACTGTAATGGTGCAGTCTTCCTGTACGATTTCCCTGATCCGAGCCACGTTGTTTACATTCCATGAGGTTGAAGGGCACCCCTGCCTTGTGTCATCTTCCACCGATGTTCTCCCCAAAACAAACCTCTTGTGCCCGCGATAATGTCTCGTTGCCGTAAGCGTCACGAAGGAGCTCATACGTCTGTGTGGCTGTCTTGCCATGCTTCACACAGAATTTTATGTTTAAATGCTGTTCGAGGTGGACGTCTATCTCTCCACATTCACTCACAGTAGAATGCACAGACTAGCGACAACGTATTTTTCTACATGTAGTGCCATCTAGTGGCCGCCACAGCAACTAACATAAATAGCCCAGGTTAGTCCAAAAAGATGGCGCTACACATACGCATCAACATTTGTTTTGGGGAATCATTTATAGAGAAAATAAATCAGTCTCGAAACTTTACGGACAAAGGTTGTAAAATACAGTGGCGATGAAACGGAAGGCGTGGCGATGGGCGTGGTAGAAGGGATGAACAGAGTCCGTGAGAATATTTTGTATGAACTAGCCAAAAAAATTTGTGCCGTTCTTGATGCCGCATGAAAAAAGTTAACACTGATTAGGAAATAAATGACTTATGTGCAGTAAGAAATGGGAACATTGGCTGTGCCAGATGCATGCATGTTGCGTCCCCGCAGCAGCCATAGCTTGAGCAGTGGCAAAGGGAAATGGAGCTGACAAAACAGCTTATTTGGGGTCATCCATTCTTTGGCTTCCTTTTAAGATACAGCTGTGAGCAGGTAAATCAAGGCACAGAATGTCAAGTGTTTGGGAATAATGCTCTGATTAAATGTACTGCCAGGCTCTGGGTTCAAAAATTCAGCTTGGGAGGTATGCTTCTTTATTGCGCATCCCACTCACTGGACACATGTTGGATGACGCAATACTAAATGTGCCCATAGAAAAAGACAACAACTTCTCATGTCACTTTGCCATACATTTTCGCATTTCTGGGTAAACTGCAAGATTTTGCCCCCACTACATTGGAAAGGCATTCAGGTTGAAAAAGTGAGTATTCCACACACCGTCACATGCCAACAAGCAATGAGTACAGCAGCCTCTGTCGTTTCTCTTCCGTCACTGCAATGGTTTCATATTCGGTTGTATTAGCCACGGTCTGTGTTTCTGCATGCACCCCAGGCACATTTTCAGCACACGAGTCAGTTATTTCCATATCAGTGCTCACTTTTGTAGCAAGATGTAAAGAACAGTAAAAACTTTTCTGGTTACCTTGTGCAATGGTGGTGCATCTGCCACCAGTTCAGTTATTTTGGTCAAGCTTCAGCAGTGGTGGATTTTCGAAACAAAGGTACAGCATCTACAAGCGAGTGACAGGGTACAAGAACAAAGATAAAACTCGGAGCCAGATAGCTCTGCTGTTACTAGTTAGACAGCTGGAACTCCAACAAAAGTATGAGACCTTCACACTTCTGTGCCGCAACAAAAAATCTAAGACGTCCTGAATCGCTTCGATCAGCATTTCACAAGGGACTGCAGTACAACATATGCATCGAAGTATTGCACCACATGAAGTAATGACAAGCCAAGCTTTTGACAGATTCGTGCAAGCTGTTAACGTACAAGAGGGTCAAATCAGCACTATGCACAACAAGATGATTACGAACCGTGTAGGCATGGAATCGGTGACACCGCACTCTGCGAATGTTTTTTTTGCATGAAAAGACACTTGTCCTATGGAAAGCATTCAGCCACTGCATGGGAGCACAGCTATGTTGTACGTCAAAGAAATGCAAGCACCCAGGTCGGAGGATCTCGCACCACATTGTAACCGACCAAAAGCTTCTGACCTCATGCTAGGCGAAAACTCCGAATGTGTGCTTGCTTGCTGCCAACCGTTTCAAAGTGTCCTCATCGACAGAGGCCCACATCAGTGCCAGCTTTCAAAGACCAATGCAACACGTGTGGCACACCCAGCTGTTACACTGTGTAACAACGAAGATTTGTCAACGCGGTAGTGGCAGTGCTATCGCTGAGCGTGCGCTACTGGCTGGCTCTAGAACAACCGCCGACGGCCAGAAGAACACCGTTCAGTGCCTGGTTCTTTCAGGGCCATTAAACCCCTTTTCAACTGCATCATGTTGCTAGCCCTTGAACATTTGCATATGGTGTGAACATTGTTCAAAGGTGCACCCCCCTTCGTTAGATGCATTCACTGTTTGTCCTACCTGCCAGTGCTAATTAGCCTTAATGACAGTGCAATCACTTGCACTGATGCAGTAGCACGATTGCAGGGAGAGTTCTTTCTAGTGGATTTCACCGGGTGCATCAAGACTGAATTCTTTGTTGTTATTCTGCAAAGTGCAGTAACGTTTGGGTAATGTGACTCCCAGAGACTGAAGTTCATCCCACACCTCGACAAACTTCACTGTGGGTCAGCTGATATGAAAGCCAGAAATGAAGAGTTGGCAAGCATAATTGAGCATTACAGCGATGTACTTGTTAAAGGGACAGGTCTTCTGCATGAAGAGTACACAGTAGCACTGGACAAAAGTTCGGAATATTCATTTTGGCGCCATATGGATTCTCATCAGACATGAATGGTGAGTTAAATCAAGAAATGCAAACCCAGGGAAAAAAACAAGTGTTCACACAAGTTGCTGAACCAGCCCATTGGCAATTCTGAATAAAAAAAGATGATTGTGTTCAGACCCATGAAATCTGAATGAGGCAAACATCCATACATCTGAATGCTGAAATTTCATACCTTGCTGTCAAATTTAAATGGTGGATCAGCGTTACTCAGATAAGCTGAAGTTAGCAGGGACCGGCTACACTGGCTCAGAGGCTTCGGCATTTGGCTGCTGGCTTAAATGGCTGTATTTCAATGAAGGCAAAATACAAAAGCACCTGTGTGCTGTGCAATGTGAGAGAACAAAAGAACCCCAGTTGCTCCAAATTAATCCGGAGCTCTGCACTATGGCTTCCCTTATTGTCCGAGTGACACTTCGGGACATTAAACCCCACAATCTGCAATTTGAAGCCAGCAATGGCGAAGATCGGTTACCTTGGCCATGTGGTGTCTGCTGATGGAGTCAAAGCAGATACAACAAAGGTCAAACCTTTCATGCAAAACATTTAGCCAACTGGCCAACAAGACGTACAGTGCTTTCTGGGTATGGCTAACTTCTTGACAAAGCTTACACCACAAGGAGACCTCTAGTTTGGGCTAGTTGGTTCATGATTCACAAAGAAAACGGCGCGAAATACGGGGACAAAAGGGAAACAAATATGACGGGACCATCGCCAACTTACAACTGAGTTTTATTTCGCGCAAAGCCTGCCTTTTTATAAGCCAACACGCCGTAACAACCGTGCACTCACGCATTCGCAAAGTCACGAAGCCAACTCACGCCGTGCAACAGATCACTGAAAGGGATCTAATACATGAAGCAGGATAAGTAACCAAGTAACATTTTATCATGGCCATCTGGAAGAAAAACCCAAGGGACGTGAAGAAAAATATAACAAACAGCTCTGCACAAGTATGAACATCAAACGATCATGACCACGCAAACCCTTAACCGAAAACTATACAACTACATGAGGAGTGACACCAGATGACCAACAGGACACGTGGAAAAGAATGAAAATTTAAGACCAAAGAGCGTCAAAAGTAAAAAAAGACGGCGAAAGGCGTGATGAGTGCGAAAACCTTTAACATTTGGAGCCGGTCAACCGGCAACCATATGAATGATATCCGATGGCCAACAAGAACATGGAAAAAAAGGGAAAAAAGTCAAAAACAGGTTCAGACCAATGTCTGCGTCAAAGGCACAAAAAGCAGACGGGAATTTGCGCAAACAACGGCACTTCGTCAGAAAGAATAGCACCCAATGCTGTAGGGAGTGCACGAAAAAACAATAAACCTACAAAATTCCTTCTAGCAAAGTGAAATCCTCATTGCTAAGCGTAATGGATGGCTTGCTGACCCATCTGCTCCCTTCTTTCCTGATATAAAAAGGCTTCCATCACCTCTCTCTACTCTGTCCTTTCCACTCCTCAAGAAGATAGTTTTCTCGAACTCAGGACGGCAATTCCTGCAAGCTTTGCAGGGATCCACTGGGAAGCTTCCTTCAATATTTCGCAGGTCTCGGCAGTGCTCGCTGGCACGCTCATTGAAACATCGACCTGTTTGGCCAATGTATATGAGCCCGCAGCATAAGGGAATCGGGTAAACAACCAGAGTTCTGCACTGTGTGAACTTGTTTTGTTGTTTCACAGTACAAGCCGGTTGTTTTTCTCAGTTATTCATGGCGCAAAGCCTAGAAAGTTTGCATGGGGCTGAGAATGTGACCTGAACGTTATGTCTGCCTGCTACTTTAAGGTTGTGCAAAACCTTGTGGATGTACGGTATTACAGCCACACGACGAAATCGGATCTCTGCTTTCAGGACCTTGCTTCAATTTCTGCAGAATGGCTTCACACACGGAAGAAACCACACAAGAAGGGTACCCTGCTTTTAACTGCTGAACTTGAGCGCTGAAACTTGACGAGGTCATATGGGGGCATGATTTGTTCAAAGCCGCTTGTAAAGAGTTCGAAACAATCGCCGTTTCACAAGCTTCGAATGAGCACTGTTAAAAAGGGAGCAAACCTTTCTTTGAATGTGGACTATACATCCAACACAAGTCATCTTAAGAAACCGTATCCTAAGATCGAAGAACTGGAGTTCACCATTTGTCGGGACCTTTTTTGTCACGGTTGTTACGGCGTGTTGCCTTACAAAAGTGCAAGTTTTACGCAAAATAAAATTCAGTTGTAAGTTGGCGCTGGTCCTGTCGTGTTTGTTCCTCTTTTGTACTCATATTTCGTGCTGTTGTCTTTGTGATTTACACCACAGCTAGCCCAACAAACCCAATTCAAGTGGCTGTTGCACAAGAGCACCCTTTTGTTCAATGTCCAGTTCCATGCGATTTTGCATGAGGAACCGCATCTTTGACACTCAGATGCAAGCTGTGAAGGCGTTTTGTTTTCCTGCTGCCAGCTGTTTTCAAAGGCCGACCGGCATGAACTCTAGCTGCGCCTCGTGTGACACCTGGACGGCGCCTTGCTAGTCCAGTTGGTTGCACCTTGATGATGCGGCCGCACCTCAGTGAACTTGCTTTTGCTGCTGTTGAAGCAAGATGCATCGCAACTACTTGAGGCTCTGTGCGCGCTCTCTTCAACAGTGCCAGGTCTCTTTGGAGCAGGGTGAGATAAAATGGGTTATCTGCAGCCAAACTGTATTGCCGCCACAGCTCTTCTGTGATGTTCTTGAGTACCTCAGTAGCATCCTGTGAAAAACCCAAAATAGCTCAGAGATCTGTGAAGTGAGGCACTAAAGTACCAACTGTAATGACTTTTGCAATGTACCTCTAGCACCCCACTCACTTTTCTGTACTTTTTGTCCTTTCATCTTATTGTTTACAGCTGCCCTTGGTTATAATGGCCATGTGTTTAGGTTATTCCGATATGGGCACTATAATTTACAAAGCAAATTGCACTGTGGAAGTTTGCAAGGTGCCAACATGATGGATTGTGGAAAAGTAGAACATCAATGCACTGCATCAAGTGAGAGCGTGGGAAGGATAAGCTGGAGCATATCTTGCAATAAACCTGCATCCTCATATACTTGGCACTACTAACGATGCTCATGTCATGAAAGTTATATTACATACATCAAGTACATAAATGTTTAATGCGCAAACACAGAGAAGTAAGCTGTTTGTCGATCGTTTTTACAAATAAACAGTTTTTTGGACTCGCTGAATTATTCAACATGCCTGTGAGGCACGGTACCACAAAAAACTTCCAATAAGAAGCAAGAAATACTGAAACAGCTATGCACTCTGGTTACGAGGAAACTTTCACATTACACTTCTACTCTGTGACCAATGCTGCCTTTGAAATCTCTGTTCATTGCTGAAATCGGTGTAGTAGCATAGTGAGAGGGTTGGTTAATGCGAGTCCAGTTACAGTTTTGAGCAGGACAGAGAGAGGTTTCAGCTCCTCTTAAATGAGAACCTTGCATACTGCTTTAGGGAACTGCCATGCAGTGTGACATTCCGTGTGTGCTACGAGGATCCACGTTCGACGGCGCGGCGTAGACGGAGACCCGTGACAGCGGCATCATCAATTACCCAGCCATGCTCTTTGAGTGACGACCAGAACAACCGGACCCGCCGCCGCCCCGGGGAAACAGGCTTTATCCTCCCCAATTTCCGGGCCAGAGCGCGCCGTACCACAGCCGACGCTATGCGCTACCGCGAAGACAACATTCTTTCCCTCCTCCCCCTTTGTCGTGGGCTATCGCCGGGAAGGCACCCACAGCTTCCCAGAAGGGCCGTGACGGACACCTGTCAGACAGACAGGCAGTACTCGCCAAGAATGTGGAAAGACAGGCGCTAGTGAATTAGCTCCGAAGAGAGAGCCTGTGTATACTCTCACTTGAGAGAGAGTGGTGGCGTTTTTGTTGTTTATTTAGTTTGTATTGTTAACAGACTCTGGGTTCGAGGCTAAGCCCAACCCAAGGGGTGGTCCCCATCTCGCATGTTATTTTGGATTGGAGAATTGATGCTTTGGGCGGGCCACTGGAAATGACCGCCCTTAGTCCTTTGTTAATCAAGTGCTTAAAAGCACATGTAAACGGATGCAGTCCAGTCTGAGCTGGGGCTCCATGCTTAGCATGTAATGTGATGCTACTTAGGCACTAACCTGCCCGGTCGATGAGTAAAGTAGTGCAAAGTTTGTTCTTTTGTAAATTCAGTTCTGCTTTTTCCAGTTTAACTCTCTGTATATGTATGTTGTAAAATTATGCTCTGCTGTCATCATCTACAAGCTCGCCTCCTGTTCATCTTCCAAGCCGAACGACACTAGAGGAAGGGTTTGTGAACCATCCTCGAAGAAACGGACGACTATTGAAATTCTACTGCAAGCACGCGCAAACCGAGTCTGAGCTGAGGACGACATCGTTCGCCAAGAGGGCCTTCAGCGCCGAAGCCCGACGGCGTGCAGCTTCTGCCAGCAACCGCTCGAGCCCAACTCCGGAGCCACTCCATCGCCCCCATGAAGTCGTCGGCACGTAAGCTCGGACGCCCTAGCCTCTGATGTATAACCTTAATCATGTGTAATTATTGAATATACCTGTTTGTTTAAACTGAGCCATACGGTGTCTCTTTGCCTCTCCGTCCCGTGTGGACCTGCGCATTATGGGGGTCATCACACTGGTGTCAGAAGTGGGGTCTCAAAAGCAAATGTCCTCTGATTGCTGTGACATTCATGACTTCAAAATTGTAATCAAAAGGGAATCACGGGACTGATTGTGGGACTTTTACCCCCATTTGAGAGGCTTGAGGCACTGGAGGGCTTGAAAAAAAAAAGACTGTATCTGAGGGAGCTCCCACTCCACAGCCGTCGCTCGGAGCAAGCATGCTGGCATTAGGAAGCGTCATTCCGACGTTTACGGGAGATAAGACAGGGGTTCCAATCTGCGATTTCTTTTCCATGCTAGAAGAGATTGGGAAAATGGGGGGATGGTCCGATGCTCAAATGCTGGGAATGGCGAGGTGTAAGATGGCAGGAGCTGCTCATGATTTTGCCTGGCGAGACGAAAAAGTAAAATCCACAAAATCATTTGCGGAATTTAAGAAGCTCGCGTTTGAGCATTTCGACACTGAACCACGTCACGTGCGGGTACAGAGGTTCCGTGACGCCGGACAGATGGTAGGGGAGGACGTGCGAACATTTGCGTCGCGGCTTCAGCGCCTAGCACGCGATACGTTAAGCAGGGAGGAGGAAGGAGACCAGCTAAGGAAGAAATACGCGGAGGATATACTTAAAGAGGAAATGACCGCTTTGTTCGTGGCTGGTCTGCAAGACCCCGTGCGCCGGTTCGTGCTCTCGCGCAAGCCGAGCAATTTCGACCAAGCCGTGGAGGCCGCATTGGATGAGGAACGAAATGAGGCGTTAACGACAGCCGCAGCGAGAGTACGCGTCATAGAGAGAGCGGTGCTCAACCCTGAGGTTGCTCTCTTGACAGAGCGGTTAGATCGCTTGGAACAGCTGCTAACTCAGCAGGTAGAACGCCAGGTTGAAGCGCGCGCTCAACAGCGCCCATTCGCTGGAAACCGGAGACCGCCACAAAGCTACAGGCGCGGTATGCGAGATTTAGAAGAAATCGTATGCTTCGCTTGCCAGGGTCGCGGACACATCGCCAGGTTCTGCCAAAACGTGCGCCGTGGGGAGCCACAAACAGAAGCAGGCGAGACATGCCCTAAGCAAGCCTACAGCGGGGCTCCAGATACCGAGTCAAAAAACTAGTTAGTCCTCCCCAGCCTGAGGAGCGTGGGGAGGGAGCAGTAGATGATGAGGTGGTGGTAGTTTGTGTGGCCGACGAGGCATGCCCTGTTGTGCGTTGCAAGTTAAATGGTTGTTGTATGGAATTGTTGATAGATATGGGGTCAAAGGTGACATTGCTTAAGGAGAGCAGTTTTAACACGCTTCGAAGGAAGGGGGACCGCGAGGTGTTGGAAGCGTCTGGTGGTATGGCAACCAAATTTGTAGGCATAACGGGGGATCCTCTTGGCATAAGTGGACTCTACCGGTTACACTTCTCTCTCGGCGGAATTGCATTGGAGCACCCCTGCTACGTATGCCCGGACACGGTGTCTCTGCCAAACGGAGTGTCAGGTATATTAGGGCAGGATTTTTTGAGAAAAGGGAAGGTAGTAGTCTCATTCTCTGATGAAGAGGTTAATGCGGGCGGCTCAAAAGTTCCGTTTTTGAACAGGAGAGGGGCTGAGATTCGCATTACCGATATTGACACCCGTCAAACAGTGGGATCATTGGAGAAGGTATATTCGCGGGTTGCCGTCCGGCTGGTCGAGGAGGCGGTCGTCCTTCCTTGGTCGGAGCACATTTTGTACGCGTTTGTGCCTTCAGATGTAGAGAGCGGCGCCGTGGGAGTGCTTGAGCCGGTCGACTCTCTCAGCAATGGCCTGAAGGCAGCCGCGTGCCTCGTGACAGTTAATGACGCCCACAGAGTGCCCCTACGGGTGGTTAACTGTAGCCAGCAGCCACTGAGCCTTCCCAAGAACAAAACATTGGCTTTCTTCACCTCTGCGATAGAGCAACGTGAGCCCACCGATACGGTGCTCGCAACTGCAGAGCATGCTAGTCCTTCGGCTGCTCCAAAGGTGTCGTTCGATCTTTCTCACGTAAAATCCAGGGAGAGGGAGGCTCTGGCTGGTTTGCTGAACGACTACTCGGAGGTATTCGCCGTGTCCAACCTGGATTTGGGCTGCTGTGGCGTTATAAAGCACAGGATAGAAACCGGCACTTCATCGCCCGTTTACCAGCGTGCGTACAGGATTCCTTACTCCCAACGTGAGGAGATGGAGCGGCAGGTGCAGGACCTGATTGATCGCGGCATTGTCGAACACTCAAAGTCACCCTGGGGAGCACCAGCACTATTGGTGGAAAAGCCAGATGGCTCATATCGATTGGTAGTGGACTACCGCAAACTAAATGCCGTAACTCGCATCGATCCATACCCCATCCCCAATATACAGGAGACGCTTTCTCAGCAGGGCTCTGCCAGGTACTTCACGGTAGTGGACATGGCGGCGGGATTCTGGCAGATAGCAATGGATCCGGCAGATGCCGAGAAAACGGCATTCAACACGCCCTCAGGGCACTATGAATGGAAAAGAATGCCGATGGGTCTGGCCAACAGCCCTGCTGTCTGGCAGAGAACCGCTGATGTTATCCTGGCAGGTCTTCTGGGGAGGCTGTGCTTCGTGTATATGGATGACATTATCATATACAGTGACAGTTTTGATAACCATTTGCGCGATATTGAGCAGGTTTTGGTGCGACTAAGAGCAGCGGGTCTCAAGCTGAAGCCCTCTAAGTGCCAATTCCTCAAAAACGAGGTGAAATACCTCGGGCACGTTGTTTCAGCTGACGGCGTGCGACCGGACCCTGAGAAACTAAGGTGTGTCTCGGATTTTCCATCCCCGACTAGCGTCCGCCAGGTCCGGCAGTTTCTCGGCCTGATCGGTTACTACCGAAGGCACATAGAGGAGTTCGCCAAGCTCGCTAAGCCGCTCACCGCCTTAACAGCCAAAAATGTCGCCTTTCGCTGGGACGAAAACGCGGAGAATGCTTTTGGGGCCCTGAAAAGGAAGCTAATGAGTGCACCGCTGTTGCGCCACCCGGATTTTAGTTTGCCCTTCGTTATGGCCACAGATGCGTCAAAGTTCGCAGTTGGTGCCGTGCTATCTCAGGTTATCGAGGGCAAAGAACATCCCGTTGCTTTTGCTAGCCGACAGCTGAGCCCCACAGAGCAAAAGTACGGAGCTACGGAAAGGGAGTGCCTCGCCGTTGTCTGGGCAGTAAAGCACTTCAGATGCTACCTTTACGGCCGCAAATTCAAGCTAGTCACAGACTGCCATCCTCTGAAATGGGTGATGAGTGTCAGGGACCCTAGCTCGCGACTCGCTAGATGGAATCTACACCTGCAGGAATACTGCTTTGAAGTTGAGCACAAGTCAGGAAAGACGCATCTGAATGCTGATGCACTCAGCCGCACAGCTGCCGTGGCAGCTATAGATGAGTTTGTCCCCGTAGTCGACCCCGCCGAATTACGCACAGAGCAGTGCAAAGATCCTGACCTGAAGCGAATAATCGAAAGCTTAGAGGGCCCCCGTCGTGTCCCATACGCTTCACTGGACGACTATAAGGTTGAGCTAGAATCGCGCTTGCAAGTGGCGAGGGACATCGCAAAGGAGGCCTTAAAGAAAGCGGCGAAGCGCATGAAGGAGGTGCACGATCGCAGTGCTAGAGACGCGCCGTTTAATGTGGGGGACAGCGTGTACATTGAAAACTGCCAAAGGCAGATTGGGCTAGCTCGTAAGTTCCAGACGAAGTGGAGAGGACCGTGCGAGGTTGTCGAGAAGCTTTCTCCGGTAAACTTTAGAGTCCGAGACGTAAACCGGCGCTTGATAAGGATACACGCAAATCGCCTCAAGTCGGCACCGGTTCAGTATTCACGAAATGAGGAAAGGGAAAGCGCGGATTTTGATGGGGACAGAAGTGAAGCGGAGCGCGCAGATAGTTCGCAAGAAACGCCCTCTCCTGCATTTGTTCGGCAGGCGCCAGAGGTGACGGCCGGAATGCCACCGGATTTACTTCATGCATTGCTAGAAGAAGAAGCGCGCGAGGTTGCCGCGCAGATAACGCCAGGAGAGGCTCCTGCCACGAGCCCTCGCGAGTCCCAAAGCAGACAAAGGGGCACAGACTTACTTAGTATGACTCATGAAGGCCGATATCCGCTGCGAAATCGGAAAGCTAAGTCGGACTAATGGCGTAAACAGAGCGGAGTTGTGAACTGGTTAGAATTGTGTAATGCCGCAGCTCATAACATTTCTATATGCGTATGTGTTAAGTTATCGGAGTTAATAGTTAAACCTTTCTGTCATTAAGTAACACCTTCACAGGAGAGCATGCGGAGCGCATGCAGAACCTGCCCTACTTCCTTTCGTTATCTATTTTTTTTTGTCTGTGCCGTGATCGTGCTAGAAGTGGGAGCTCCTTTGTAACTGTGGTAAATTTATTTCGTCCAGTTTGGACTAGAAAGGAGAGGCTTGGGTGCTGAGTTTCATGTTTATCTGTAAAAGAAGATCAGTGCTGCCCCTGGAGACGCCAGTTATAACAGCGGAGGCATTGGTGTTGTGCAGTGGTGTTGAGTGCAGCGAAAAGTGTTTTGTCGGACGCACTGTGCGAGGCGATTCAGAAAGACAAGGGGAGCTGCGTGGACTCAAATGTTCGGAGAACATTCTTCTGGAGGGTGAGCGAGTGTGACATTCCGTGTGTGCTACGAGGATCCACGTTCGACGGCGCGGCGTAGACGGAGACCCGTGACAGCGGCATCATCAATTACCCAGCCATGCTCTTTGAGTGACGACCAGAACAACCGGACCCGCCGCCGCCCCGGGGAAACAGGCTTTATCCTCCCCAATTTCCGTGCCAGAGCGCGCCGTACCACAGCCGACGCTATGCGCTACCGCGAAGAGGACATTCTTTCCCTCCTCCCCCTTTGTCGTGGGCTATCGCCGGGAAGGCACCCACAGCTTCCCAGAAGGGCCGCGACAGACACCTGTCATGGCGGACAGGCAGTACTCGCCAAGAATGTGGAAAGACAGGCGCTAGTGAATTAGCTCCGAAGAGAGAGCCTGTGTATACTCTCACTTGAGAGAGAGTGGTGGCGTTTTTGTTGTTTATTTAGTTTGTATTGTTAACAGACTCTGGGTTCGAGGCTAAGCCCAACCCAAGGGGTGGTCCCCATCTCGCATGTTAATTTGGATTGGAGAATTGATGCTTTGGGCGGGCCACTGGAAATGACCGCCCTTACTCCTTTGTTAATCAAGTGCTTAAAAGCACATGTAAACGGATGCAGTCCAGTCTGAGCTGGGGCTCCATGCTTAGCATGTAATGTGATGCTACTTAGGCACTAACCTGCCCGGTCGATGAGTAAAGTAGTGCAAAGTTTGTTCTTTTGTAAATTCAGTTCTGCTTTTTCCAGTTTAACTCTCTGTATATGTATGTTGTAAAATTATGCTCTGCTGTCATCATCTACAAGCTCGCCTCCTGTTCATCTTCCAAGCCGAACGACACTAGAGGAAGGGTTTGTGAACCATCCTCGAAGAAACGGACGACTATTGAAATTCTACTGCAAGCACTCGCAAGCCGAGTCTGAGCTGAGGACGACATCGTTCGCCAAGAGGGCCTTCAGCGCCGAAGCCCGACGGCGTGCAGCTTCTGCCAGCAACCGCTCGAGCCCAACTCCGGAGCCACTCCATCGCCCCCATGAAGTCGTCGGCACGTAAGCTCGGACGCCCCAGCCTCTGATGTATAACCTTAATCATGTGTAATTATTGAATATACCTGTTTGTTTAAACTGAGCCATACGGTGTCTCTTTGCCTCTCCGTCCCGTGTGGACCTGCGCATTATGGGGGTCATCACAGCAGCCAGACTTGAAACTCATATATTGTAATGCACAAAAAAAAGAATGTGCCCCAGACCTCACGACATTGATGATTGGAACTTGGCCCTGCAACAGCAAGCTGCTCCTCAACTTCCATTGTGTCTTGGGGCAAGCTTGTAGCATCTTGCACCAAAGGCTGTGGCTGTGGCTGGACAGGGTCATTGCCTGGCTCGCCTGAGCCGCTCCCTGGCTGGTCCCATGCAGACTCACGGAAAAAGGCAGGATTTTGACACTTGTCACCTAGGGCAAGCCATGCGAGCTGGTGGCGGTCTTGAGTGCTAAGTATAGGAGCATTCGGGAATCCTCCCCCATAGGTGCTGTGAACGAGTGCCTGGTGCTTGCAGAATGCCCCCTGCTGGCCAGCTCGGCAGGTGAAAGTGCCGACATCCTGCCACACTTCATAGATTTTGCCATCCTCTGTGCAGCTGGGAACTTCAAACAGATTGCTGCCAAGGGTGCGGATGCTTGCAGCAGCATTTTCAGGCATCCTTTCGAGGAGTTTGTCGTATAGGAGCTTGTGGCTTGGTACACGGTTGTAAGCGTGCTTCAGCAGCCTCTTCTGCAGGTGACCTTCCCATAAGCTTGTGATAAGGTCCACAAGGGCGACAACATTAAATGCTTTATGCCTGCCCAGAACCACTTCCTTAAGGACCCGTATGGATGCTACAGCGAAATTATTGGTGTTGTGGCCCCTTGTGAGCATTCCAGAGCGGTACAGAAGCACCCATTCTGCCTTGCGCTCCAGGAAGCCAAGAACACGTGCTACGTAGCCCTTATGAGACTTGGCCTTCATTTCCGCTATGGCAGTATTCAGGTCATTAGCAGTTGATGCATACGTAATCTGCAAAAGAGATTATAAAACACATGTCGAATGCACACCAATATTTGCCTCCTGTAATGGCACTATTTGTGCATAAAAATTTATATTGAGTGATCTGTCTCTGTGTCATCTGCGACTTATGCTTCTGATGTTGCAAGGTAACTAACATTTCTGACGCTACTCAATATCGGGCAGCTAAACATGTAGCAATGACAATTTTCCATGAACTATCACCTTGTCCCAAATATTTCACCAAAGTGGTGTTTCCATTCTCATATTCTGAGTTTGTTTGCCCCCTTTTATGCTATAGGAGATGTGACTTAACTATCTGATATGTTAATTATCGTACGTTGCATTTTTTACAATGTCTAAGATTGTGTGGGTGTTTTTGGCGCTTTACGTCCAAACCTCACTGTTACCTTCAAACTGCACACGACTGAGAACAGCAGGTATTTTCAATTCATATTGCACAAACTTGTTGCCATTATAGCTGTTGATTCATTATTTATTTGTGGGCACAAGTTTGCCTAATCAACAGTTTTCCGCCAAAGCTTTCTTTCACCTTTCTCCTTGCCACCACCGCATGACAATTTTATATTAACAATAGCCTGCATGACCCCATTCTAGAATGTAAATACTTTAATACCTATGCTACCAATAACCTTTTCTGGAAAACTTATGTTAACTACATAACATAGCACCATATGCTCGCTTCACACAATTGCTCACATCAACATCACTCAAAACAATGACAGCTATAGTATATACTGCGTCCAACCCTGTTTAGAATCCTCTTTCTAAAAGCTACGCAAGCAGATTTTCACTAACTAAAGCTGGAGTGAACACACAGAATCAATTACTTTAATGTGTGTAATTAGCAGCATAGCAGAAACATTACAAATATGCAACAAACTCTAAACATGGTATGTCACTATGTACGTTTTTCTCACGTTTTTCTTAAAATCAATCTTTTCAGAAGATTTCTCACTCTATTAAAACCACCTAAAGGTACCACTGATCGCTCATGGCACTTGCATTCATGTAATGTTCATCGTCCTCACAAACTTGATGTACCTCTTCAATTAATAACACGTATACAGTTATTTCTGTCAGAGACATTCCGTACTTGGAACTGCTTGCCAGGCACATTAGCCACTATCTCCAAACACACTAGCTATTATTCATTTCAGTATGCACTGAATTTATGATGGGTGTTGTGTTCAATGTGTTGCGTCCGATTTTATTGCTCTGGTGGTTCGAAAAGCATGTAGTTATTGATTTCATTTAATTCTACTTGCAGCACGCCTTCTATTATACTCGGTGTTTTTGACTTGCCTCTTCTCTTCCGAACCCAGTGGCTTTGGCTGTCAAACGTAAGCTTGCAAGCTTGATCATACCCGCGGTGCCTTCCGCATAGGGATGACCGACACCCCAACCTGTGACCACTGCGGCCATGAAGAATCAATTGGCCATATATTGTGCTCCTGCCCGCAGTACAGTCCACAGAGGGCATGCCTTAGCCACGAACTTGACCAACTGGACGACCAACCGCTATCCGAAAAAAGAATTCTACAACATCGAAAGGACCTACCGTCGCAGAAGAAGGCCGTGCAAGCGCTTTTGTGCTTCTTACATTCTACCGGCCTGTGTGAAAGACTAACTGGAACGCCTAGTGTGTGTGTGTCTCCATGTGTGCACGTTCCTTTTTTTTCCCTCTCTGTCATCTTTCTAACCCCTATCCCCCATCCCCAGTGTAGGGTAGCAAACCGGAGACTCACATCTGGTTAACCTCCCTGCGTTTCCTTCTCTCCCTCTCTCTCAATGGAAGTGAAATACAAAAATACCCATGTGCTATATAATGTCAGTGCATATCAAAGAACTCCCAGGCGGTATGAAATAACGTGGAGGCCTCCACTGCAGTGCCCCTTGTAGTCCATGTGTCACTTCAGGACATCCAGTACCACGATTTACATTTTTCTTCTCATCTCTGCGTCTTTGTGACATCTGACCAATTTTATGCATTCTTTTCCCTCCTCTCCGCAATGCTTCTTGTAAGCTGTGACGGTGAACTATAAATAGACATGCAAGCTTGCATTTGTAATGAGTGCAGATAATCATTATTTTATGACTACATAACAGAACACAATGCTTGACAAGTCAGCCTTAATTATAGGCCAGACCTCCCAGCCCAAACTTTTGGCAGGACGATGAAAAAGTCGCAGAATGTTTGCTACCTTCTTGTTACATATTTTAGTTTATGTGGTACTGTGCTCAAATAATCCATTTGTTACTGCACTGCCATCGTTTACGAGCTCTGCCTATCCCAAATGTAGTAGGGATTTGATGGATTACCCTTGTAAAGTAGAAATTTAAAACTTGTTTATGCAACTATGACATGGAAGCCATCATATCTTCAGTGCAACTGTTTCATTACTTGAATATAGTATACCAGTTTCCTCTATTATAAAACTGCATTGGGGCAGCTAGGTTTGTTTGTTGGTATGGTAGCTGCTGACAGTTGTAACCCTCCTCAGTGAAGTATGAACAGAGAGCAGTGGTAACAACTGAAAATACTTTATAATAATTTCACATCATAGTGATATGTGCAAGAAGGGCACGTGGCTAAGAAAATGGGGTTCTTTGGTACCGTTCCTTTGGTGCATGAAAAAAAATCCACAATATTCGCTACATCTACAGCATGTTTTCACGGCAGTCACAATCATTCAGGCGCACATGATTGCGAGAGCATGCTCATTTAATTTAATGAAATCATTATTTTCCTCTAGGGCACAAAGAAATGAGACAACGGCCCAGTGCCCTAGAAAATCTGCTTCGTTCTTATGCTTTTAAACCCTGCCCCCATGCCAAGAAATGATGCTATACTACTTCTGCTGCAGATCTGTCACTGATTTCAGCACAATAGCGTGCTTAATTTCATCTTTGATATCATGAACCACAATGCTAATGCCAGAAATTTATGAACTTGCCTTGCCTTCAGAGTTTATAGCCATCAATTCTACAATTCCACCATCTCTCTATGCCTTAGCAAAGCAAAAAAGTATGAGTCGAATTCTTTTAACTTCACTCTGTAATTGACATCATGTTTATATTACGTTGCAATCCACTTTCACAGACCACAGAAATGTTTCTTTTCTGGGTTTTTAAAAAAAATCTGTGTAGAAGGGAAAGAAAAACTTGCCATGTGTAGTGTTCCAGAAGCCTAACACCCTACAGTGTTGCAGATAAAATGTGCAACTATTTCATACTGTTTCAGAGGGATCATTGGCACGAACATGTGCTCTTTGAAGCTCCCATGATGCTGTCATGTGTTGCTTTGAAGGCACCCACCGAAGTACCTTCACTGGGTTCTCCGAGCCATTCATGCACATTCCTTTAATACTCGTTACTGGACATTATATGTCTGACATAGTTCATGTTATTTTATTGTAAGAATTCAAACAGCCGGCATTTTGCATCACTCATCACTGACCAATTATTTTCTAGAAGAAATTGACAAAACTAAAAGTAATGCATGCTTCATTTGCGTTCACCTTCTGGAATGTAGTCATCAAATCTCGCTTGTCATCCCTGCTGGTGTCGCGTGATGCATGTAGCCAGCGCCACTCGGCTTGAGCCACATGAAAGTGGCAAAGGAGCTGCTTGCCTTCAGGCCATGTTGCTTGCAAAGCAGCTTTCTCAGCTGCCGAATTATCCGTCATAAATGCTTGCGGTGCCTGCAGAATATAAGCAATATTTTGCACCTTTGTTGCTGTAAGTAAACAACTTTATTATTCATTCTAAATGGTATGAAGTCTCTACATTGCTTTTCATTTGAGGCTTTTGTGTTGCAAAGTTTGAGGTGCAAAGGACACAGAGACTTTCTGTAAAAATTGAATTTGACTGCCCAGATGCCCCTTCTCATGATTTTATTAAACTATATGCCTAAAATATTAGCACAGCGGTAAACTGGAAAAGTAAGATTTCTTATCCATTTTTTATTGATGAAGCTTTTAAAAAGGTGGCATGAAAATGTGGTGCTAATATTTCATTATGCCAGCAGAAAGAGCAACAAGTTTAGTGGTCATAGCTTATGCTTAAGACACCATTCCTTTTGTCCTTGACTGGGGAGCAAACAGCCATTCATCTTATGTGCGGCAAAAACACTGACAAGTAGTTGGGCTTTGAATGGTGTAATGAATCGGCATTTTTGAAACTGAGCAACAATGACAAGAGACACTAATGTTTGTATGTGCTTTTATCCTCTCCTATCGAGCCATAAATCAAGCGGCCAAATATCGCAGTAGAAATGATAATGAATAAATATCAACATTTTTATTCCTGAACCTTAACATAGCACTCTATTGATATGGACTTGACCTTGATGCTTTAACTTTTGTTGTGCCATCTGAAGTAACATTATTTTATGATTTATTCTATTAATTATGCACATGGGCAAATGACAGCTTTAACATGTGGCCACTGGGAACAAAAGCATGCAAATGTCATTCTGCCCCCCCCCCCACCCTTTTACCAAAGATGCCCCTATGTGAATACAACAGAAAGCGTAAACAAAATGCATGTGATGGGCCACTCTTGTTTATATCCACTGCTGTAATTATGATTTGTTAGCTCATGAATGTCCTGAGTATTATTCTTTACTTACATGAGTGCCACCAAAGCAGGTTGGGTAGCTCAGCTTCAGCAGACCAAATGCAGCTTTGTAGCTCTCGCTGCTCTGAGAACTATGTAGTAGTACAGCAAGAGGCATTGCGCCAACTGCAGTTGCTGTAAGTACCACCGTGAGACTGCTTTGTGACTCATCACATGAGGCTGTAGAGTCTACAAATATCTCCTTAGCAGCACTCAGTCCTTGCGCCCTTTTCATGACCTGCGTCACCACAAGAACTGCCCAGCAGGTACCATCCTCTGACCTTGTGGTTCTCACATCGGCCCCTGCAAAAGGCAATATAGGACTCCTACTTTTAGCGGCATTAAGCAGAGAAGCAAAGGTAAATAAGGGGCTCGTTAAGATATACATTTAAAAGTTGCCATCAGTCAAAGCAAATCGGAAATTTCAAAAGATAAGTTTCATGTTCTTATTGATCAGATTAGGAGCAGCAGAATCATTTGTTAGATGTTAGATAATTCAACGCAACGTAGGAGAAAAGGCAGCTACATGCCTCCAATGGAATCTGAATCAAAGACCTCCACGTGTTGCAGATGGTGCTCGACCAACCAAGCTATGGCACTACTACTATCAAGTGTACCTCTGCTAGCGTGCACTTCGCATGTTGAACCTTTTTATCCCTGTTTATGGCATCAAGGGTGCCAAACTAGATACCTTCTTTATGCTTTTTAGCAAGCAAGGGAAGGGAAATGATTGGTTCATTAATATGTACACAAGAAACGATCAATAAAGTCCAGGAAAGCATAGGGGAATACTGTTCTAGTTATTCTTTTAATGTTGTAAACTGTATCGAGAAATTAGTGACAGCGTAATTATTTTTTGGATGTAGGATAACTGCGTAACGTAACGTGACAGAACGCACAAGGAAAGACAACCACATGCTGCCGATGGGGTCCAAGTAGGTTGCACCTGCATGCCCATGTCTGTAATGCTATGCTTCGGGCTTAGGGTGAGGCAAATGTATCACTGGGCAGAGTAATGTTGGCATGTATGGATATTAAATCTCGATATTACAGATAATGAAAAGTAGACACTGTAGCATACTCGCTGTTTCACAATGCAGGAAGTATTCATCATGGATGGGATTTTTGTTGTAAACCACACAGCTTTAGCAATGCAGACCAGAAAAGGTTGCTGTAAGCTGATTTAGACATGCCTATGGCTTTTCATCCTGCTCTATTTTCACCGAAAAGGGGGCCACTGTGGCTTGAATGAATATACTCTAAAGCCTTAGGTGGTCCCTCTAAGGGGAAAGAAAAACTACTGCTAGCCGAGAGGTTACCTCTGTTGGCAGCATGATGTGCTACAACATTTGGTGATTATTCTGGTGAAGCAAAAGGTAAATATTTATGAAATACCTAGACCACAAAAATAAAAATAATTACACAGATATGTGCAAATGCAAACAGTTAAACACCCAAAAAACCTTTGCAGTTCAGTCTTTTCAAAAAGTCGCAGGAATTTCAAAGAAAAGAAACTACACTGCTCAGATATATTGCAGCTTACCCTTGTCAAGATAGCATGGCGCTTTCTCTGAAAGTTTGCTGACAGGGTCCACTGCGCTGCCGTAATGATGATCCCGCCACAGCCGGAGAAAAAAAGAGAAAGGGAATTTTAATGAAAGAAAGGCGGAGAGGTCGGCCGGTGGTAACAGGGCCCTGGCCTGCTACTCCACACAGGGGAAAGGGAAGAGGAGGAAAAGGAAAGTGTGAATGAAGGCTGATGATGGCATAATACAATGAGTTTCACGGGTGATGTCTATGCACACGCACACACACACACACACAACACTGGCTGGCGCTCGCATCGCGGTTACTGGACACACATAAAACTCAAAACTGGTGTCTGCAACACAACACCGACACATGTCATTAACCATGTAGGTTGTGCACAGGCGGTCACAAACGAGTATCCAGGCCTGTTTCACACAAAAAGTTGAGCAGGGCTTTTGTCACACGCCACCAATCAGAACGTCTCGTCCTTGCGCCCAGAAGAGTTTCCTCAGAGAGAGGGCGAGAGTCCAGGTTTTTCACGGTCGCCTCCAATGTTGTTCTTTCAGAAGTATACTTCGGGCACGCGCAAAGAAGGTGTCCAATAGTCTCTGGTGTGTTGCACTGTGCGCAATTTGGGTTACTTTCGATGCCGATCTTGTGAAGATAGTGTTTGGTGTAGGCAACGCCAAGCCGTAGCCGGTGGAGTAAAGTCCCATGACGTCGCACCACCACCGATGGGAAATGTAATCGTGAGCCAGCGTCAAGCTTACACACGCGGTCCTGTTGATGACTCGGATCATGCCAGTGCGACTGCATTGCCGCCTGCAATAAATGCGCCAACAAGGCTCCAATGTCCGATCTTGAAAAGGCTATCTCAATGAAAGCACCATCACTATGTGCCATCCGAGCCTCGGCGTCAGCACGCTCATTTCCCGCTATGCCGCAATGGCTCGGTATCCATTGAAACTTTATGATATGGCCGCGGTGGAAATCCTCGGCTAACAAAAGCACAATCTGTTGAACCAGCTGCTCGCATGCTCTTGGTTTTAGATAAGTTTGTACGACCTGTAATGCCGATCTCGAGTCGCAGAATATAGTCCATTGCTGCGCTGGCTGGTGACCAATATAAAGGACGGCTTCTCGTATGGCTGCCAATTCGGTTGCCGTAGAGGACGTTTTGTGCATGAGCCTGAAACGGTGACATGAGGCATTTCCTGGCACTATCATCGCTGCAGCTGAAGAAGTGGTCGTAACGGATCCGTCCACGAAAACATGCTGGGTGTTAGTATACATAGATGTAATGTATGACAGCGCCAGCTGTTTCAGTCCGACTGTTGGAATGTGCGTTTTCTTTGTTATCCCTGGGATTGTTGTCCGTATAGATGGTTTTGGTACTGCCCAAAGTGGCACCTCCGCAATCTGGTGTGGCGCGTAGTTCGAAGGCAGCGCATTGCGCTGTGTGACATTCCTTGTGTGCTACGAGGTACATTGTTCGACGGCGCGGCGTAGACGGAAACCCAGGTATTTCTTTGTGTGTGCTACGAGGATCCACGTTCGACGGCGCGGCGTAGACGAATGGACCCGCCGCCGTGACAGCGGCATCATCAATTACCCAGCCATGCTCTTTGAGTGACGACCAGAACAACCGGACCCGCCGCCGCCGCCGCGGGGAAACAGGCTTTATCCTCCCCAATTTCCGGGCACATTCCAGGACAAGGGAGCTGTCAGCGGGCCAGAGCGCGCCGTACCACAGCCGACGCTATGCGCTACCGCGAAGACAACATTCTTTCCCTCCCCCCCTTTGTCGTGGGCTATCGCCGGGAAGGCACCCACAGCTTCCCGCCGTGCCTCGTGAACAAAAGCGCATTCCCAGAAGGGCCGTGACGGACACCTGTCATGGCGGACAGGCAGTACTCGCC
This sequence comes from Amblyomma americanum, assembly GCF_052857255.1. Lineage (NCBI taxonomy): Eukaryota > Metazoa > Arthropoda > Arachnida > Ixodida > Ixodidae > Amblyomma > Amblyomma americanum. The sequence goes on along the minus strand of NC_135499.1, from coordinate 38,855,370 downwards.
AAGAATGTGGAAAGACAGGCGCTAGTGAATTAGCTCCGAAGAGAGAGCCTGTGTATACTCACACTTGAGAGAGAGTGGTGGCGTTTTTGTTGTTTATTTAGTTTGTATTGTTAACAGACTCTGGGTTCGAGGCTAAGCCCAACCCAAGGGGTGGTCCCCATCTCGCATGTTATTTTGGATTGGAGAATTGATGCTTTGGGCGGGCCACTGGAAATGACCGCCCTTAGTCCTTTGTTAATCAAGTGCTTAAAAGCACATGTAAACGGATGCAGTCCAGTCTGAGCTGGGGCGCCATGCTTAGCATGTAATGTGATGCTACTTAGGCACTAACCTGCCCGGTCGATGAGTAAAGTAGCGCAAAGTTTGTTCTTTTGTAAATTCAGTTCTGCTTTTTCCAGTTTAACTCTCTGTATATGTATGTTGTAAAATTATGCTCTGCTGTCATCATCTACAAGCTCGCCTCCTGTTCATCTTCCAAGCCGAACGACACTAGAGGAAGGGTTTGTGAACCATCCTCGAAGAAACGGACGACTATTGAAATTCTACTGCATACACGCTGAGGACGACATCGTTCGCCAAGAGGGCCTTCAGTGCCGAAGCCCGACGGCGTGCAGCTTCTGCCAGCAACCGCTCGAGCCCAACTCCGGAGCCACTCCATCGCCCCCATGAAGTCGTCGGCACGTAAGCTCGGACGCCCCAGCCTCTGATGTATAATCTTAATCATGTGTAATTATTGAATATACCTGTTTGTTTAAACTGAGCCATACGGTGTCTCTTTGCCTCTCCGTCCCGTGTGGACCTGCGCATTATGGGGGTCATCACACTGGTGTCAGAAGTGGGGTCTCAAAAGCAAATGTCCTCTGAATGCTGTGACATTCATGACTTCAAAATTGTAATCAAAAGGGAATCACGGGACTGATTGTGGGACTTTTACCCCCATTTGAGAGGCTTGAGGCACTGGAGGGCTTGAAAAAAAAATGACTGTATCTGAGGGAGCTCCCACTCCACAGCCGTCGCTCGGAGCAAGCATGCTGGCATTAGGAAGCGTCATTCCGACGTTTACGGGAGATAAGACAGGGGTTCCAATCTGCGATTTTATTTCCATGCTAGAAGAGATTGGGAAAATGGGGGGATGGTCCGATGCTCAAATGCTGGGAATGGCGAGGTGTAAGATGGCAGGAGCTGCTCATGATTTTGCCTGGCGAGACGAGAAAGTAAAATCCACAAAATCATTTGCGGAATTTAAGAAGCTCGCGTTTGAGCATTTCGACACTGAACCACGTCACGTGCGGGTACAGAGGTTCCGTGACGCCGGACAGATGGTAGGGGAGGACGTGCGAACATTTGCGTCGCGGCTTCAGCGCCTAGCACGCGATACGTTAAGCAGGGAGGAGGAAGGAGACCAGCTAAGGAAGAAATACGCGGAGGATATACTTAAAGAGGAAATGACCGCTTTGTTCGTGGCTGGTCTGCAAGACCCCGTGCGCCGGTTCGTGCTCTCGCGCAAGCCGAGCAATTTCGACCAAGCCGTGGAGGCCGCATTGGATGAGGAACGAAATGAGGCGTTAACGACAGCCGCAGCGAGAGTACGCGTCATAGAGAGAGCGGTGCTCAACCCTGAGGTTGCTCTCTTGACAGAGCGGTTAGATCGCTTGGAACAGCTGCTAACTCAACAGGTAGAACGCCAGGTTGAAGCGCGCGCTCAACAGCACCCATTCGCTGGAAACCGGAGACCGCCACAAAGCTACAGGCGCGGTATGCGAGATTTTGAAGAAATCGTATGCTTCGCTTGCCAGGGTCGCGGACACATCGCCAGGTTCTGCCAAAACGTGCGCCGTGGGGAGCCACAAAGAGAAGCAGGCGAGACACGCCCTAAGCAAGCCTACAGCGGGGCTCCAGATACCGAGTCAAAAAACTAGTTAGTCCTCCCCAGCCTGAGGAGCGTGGGGAGGGAGCAGTGGATGATGAGGTGGTGGTAGTTTGTGTGGCCGACGAGGCATGCCCTGTTGTGCGTTGCAAGTTAAATGGTTGTTGCATGGAATTGTTGATAGATACGGGGTCAAAGGTGACATTGCTTAAGGAGAGCAGTTTTAACACGCTTCGAAGGAAGGGGGACCGCGAGGTGTTGGAAGCGTCTGGTGGCATGGCAACCAAATTTGTAGGCATAACGGGGGATCCTCTTGGCATAAGTGGACTCTACCGGTTACACTTCTCTCTCGGCGGAATTGCATTGGAGCACCCCTGCTACGTATGCCCGGACACGGTGTCTCTGCCAAACGGAGTGTCAGGTATATTAGGGCAGGATTTTTTGAGAAAAGGGAAGGTAGTAGTCTCATTCTCTGAGGAAGAGGTTAATGCGGGCGGCTCAAAAGTTCCGTTTTTGAACAGGAGAGGGGCTGAGATTCGCATTACCGATATTGACACCCGTCAAACAGTGGGATCATTGGAGAAGGTATATTCGCGGGTTGCCGTCCGGCTGGTCGAGGAGGCGGTCGTCCTTCCTTGGTCGGAGCACATTTTGTACGCGTTTGTGCCTTCAGATGTAGAGAGCGGCGCCGTGGGAGTGCTTGAGCCGGTCGACTCTCTCAGCAATGGCCTGAAGGCAGCCGCGTGCCTCGTGGCAGTTAATGACGCCCACAGAGTGCCCCTACGGGTGGTTAACTGTAGCCAGCAGCCACTGAGCCTTCCCAAGAACAAAACATTGGCTTTCTTCACCTCTGCGATAGAGCAACGTGAGCCCACCGATACGGTACTCGCAACTGTAGAGCATGCTAGTCCTTCGGCTGCTCCAAAGGTGTCGTTCGATCTTTCTCACGTAAAATCCAGGGAGAGGGAGGCTCTGGCTGGTTTGCTGAACGACTACTCGGAGGTATTCGCCGCGTCCAACCTGGATTTGGGCTGCTGTGGCGTTATAAAGCACAGGATAGAAACCGGCACTTCATCGCCCGTTTACCAGCGTGCGTACAGGATTCCTTACTCCCAACGTGAAGAGATGGAGCGGCAGGTGCAGGACCTGATTGATCGCGGCATTGTCGAACACTCAAAGTCACCCTGGGGAGCACCAGCACTATTGGTGGAAAAGCCAGATGGCTCGTATCGATTGGTAGTGGACTACCGCAATCTAAATGCCGTAACTCGCATCGATCCATACCCCATCCCCAATATACAGGAGACGCTTTCTCAGCTGGGCTCTGCCAGGTACTTCACGGTAGTGGACATGGCGGCGGGATTCTGGCAGATAGCAATGGATCCGGCAGATGCCGAGAAAACGGCATTCAACACGCCCTCAGGGCACTATGAATGGAAAAGAATGCCGATGGGTCTGGCCAACAGTCCTGCTGTCTGGCAGAGAACCGCTGATATTATCCTGGCAGGTCTTCTGGGGAGGCTGTGCTTCGTGTATATGGATGACATTATCATATACAGTGACAGTTTTGAGAACCATTTGCGCGATATTGAGCAGGTTTTGGTGCGACTAAGAGGAGCGGGTCTCAAGCTGAAGCCCTCTAAGTGCCAATTCCTCAAAAACGAGGTGAAATACCTCGGGCACGTTGTTTCAGCTGACGGCGTGCGACCGGACCCTGAGAAACTAAGGTGTGTCTCGGATTTTCCATCCCCGACTAGCGTCCGCCAGGTCCGGCAGTTTCTCGGCCTGATCGGTTACTACCGAAGGCACATAGAGGAGTTCGCCAAGCTCGCTAAGCCGCTCACCGCCTTAACAGCCAAAAATGTCGCCTTTCGCTGGGACGAAAACGCGGAGAATGCTTTTGGGGCCCTGAAAAGGAAGCTAATGAGTGCACCGCTGTTGCGCCACCCGGATTTTAATTTGCCCTTCGTTATGGCCACAGATGCGTCAAAGTTCGCAGTGGGTGCCGTGCTATCTCAGGTTATCGAGGGCAAAGAACATCCCGTTGCTTTTGCTAGCCGACAGCTGAGCCCCACAGAGCAAAAGTACGGAGCTACGGAAAGGGAGTGCCTCGCCGTTGTCTGGGCAGTAAAGCACTTCAGATGCTACCTTTACGGCCGCAAATTCAAGCTAGTCACAGACTGCCATCCTCTGAAATGGGTGATGAGTGTCAGGGACCCTAGCTCGCGACTCGCTAGATGGAATCTACACCTGCAGGAATACTGCTTTGAAGTTGAGCACAAGTCAGGAAAGACGCATCTGAATGCTGATGCACTCAGCCGCACAGCTGCCGTGGCAGCTACAGATGAGTTTGTCCCCGTAGTCGACCCCGCCGAATTACGCACAGAGCAGTGCAAAGATCCGGACCTGAAGCGAATAATCGAAAGCTTAGAGGACGCACCGTCTCACCCCGAACAGCTAGGTTATTTCATTGGCAAAGACGGCACCCTGTGTCGGCGCACGAGGCCAACCAGGAAAGGGAGACCAGAGAAAACCGCTTGGGAGCGAGTCGTCATACCTCGGTCGTGGACAGAAAGGGTTCTTCGCGCGTTTCACGATGCGCCATGCGCCGGTCATTTTGGCGTAGCGAAGACACGCAGGCGTGTGGAGCGTTTGTACTTTTGGAGTGGCATGCGACAGGATGTTAGAGACTACTGTGCGAAGTGTCATTCCTGTCTCGAAAGAAAAACACCCAAGGGACGAAGACCAGCTCCAATTCAGCCGTTCCCTGAGGTTTCGGCTCCCTTCGAGCGGACAGGTATGGACATAATGGGCCCATTGCCCACGACCACTTCCGGAAACAAGTACATTTTAGTATTTGTCGATCAGCTTTCAAAATACGCGGAAGCGGTAGCACTCCCAGATCAGAAGGCAGACACGGTTGCAAGAGCATTTGTCGAACAGATCGTGCTCCGACATGGACCCCCGAGGCAACTCTTGACAGATCGGGGAACGAACTTCGTGTCGCAGCTAATGAGGAGAGTTTGCGAGCTGCTTAAGATCGCTAAGAAGCAGACAACACCGTACCATCCGGCTTGCAACGGCGCGGTGGAGCGACTGAACCAAATCGTGGCCGGGTTCCTGTCGCATTTTGTTTCGCGCGACCAGCGGGACTGGGACTTGTGGCTCCCGTATGCAATGTTTGCCTACAATTCCGCAGCACACGAGAGCACGGGCGAATCGCCATTCTTTCTTCTCTACGGCCGAGACCCGGACCAGCCTAGTGAAGTGCCAGAGGGCCCCCGTCGTGTCCCATACGCTTCACTGGACGACTATAAGGTTGAGCTAGAATCGCGCTTGCAAGTGGCGAGGGACATCGCAAAGGAGTCCTTAAAGAAAGCGGCGAAGCGCAGGAAGGAGGTGCACGATCGCAGTGCTAGAGACGCGCCGTTTGATGTGGGGGACAGCGTGTACATTGAAAACTGCCAAAGGCAGATTGGGCTAGCTCGTAAGTTCCAGACGAAGTGGAGAGGACCGTGCGAGGTTGTCGAGAAGCTTTCTCCGGTAAACTTCAGAGTCCGAGACGTGAACCGGCGTTTGATAAGGATACACGCAAATCGCCTCAAGTCGGCACCGGTTCAGTATTCACGAAATGAGGAAAGGGAAAGCGCGGATTTTGATGGGGACAGAAGTGAAGCGGAGCGCGCAGATAGTTCGCAAGAAACGCCCTCTCCTGCATTTGTTCGGCAGGCGCCCGAGGTGACGGCCGGAATGCCACCGGATTTACTTCATGCATTGCTAGAAGAAGAAGCGCGCGAGGTTGCCGCGCAGATAACGCCAGGAGAGGCTCCTGCCACGAGCCCTCGCGAGTCCCAAAGCAGACAAAGGGGCACAGACTTACTTAGTATGACTCATGAAGGCCGATATCCGCTGCGAAATCGGAAAGCTAAGTAGGCGTAAACAGAGCGGAGTTGTGAACTGGTTAGAATTGTGTAATGCCGCAGCTCATAACATTGCTATGTGCTTATGTGTTAAGTTATCGGAGTTGGTAGTTAAACCTTTCTGTCATTAAGTAACACCTTCACAGGAGAGCATGCGGAGCGCATGCAGAACCTGCCCTACTTCCTTTCGTTATCTATATTTTTGTCTGTGCCGTGATCGTGCTAGAAGTGGGAGCTCCTTTGTAACTGTGGTAAATTTATTTCGTCCAGTTTGGACTAGAAAGGAGAGGCTTGGGTGCTGAGTTTCATGTTTATCTGTAAAAGAAGATCAGTGCTGCCCCTGGAGACGCCAGTTATGACAGCGGAGGCATATGGTGTTGTGCAGTGGCGTTGAGTGCAGCGAAAAGTGTTTTGTCGGACGCACTGTGCGAGGCGATTCAGAAAGACAAGGGGAGCTGCAGGGACTCAAATGTTCGGAGAACATTCTTCTGGAGGGTGAGCGAGTGTGACATTCCTTGTGTGCTACGAGGTACATTGTTCGACGGCGCGGCGTAGACGGAAACCCAGGTATTTCTTTGTGTGTGCTACGAGGATCCACGTTCGACGGCGCGGCGTAGACGAAGGGACCCGCCGCCGTGACAGCGGCATAATCAATTACCCAGCCATGCTCTTTGAGTGACGACCAGAACAACCGGACCCGCCGCCGCCGCCGCGGGGAAACAGGCTTTATCCTCCCCAATTTCCGGGCACATTCCAGGACAAGGGAGCTGTCAGCGGGCCAGAGCGCGCCGTACCACAGCCGACGCTATGCGCTACCGCGAAGACAACATTCTTTCCCTCCTTCCCCTTTCGACGTGGGCTATCGCCGGGAAGGCACCCACAGCTTCCCGCCGTGCCTCGTGAACAAAAGCGCATTCCCAGAAGGGCCGTGACGGACACCTGTCATGGCGGACAGGCAGTACTCGCCAAGAATGTGGAAAGACAGGCGCTAGTGAATTAGCTCCGAAGAGAGAGCCTGTGTATACTCACACTTGAGAGAGAGTGGTGGCGTTTTTGTTGTTTATTTAGTTTGTATTGTTAACAGACTCTGGGTTCGAGGCTAAGCCCAACCCAAGGGGTGGTCCCCATCTCGCATGTTATTTTGGATTGGAGAATTGATGCTTTGGGCGGGCCACTGGAAATGACCGCCCTTAGTCCTTTGTTAATCAAGTGCTTAAAAGCACATGTAAACGGATGCAGTCCAGTCTGAGCTGGGGCTCCATGCTTAGCATGTAATGTGATGCTACTTAGGCACTAACCTGCCCGGTCGATGAGTAAAGTAGCGCAAAGTTTGTTCTTTTGTAAATTCAGTTCTGCTTTTTCCAGTTTAACTCTCTGTATATGTATGTTGTAAAATTATGCTCTGCTGTCATCATCTACAAGCTCGCCTCCTGTTCATCTTCCAAGCCGAACGACACTAGAGGAAGGGTTTGTGAACCATCCTCGAAGAAACGGACGACTATTGAAATTCTACTGCATACACGCTGAGGACGACATCGTTCGCCAAGAGGGCCTTCAGTGCCGAAGCCCGACGGCGTGCAGCTTCTGCCAGCAACCGCTCGAGCCCAACTCCGGAGCCACTCTATCGCCCCCATGAAGTCGTCGGCACGTAAGCTCGGAGGCCCCAGCCTCTGTTGTATAATCTTAATCATGTGTAATTATTGAATATACCTGTTTGTTTAAACTGAGCCATACGGTGTCTCTTTGCCTCTCCGTCCCGTGTGGACCTGCGCATTATCCCTTTATAAGGCAATGGGACATATACATCCCACTTTTTACGCCGCCGAAAAGGGCTCTTCAAAGGCATTGGGAAGCATGCATCCCATTTTTTACTGTGCTGCCATCTATCTGCGAATACTGTAATTACTTTTGAAAGTAGTTTTGCTGCTTTCCGACAGGTGGTACTAGGCGTCCGTTGTTTGGAAAATTGTGTCTCCGTTCGGGAAGGCGAAGGAATTTTTTTCTTGTTTTGTCTCCAAACAAGAATAATTCGAGATGTCAGGTGAGCATTTCCGTTTCTCTGCTTCAAAACAAAGCCCACTAGCTTGTATGAATCGCGTTTTTTGAGGAATACAAGCAATATTTAGCCTGAAAATCTTGTATAAATAGGACCACCCTTAGAAAACAGCATGAGTTATGCTAGGACTAACTTCCCGATTTTCGGGGCAATGTTTTGAGGAATACGTTACTCAAACTTTTATATTTTGTTTGTTCTTGAAATGCAGATAATCGATTTCTGACGGCAGCAGAAGCGCTTGAGCTATATTTTAGCCTTCCGGACGACCCCACGTCGAGTGACTCGGATGGGGATACAGACGTCGACTTCGTACCAGAGCTCGCTCCGCCAGACTGATGACGAAAGCGGCGACGATGGAGCAGCAGCTTCAACAAGCAGACCTAAAAAGCGCAAGGCTACTTACACGAGAAAGACAAGGAAACGACCGAAAGCGCCTGCAGTTTCTGCTGAAGAAGAAGTCGAAGAGGAGCCTGGATTTTCTACTTTCTGCTGGATGCAGCAGTAGTGAATGCTTTCCTCCAAGTGAAAGAAGAAAGAAGACAATCAAATGAGCTACCTGTGGTTCCGGCTTGTCCTCGGTCGCCAGCTGATAAACGGCCAAACCTTCAAAGGCTCTAACAATCGGCCTTATAAAGCCAACAAAAAAGGCACCAAAAATGGCCAAAAAATGGTAGGAGTTCAGGACGAAGTCCGATTTCTGGGAGATGGACACCACCGTCAGAAAGTCGCGAAAAGGAGGCGATGTCGCTGGTGCTCCAGTGCCAAGAAAGAAGCTCGCACCAATTTTTTGTGCTCTGCATGCAATGTGCCACTTTGCGCAACATGTTTTGGGCCTTTTCATGCTGGTCGAAAGTGAACTGAAAGCCCTTGAGAGGCGATGGGACAAATACGTCCCACTTTCTGAAATTTCATTGAGTGTCAGTGGGACACATCTGTCCCACTTTTTCTGAATAAACTACTTGTTCTTATGGCTTGAAATTTCGTGCAAACTATTTCTGTTGGCTTCATTTAGTCAGATAACACAACATTTTTCTTAGTTCTTGAAAAAAATATACCTTGCCTTACAAAGGGTTATGGGGGTCATCACAGCTGCATCCAAAGGGCTCTGGAAAAGGCTGCATCTGGACGCACCGCACTAATGTTAGTCAGGGGGTGATGACGATGCCTGGTCAGATGCCGCAAATGCACACGAAGTGGCTCCTGTTGAAAACAAATTCGTGCTGGGCAGGCGCGGGCGTCATAAAATGTGCCCTATGTAGAAGTTTTACATGGCAAACCCAAGCATACTCTTAAAGCACGAGCCTGCGCGCTTTCAAGCACACGCAGGCCTGATAGTCTGACCCCCGAGAGAACGGGTGCACTGTATCTGAGAAGGCCGACTACCAGCGCCTGGTACACGTGTAGTAAAGATCGCTCAGAGGGACCCCAACATTTTCCTGCCATACACCGCACAATGCTTGCAAAGCTGTCGAGCTTTTTCTTGAGCACAGAAATGTGCTTCGTCCAGGACAGGTCACGGTCTATCGTAACACCTAAGAATTTGTGATGTGTTACGTATGGAACAATTTGCCCGTCGATTGTGACCGGATACCACGCCATTATCTTGCGTGTGAAAGCCAATGTTACGCTTTTAGTTGGCGAAAGTTCAAGCCCCTGACGGCGCAAGTACGCAGACGTAATGGACAACGAACGCTGCAATCTTGCTTGCACTTGGGGACGCGTGACACTTGATGTCCAGATGCAAATATCGTCTGCGTAGGCGGATATTGAAACAGTCTTCGGTAGTTGTTTGAAAAGGCCAATGAGCACGAGATTGAACAACGTTGGACTGAGCACTCCTCCCTGAGGAACACCACAAGCAACATGATGATCTGCTGTGTCACCTTCAAGAGTCTCCATGTAGACTGTCCGGTTTGTCAAATAGCTTGCAATCCAATTGTGTAGACGTCCGCCTATACCACATTCTTCGAGTGCATTTAGTACTGCATCATGCTGAACATTATCGAATGCGCCCTTTATGTCGAGGAAAAGAGCAGCAGTCAACCTGTGACGGCGTTTTTCATGTTCTACCGTTGACACGAGATCAATTACACTGTCGATGGCAGACCGGCCTTGACCACCCCTCTCCAGAGCAGTTTTTGCTTATAGTAATAACCTTGCCTTCTACAATAATTGGCAAAGCCGCCAAAGAACGGAAAATCACCAGCTGAGGTTGTAATTTCTCTTCTGCAGCCCTGTGATGCAAGGAAAGAAAAGGCGGCACAGATAGCAAGCCTAATTGATGACCTGTTGGACGAGGGAAACCTGGAACATGCTTCAGCAGTGCTGCAAGAGCAGGACAGCATGTTTGACCATAAAGGCTGCGTAGAAAAGAAAAGCAACAGCCGACTCATTTTCTATGCCATGGCTACGTTGTCAGGAAATCACTCAAAAGATTCCCATGCCCCGCATGTGCATCTGCCTTGGCTATTTAATTTGCCCCTACAGGCTGATAAAAATGAGATCTAGAATGCCTCACTGACGAGGCAGGCTGACCATGGAGGTTTGGTGTACGCTCCAAAGCGCATTGAAGTGCTAGTAACTAAACTAGAAAATGCATTCACTGCCTTTTTCAGCAGAAACGAGCTGCATGCTGGGAGCATGATGTCGTTTTTACATTTTCTACAAGGGCATGAACTCCAAGAAGTCCGCGGCAACGAGCACTCCCGCGCTCTTACAAGGGATGTGATTAAGTGTTATGTTTGACGAGGTTGCATTTTTTTACTAAGGCAATGAGCAAAGATAAGGCGTCCAATCGCGAGAAGCAAAATTAAAACTGCTCAAACTGAGGCGATGCCGATGGAACTGCATCAGTGAAATGTTCCTGTAAATAAACATTGCGTTAATATGTTCTGTTCCCTTATTTATGTGATTACACTAATGTATTCGGGGCTGTAACGACCATCCGTGAATGGTGCGTTCCACACGTGAGGCCGTAATTTCGCTCATTCGTTATATACAAGACGCGCTCAATTTCTTGGATGACGAGCCTTTCTTGTTTCTACGCATGTCGTGTTGTGCTCGTTCATTTCCCTTCGTCAGTGTCTTGTTGCGCACCTTTTCCTTGTTCCTTTTCCCGCGAAAATGTGTTAACCAAAGCATAAACAAGCAAAAATATAAGCGCTCGCGGCTTCAACAGTCTATGCCCACCTGAAGCAGTAGCTTCGAAAGTGGTTTGCTGAGAATATCGCTGCTGACCGACGCCGCATGCACCGCAGAACATATGGACACTCGTATTATATTTTGTGCTTTGGCCAGACGAATATCGCAGCCGTTATAGCGAGATGCTCGCAGCGAAATGCGTTTCCCGGCATTGCTGCCGAGCGCGCGCACAACACACCTGCTAGCTGCAGCGCCATCTGTGAGCCGTGATTGCAAATTATTTCCTCTCCGCTGGCGCGTTCACGACACTAGTCAAATAATCTAGCCTCTATGGCTGCGTTCCAATACTCCCAAGTAGACGGCTACTTAGACGTCTAGCCGGACAGCCGCCATCTTGGGACGCGTTCCATTTCTCGGCGAAGCAGTCTCATAAGACTGCTTCGCCGAAGTCCACATCGATGCAGGCTAACTTGCTGTCTAAAGATGGCGGAGCTGATGTACGCGGATGAGCGAGTCGTGCTCTTGCGGGCGTCGGACTGTACACGGAGTATAGGAAAGGAAAAATGTGAGTCATTCTATTATGTTATTTGGTACGCAAACTAGTGGCTAATTAATCTTCGTGGACGTGCGATTCCTAGAAGTGAATCACGCAGGAGAAAATCGTGCAGTTGAGAGCTTTGCTACAGCAGCGGACGCTGTAGGTCTGTTTACGTGATCCGGCATCTGACGATGCAGGATCTTAATTAGCACCTTTATTTTAGAGAATACTGGTCGCTGTCGTTGGTTTCCTCGACGGGCGTTAAGACGGCTGGCGTGACGGTTAACAAATGTGTTCTTCTGTTGCTGTATTAGTTGCACAAACTCTTTCGCGTGCATTCTTTTTTATCTCTACACTCTCAGAACAAATACACCGGCATGTTGCGAATTGATTTTAGTCTTTGCAGGATTAAAGGTCGCTGCTGTATTTAGGTCTCTCGCTGTCTCCGAGTGCCACGTAGGGCAGACAGCAGGTTTAATGTCACGTATGTGTTTTCCTTTTGCAGTGTATATTAGCCGTATCGCATTTCGCGCATATTGATTACAGTCTTTCGTATTCTTTCTTATATTTACAGGACCGTCTGAACGAGCACGTTCGAGGAGCATGTACAGTTGAGCATCAATAATAAAAGAATAATCGCATATCTCTTTAGCGTCGTCTTCGGAGAGCGGCCCCGTCTGCTACAAGTAGACTGACCGATAGGCACATCCACCAGTCTGGTTTACGCGCAAAGTCATTACAGAAGAAATGTGTAAATTTGTTGAAAACACGTTTTTAATTATCGTTATTGCTCACTTTGTGAAAAATAGTAGTACAACTGTTCATAAGCTTTAGTTACATTATTATGCCGCGAGGCGGCGTGAGCAGTAGACAAGTTCCAATACATGGACATGTAGACTGCTTCCTAGACGTCACACTAGACGTCTTGTTAGACGTCTAGAGTATTGGAACGCAGCCTATAGTATATGGCGGTGGCCGCTCAGTGTTGCCAGTCAAATGCCGACCTTTGCGGTACTCTGATTTTTCCAGTGACTCTAGACGGCGCCACCAGCCAGCGCACCCTCATGGCAAGAGAAGTTGCCCAACAGCAAATTTAATTGTAAAACTGAACGCTTCTAATTTTCCTTCATGTTACTGAGTTTTCAACACGGTTTATTACCAAAATAAAACTATTTTCTAATTCATTGCATTTGTTTTTTTTTAAGGCAGACAAGTGCACGATAGATGGATGGATGGATAAGGCTGAACCCTTGAAATCGGGCAGTGGCTCAAGCCACCTAGCCATGACTTATGAAATTTTACTCTTGTCTTGAATTTAGCCGCCAATCAGATAACCTTCGCTTGGTTACTTCTACCCGCTTAAAATCTACCTTCCCTTCAGTGTCCTTAAACTCCAATGCTTTGGATAAATCAGCCCCACTGCTTTCCACTGTAGGGTTGAGCCCTTTACAGAAAAGTATCATGTTTTCAGCCGTTTCCTCCTTAATGCAAGCATCGCACGTGTATATCTCATGGTACCTGACTCTGTATGTCTTAGTCCGCAATACTCCCGTCCTGGCCTCAAACAACAAACACCTTCCCCTACAATTATCATAGATATTTTCTTTGGCAATTGGCAATTTCCTGGTTGAAAATCATGTATGTATCCGGTGCTGATTTCGTCAGCATCCCTGTTTTCCACAGAGCTCTCTCTGTTTCTTTAACCTATGTCTTAACCGATAATTGCTGATTTGCCCCCCTACTGCTGTCCAGATAATTTCTTGTCAATTTTCTAGTTCGCTTTCTCCACTTCGTGCCAACATTCCTTATGTGCAGGTATCTGAAAACTTTCTTTGCCCACCGCTTTTCCCCCATTTTTCTCAATTGCTCCTCAAATGCTATCTTACTGCTAGCTTCTCTGCTCTCGAACGACGCCCATCCCATATCACCCTGTACCCCCTGTTTTGGTGTATTGCCATGTGCTCCCAAAGCTAGCCTCCCTACCCCGCGATAAATTATGTGCAACATTTCTTTAAATTTTTCTGTCATCCTTCCTATGTGTTTCATTGCTTCATCTCCTTCTAGTTGAATACCCTGATCTCTAACAATAAACCTTTGCGCTAGCCTAGTCTTATTACTCATTGTATTTTGATGTTTCCAGAATTTTTGAGCTGCTTTTATATCCTTTTTATTTACTTTTGACATCCATAGGGCACCCTTTCTTCTAATTTTCTCATTAATCAAATAGGATGCTTCCCTTTTGCATTTTGTGAAAGTATCCCATTTTCTGTCTACTTCAGCTACTGGTTCCCCCCTTTTCCTGGAATATCTGTGCTTCCTGGACGCTTCCTGACGTTTCTCTATCGCCTTCTTGATCTCATCCCACCAACTCTTGGGTTTTCGTCTTTTCCCTTTTGGCTTGACTCACACCTTAACTAGGTCTACCTCAAGTAATCGAGTTAATTTGCTACAAGTTCATTCTGTGTCATTATCCACAAAAATTACTTTCTCAATACGTTTGGCTGCTGCTTTCAATTGCCTTTCTGAGTAAAAATTCCTCTCTGATTGTTCATGTCGCTTCAGTCCTGCATTGGTTTCTCTTCTGAAACTCAACTTGATACGTTTGTGGTCACTACCTAGACTTCTGGAACCATGTTCATCTATGCTCATTACCCCTAATGTCACTGAGAAATGGTTGACGTAAGCAGGGCTGGTTTACTTGCTTTAATTAGACGCGCAAGACGGAACGCGCAAGGCAGCAGGCAGTACGAGAGATGATTAAGACGAAGCATCTAGCCCTGAGATGGCTCAAGGCTTGCCAACTGCCAGGAGATGCAGTTTAGCCGCTGTATGGCGTCACTAGAGTAGTTAGTAGCGTAGCATTGCTCCCCCTCTCTTGAAGACACCGACTCGGTGTGGTAGCAATTGCAGGCAGGACCACAAGGGTAGTCGCACGTGTCTGGCGTGTGGTGTAGACGCGCGCGAGGGGCTAGCGGGCGTGGTACGGCTTCATCCGAGCGGCGTGGGCAACTTCGGAGGTCGGCCGTCTAGAAAAGCGAACTGTTCCTTGGGGGAGAACTTCGTAGGTAACTTGAATGAGCTGGCGCAGCACCTCGTAGGGGCCAAAGTATCTGCGTAGAAGCTTCTCAGAGCGTCCCCTCATGCGGATTGGGCTCCACACCCAGACTTGTTCGCCGGGCAGGTAACGCACATTTCGGTGGTGGAGGTTGTATCGCTGAGCGTCGTGAAATTGCTGTAAAGTCACTGGAACTCTGAAAGTACCGCAGCTGTTTTCTCTTTGCCGTGGCACCGCCTATTGGCCAGTTGCGATCATGTGGTTAGGCGCCGCCATGGATGGTCCACCCGCAGCAGACGGGGCGCAGTCGCGCAGTGCTTCTGAGGTGGTTGTCCGGCGTGGCTTACGAAGTAGCTCTCAGTATCGCGCTCTGTGCACAAAACAGGCACAAACGTCTCTAAGGATGCCGGGATGTTGCGCCATCGGATGCAGCAATCGAAGAGAATGCGGCAAAGCTCTATTTGTGATCCCAGGCGGGAAGTGTGACAGCAAACGAAGGGCTGTATGGCTGCACCGCATTCGGCGCGACAAATTTGTCCCAACAAAGGACATCCGGCTCTGCGAGGTAAGCATTGTGCAAACTCATCAGCTGTGACCGCAGCCAGTTATTTATTTATCCTGCGTTTCACCATTTGACATCCCTATTTGGTCTGCTTGGCAAGGTTCTCTCTGTTTTTGTGCTTGCCAGCATGAGTGTGCACGTGCGTGTGATGCCTGTGTGATCGCGCACGTGTTTGTGCGCTCGCGTATGTGCGTGTGTGCTCGCACATTTGTGTGTGACAGCTATGTTTTCGAAGACGTTGCTGTACGAGATTTTTTCTTGCTGTGCTGGTCATCGATATTGGTAATGAGGCTCAAATAAAAACAACAAATCGTAGAGTTAACGTCCCGAAACGACACATTACTTGTAAGGGACGCCGAAGTGGAGGGCTTTGAGTGAATTTAAACCACCTGGGATTCCTTAACGTGCATTAACAACGCACTGCACACAGGCGATTTTGTATTTCGCCTCCCTCGAAATACGGTCACCGCGGCCGGGATCGAGCCCGAGATCTTGGGATCAGTAGCCGAACGCCAAAGCACGTGAGCCACCGAAGCTGGTTTACATTGAATGAGTAGGCTCAGAGAGTGCTGACGTATTCTAGGAAATGCAACTCTTGAAAAATCTAATTTCACCACAAGACTCTGTATGTCATTCAGCATTTGTTTAGGGGTTTGCAAAACGCCAACATACATTTCCATATTTTGGGGCAACATACTTCAATTGCTGTTCTTTGTTCTTCCTGGTTGGCAGGACCACTTGCTCCAGACCAATTTGAAAAGGTTCGTGTTGATGGGGAAAAAAAAGCTGAAGTGGAACGCAGTTCCCAGCATTTTCGCTTATGCACCACTAAAAAGCGAACGGAAACCGCCTTTCCCTTGTGTACCTTCTGCCCTGTCATCTACTATTACTGCAACAACTGAACAGCAAGAGCTTTCGAAGGAACCGGTGTTACATGTGTTTCGTTATGTTGACGACTATCTTGTGATATTACATAACTGTTCTAAGCTCGATCTTGACAACGCTGTTGCTAGAATTCTCGCCACCTTCTCGTCTGAGGGGCAAGGACTGCGTTTTACTCATGAAGTGACAAGAGACAATTGCATCCAGTTTCTAGATCTAAAATTGCATTTTTCTAATATTCATTTTGCTGGTCTCACAGTCCTAGGTCTAACAAAAGTCTCTTACCTTATAAAAGTGGTCATTCTAAGTTAGTGAAGCGTAGCATCATCATGTCCTGTTGCTTGCCTGCTCTTCAGAAGTCATGTGTTCACTCTCTTTCATCGAGTTTCCAGAATCAAGTTAATGCGGCTCGAATCTGCGGGCTACCCTCAGCACGTAATTCGCAGCTCATGTGAAGGCCTTCTTCAGAAGCTGAATAATGCAGTAAGAAAAGTGCAGTCTGTAGACCGGACCCCTCCCTTCGTCGTGCCATATTTTTACTGCCTTTCCCACAGCATCAAGTAGGTGGCAGGTAAATACGGAATACGTGTCGTGTTTTCGGCGCCTTGTAAGCAGAAAAAAGTATGTCCCCTGCTCTCAGAAGAAAAGAAACAAGAACAGAACGCAAGTCGTGCAAGAAAAATGGTCAGACCAAGTTCACCAGGTGTGTCTCCGATGTTCTCTACCAGATACCTCTACCTTGCGGGCGGGTTTACATCGGCCAAACCGGCCGGTGCTTCAATGAGCGAGCCCTGGAGCATAAAAGGTCGATGCACACCGGCACAGGCAGCAATCTACCTTTGCATTGCAAAAGCTTTGACAGCCGCAACTCCGTTCCTTACCTGGACAAAACCGCTTTCCTGTCTAATGCATGCAGCAGAACTGGAAGGGAGGTTATCGAAGCTTTCCTGAATGCCAAAAGGGGCGACGACTGCGTTAGCTCGCCCTCGTTATCGCTATCGACACAAGAGATAGATTTTTTAGAAGGGCATGTTCGTGTTTCACACCGGCTCTGATTCTCCTGTAAATTTCTGTTGTTTTCTATCGTCGAGCCCTATGGCGATAGTGTTTTTCTTATGTTCACGAGCCTTATAAACAACGTGTTTTCACAATAAAATCAGTTGGAAGTCTGCGCTTTGTCTGTCCTTTTGTGTGCCTTATGTCCCGCCCTGTTCGCGCTATTTGTACTCAATCGCTTCATTATGTACCAACTAGCCCGCCAGAACGTTCTATTTCGTTACCCTCATATTTGCTGGTGGTGCAGATGTCGTACCTCCGCTACCAGTTGCTCATTGCCGCTCTGGCTCAAGGCAGATTGAAGACATTGTAGGGAAGCTTTAGAATCAGAGAAGTACTTAACTACGGCAAGAAGTACTTACGATTCTGCTCCAGTAGAGATAGTCCTATGCTTAATTTTTTGGTTAGGGTTTGGTCTGTGCTACTTGGAGTTTTCGTTTAAGTCTATGACCTGAACCGACTACCCTTGTCCTTCACAGCGTGACACAATGTGCTCATACCGAAAACTAGCGATTCAGCAAAAGTTTGTTGGCGGGTTCTTATCGCTCTAACAGCCTTGCCAGCGTGGACTATAAAATATTTATGAAAGTGTTGGCGACGAGAATCCATTGCTTATTGCGATGGTGTTGGCGCCACACCAGACCTGTGGTATCAAGGGTCGCAGTCTTGCAACAAATGTGCATGTTGCCCGAAGCGTGCTGGAGTGCTGTGATGCCCTTAGTGACGGCGATAATGCAGCTTTATCTGCATGCACCACCGTGTTTTGCAGCAGGTCCTCTTTAGCATTTTAGAGCACACAAACCTAGGTCGCATAATACTGGAAGGCGTCAAAATGGCGTCTATGAATTGTACAACGTGTATTATTCTCAATGGGGGCCTTACTGAGAGTCTGTGCGTTCGCTCCTCGGTGAGGCACAGATATTTACATGGGTCCTTGCTGTTTGCAGTTTATCTCGAGCCGCTAAGTTTCGCCATCACGAATAATGAAGCCATACCAGGTTTTAGGCTGCAAGCGGCCTATGTTAAAGTATTGGCTTACGTAGATGATATTGCAGTCATTTGATAAGACAGACAGAACATTAAACAAGCCACGACTGTTGATAGGTTTTGCGAGTGTGCTGGAGCCACAGTCAACTGCGACAACCGGTCAACTGCTTTTGGCACGGCGAATGGAAAGTCATGCCAGAGGATTTCTCTAGGTTGCAGCGGTTGACTTCCAACGCAATAGCTCGTTGTAACACTTCATTGTTAGCGCGATCATGAAGCGTACTGCTCTGAACAAGTGTTGAGTGCAAAGGAAAAGGCAGTGTCGTCTGCTGTCTACAACCTTTTTCTTTTTCCAAGATCTGGTATGCAAGGAATGTGTTATGGGCATTGCGGGTTAACATACAAAACATTCATCGTATGTTTGCTGTTGACCTTTGGGCTTCGACCTGAGACGGGACAAGTGTAACAAATTTGTTTCATCCAGACAAAAAAAGGTGGTTTAGGACTTGTTCACTTGTTTTTGCGACAGATTCTATCGTGTTTGGCTTATTTACGCGAACAAAATTACCAGTGTCTACGTGCAATCATGAAAGTTAAGCTACACCGACTGCTGCTAGAATTTGTTGTGGAATCATATGAAAACCTGCGTGGAGCCGCGATTCGATATCGGCGCGAAGCGATACTTTCGTACAGATTTGTAAAACTACGGTTTTCACAAGAGTACCTCTGCAGCGTCAGCAAAAAGAAAGTTTATAAGAGGACAGGATCTACTTAAAAGAGTAAAGGAAATGCCGATGCCACCTGTAATTAAAACCTTCTTTCAGTTACACACTAACACACTTCCTGTTAAGACCTGGCTTCATAATAATGACATCTTCATACCATGGACAAACAACTGCTCCTTTTGCATGAAACCCGAAACATTAAAACGTGTATTCTTAGACTGCTGGGACATGATTTTTTTATTGGGATGTACTTCAGCGCACATTAAAAAAGCAGTTACCCCTTCACCCATACGACATACGGTTCTTGCCCGTCAGCCACCGCGTTGGCTCAGTGGCTACGGCGCTCGTCTGCTGACCCGAATGACGCGGGTTCGATCCCGGCCGCGACGGTAGAATTTCGATGGAGGAGAAATTCTAGAGGCCCGTGTACTGCGCGATGTCAGTGCACGTTAAAGAACCCCAGGTGGTCGAAATTTCCGGAGCCCTTCACTAGAAAACGAGGACACTATACTGCTACAAGCCTAGCTTCGAGTAGGCAGGAGACTGACGAACACGAAGAAGCCGATGCTGAGATGCCCGCGGCTTCTACCCTGCCAGCGAAGAGGGTGCACAAAGACACTAGCAACGAGGGAGCGGTGCTCGAAGGGGCAGAAAATGGGGAGCCTGCGATGAAGGCTCCTACGGACCGCAGGACTACGCAAGATATTGCCTCCGCCCTAGCCGGGGCACCGTTTTTCTGCCGAAGTGGTAGAAGGCCGGTCTCCGATCGGGATCAGTGCTGGGAAGAGCGCCAAACGAGACCGCAAGGACGGGCAAATGGTCCCTCTGCAACAGATCGACCTTAATGCTGTTCTGATGTAGTGAAGTGAGTGCAATGTTTGGCGTTTTCTAATCTTTTCAAATGGCGACCAACTTAGCGACTTGTTTGCGCGTAGCTACACCAAATGTGAGAGGACGGTCGACGCGTAGGAGACAGCAGCAGCTGAATCGCCTTCTGCTAGAAAATGAAATTGATGTGCTAGCGGTTCAAAAGAGCAAAATTGTATGCGAGCAGTAAACAGAAAAAACAGGTGAAATTTATCGCTCAAGTTATGGTGCTTGCGTTTGTCATGCGGTTAAAAGGTCGGGGGGATGTGCCATTTTTATCCGAAATTGCATAGAGTCTATCAGTCGGTGTTCTACGAGAGTGGTCGTCTCCTAATATGCGACTTCAGTTTTTCTGGAATGGACTGGAGAGCGATGTGTGTTTATGCGCCAAGTAGAATTCCAGAACGCGAAGGGTTTTTTCGGCATGTAAAATCATTCCTGCTGGGTGAGGGCGGGTTCTCTCCTCCTTCGAGATTTCAACTGTGTCTGCAGATCATAAGATAGAACAACAAACCGTGCCCTTCGCGACAACAAGAGTGCAGAGTTACTAAATGAGATTGTTAATGAGGCAGAGCTTGAAGATGCCGGCTGGGTACACGCATGAAGGCCAAGCAAGGTACACGCACTTTCAAGGCAACAGTCATGCAAGGTTGGATCGAATACATGCTACCATTGAGTTTGTACTATTGTGTCCGGATTATAAAACTCAGCATGTGAGCTTTAGTGACTACTCGCTAGTAATAGGTACTCTTGGCACGAAGAGCAGGCCAACAAAGTTAAATTGGTATTTATGAAAATTTAGTGACAAGTTACTGCTGAATGAAATATATGGTACTAAAGTGAGAGAATATATTATGAATATGTTACAAAATGAGTAACTTGATAGAAGCATGGGAGCAGCTTAAGTGCGATATAAAGATAGCTGTGATTTCCAGAGCATGCACTCTGACGCCAAGAAAGACAAAAGGAAAAAGAGCTCATAGCCCACTGGATTACATTCTTAGTATGTAGAGCGTTAAGCTTGGTATATTCGGAAAAGAAATAAAAGAGGTAAAAACTGAACTTAAGGCGATAGACGACAAAAAGAGCGCTCGTGCTGTCTGTTCCTTCTTTGTCCGTGTTCTTTTAGCGCTTGTGAATAATGACAAACGTGCACCAACTAGCCCGATCCGCCACTCTTCTGAGAAGTACCGTGATGGGGTGATACGAGCACGTAGTGAAAGATTGTAGCTCGGGGAGACGCCCACTAAATGGGCCTCAAGTGATGAAAAAAGGCACGCAGTAATAAAAGAGACAAAAGAAGTTTGCTATCATGAAGAAGTTACGTCTGAAAATAAAACGATTGAACTGGCGTTCATCGAATATTATAGTGAATTGTTTAGCCCGAAAAAGCCTGACATCGACAGCTTCAGAAATGACTTCCTGTCGCTGATGCCAAATGTAGAAGATGATGTTCCGGAGAAGCTTGAAGCTAGCATAGCTGCAGCGGAAATTGAGGCCGGTATTCAACAATTAAGTTCGAACAAGTCACAGGGGCCGGACAGCTATAGTGCAGCCATATATAGAAGCCCTTAAGACGGAAATATTTGTTCTACTTGAACGAGTGATAAAAGGATGCTATGAAAAGAAGTTAACTTCTCCCAGTTAAGCTGCAGTCTGTAGGATCTTACCGCCCCATAAGTATGACAATTGTTTACTATAAAATTGACATGAAAGTATTAGCTCGCCGACTCCAAGTTTTAATTACGTCCAATCTAGGCCCGCATCAGACATGCCGTATAAAAGGGAGGGCCATTTTTACTTAACATACACACTGCAAGAAGTGTTCTTGAATGCTGTGACGCAATGCATGACCGTACAGCCATGTTGCAATTAGACCTGCCCAAAGCCTTTGAGAAAGTTGTACGTTAATTATTGTTCTCCGTTTCAGGGTATGTGAATGATAGATCCTTTATTACAGTTGGTGGAAAAATGGTGTACGAGCGCTGTAAACCAAGACTGGTGATGAACAAGCATTTACCTGATTGTATACCTGTTCTGTCGTCAGTAAGGCAGGGCTGTCCTCTTTCTTCCTTAAAGCTTTTGCTTTATTTGGAGCCATTTTGCTTAAAGGGGTTGGGACATCAAATTTTGAGGCTATAGTAAGCTTATTATGGGCTTCTTCTGTATGTAAGCTAGGTCACCCACGGCAAAGTATTGGACGCAACAAGCGCTTAAAATATATTTTAATTGAGCTCCAAAGATTCCCTAAGTGCTCCTTCTCAAGATCAATGCCCATCACTAGCGCTATAGGTGGTGACGTAGAGCCCTAGGAATGATATCAGTGAATAGCAGTGACATCACAACACAGTAACGTGACATACTATGAACGGCGACATCGGCGAGGCGCTGCTTCGGCGACTGAGCGGTTGGTGTGCAGATCGGCTTATGTGCCGTCGCTGACGCACCAGCCGGCACCTCGTATCGGCGGCCAAGCGAAACCTTCACGTCGATGAGACGGTGACTCTCTGGTTTGGACCTTCTCCGTAATACGAATAAGCGAAACGATCACTACATTTCATATATACACCCTTCGGCTCTCCTGCAATACGAATAGGCCTAGCGAGTCCGCGGGGTTCGTATGTGCAATGTCGGCGATTGTGGAGAGCAAGTTCACAAGTTTTAGTGGATACATATGGTCATCGAGCGCAGTTTTGACAACAGTGACCTGAAATCGAGGATTGTTTACGTCTTAGGACGCAAATATATCAAGCGGGAAGTGCCGCTGCTAGGTGGTGTGACTCAGCCTGTCGGCCAATGCTGCAGGCGCCCGCGGCGGCAGGTACAGTCGTCGGCGTCGCTTGAGGGCAACAAATTAAGCCATTTTGTTTATATCAAATGGGTGCCGAACATACCTATAGATAAACCAATTGAAATTCAAGTACTGGACACATCGAAAAAAAGAAAAAAAAGCAGTTACGTGTCAGAAACGCCGGTCCTACGCGTTGTCAACAGCCTGGCTATGAAGCATTCCCCAGGCAGGCGCTCGCATTCTTCGGCGATTATTGTAAACTTATCGCACTGTGTTAACGAGTAAACCCGCAACCGGTGCAAAAGAGATGAGCTGGATTAACCTAAGTGAAACGCAGCTTGCAATTCTTGTCGAACTAACGTGCAATTGGTGCCTGTATACAGATGCAGATATGTAAACAAAATTAGCGCCCAGATGCAGTCGTCGTCATAGGCGCATTCCTGGAGGAGTTACGTACCCGTGCGGTTAATTCTGAACCCTGTACGATTGTCTGGAAGCATTCATTTAGCGAATACATGCACTGTTTGCTAAGCTAGCAGCAGATATCGTATCAGCAGCTGCGGGACCCTGAGCACGTCTCGCAGCGCGGCTGCGCGTGCGGCGCGGAGTGAAGACTGAGACGGGTATTGGTCGGTAGGAAAAGTGAGGTATCGTGTCGCTGTAATGTGTCAGCTACGGGCCACCGACACAGACGTCTGTCGAGAATCGTCGTCGTGGCAAAGCGAAATACAGCACAAAAACCGCGTTGGCATGGCGACTGAGATCGGCCGAAGCGAGCCGCTTGGTTTCAGGACTCAGTGTCGTTCCTCGCTCGCTTGGCTTTTCTCAGCACATCGCAGTATACTGACCAAGTTTGTCGGCCTATGATTTCTAAAGGCGCTGCTATGCATAGAGTTTGTTACTATTAACTAGGGGGAAAGCTGGCGCCCCGCCTATGGGAGTTTGCATGGAGCTTCTTCCAGACCACCTGTGCCACGATGGGCGCTCTAAGCATCATGGGGCGGAGAGCTACCGACTGCAGAACTACAACTTTTGGCCAAAAAATAATGAAAAAACAAGCATTCTTCGATAATCAAGAATGTCCTAACAGTCAATATCCTGTCTATAAGTTGAAACAAACGAGCAGAAAAGCATGTAAATGCAAAGTTTGCCCAACATAAGCGATGGCTTGCTTTCCTATTGGCCAAGCATTGCAGACCGCAAAAGACAATATTTCGTGCTTAACAGGCGCATTTTAAAAAGAAATATGTTCTTGAAAAAAATGTCGCTTCAACATTTTAAAAGGTTTTTCCACAGCTTTTCGGAAAAAAAACTGTATTGGCGACGTGTGCTGTTGCGTTTTCGCTACTATGGCTTTTGCGCACTGCTTTTACGCCGAAGCAGTTCTTCAGGAGGCATTGGCCCAAGTCGTCTGCGCGGAGCGCGCCGTGGATACGGAATGGGACATCTTAGTAACGCCACTCAGTGTTCCTGAAAAAGACGTACTGTCCCGCACCAAGTAGCTCATCGCCCCATGATGCTTTGCGCGCCCATGGAGGTTCAGGTGCAGCGCCGCCAGCTTTCCCTCTAGTTAATAGTAAGAAACCCAATGCTGCTATGCACAGCATGTGTACGAGGGCAGACGATGCAGCAATACGTGCGTCACAACTTTTGGTGCCCATGTGACAAGGGTTGCTGCTCTTCCCTCATCGTGAGCCGCCGCGGTGGCGGAGTGGTTATGGCGCTCGGCTGCTGGCCCGAAAGACGCTGGTTCGATCCCGGCCGCTGCGGTGGAATTTCGATGGAGGAGAAATTCTAGAAGCCCGTGTACTGTGCGATGTCAGTGCACGTTAATGAACCCCAGGTGGTCGAAATTCCCGGAGCCCTTCACTGCGGCGTCTCTCACAGCCTGAGTCGCTTTGGGACGTTAAACCCCCATAAACCAAGCCAAACATTCCCTCATCGTGACGTCGAAGCACACCCCGGCGCTCAGAAACCGAAATCGCTCAGTATAAATAATGCAATAATAAATTATTTACCGCACTTATATGAATTGCACAGCGTGTATCACGCGTCCTGCGGTAATACGCAACGTTTGAAACAAAGAACACGCCAACCAAAAAATTTGGTGTCTCCACCCCTTTAAGGCTACTTACAAGTCCAAACATACGAGGGCACACCTTCTTTGAAAGTGAAGTACGTGTTTTGTCGTATGCGGATTATATATGAGTTTTCGGTACGGATCATGACAGTGTGCGCGAAGTTGAAAAGGAAGTAGCTGCTTTTTGTACTGCAAGTGGGAGCGCAATCACCTGGGCAAAGTGTGTAGCCTTCTGGCACGAAAACTGGCAATACACGCCTCAAGTGTTTTGCAGTGTGCAATGGACTCTAAGGCAAGGTAATTACCTGTGTGCACCACTAAAGCACAACCGTGACAGCAAAGAATACTGAGCCGGTGTCTCCACTTTGCGCACCTTTGCGTGCGCTCCCAGACACACTTACAGCGTAAGGGGGTAGCGGTCTCGGTCACAGAGATGCCCTCGACTCAGCGTGGCAAGCTCAACCGGAGACCAGCTACGAAGTGACAAGGTGGTTGGTCGTTTGGTGTCCAGATTTCGCCGGTCGCAAGCCAGAGAATGGGTCGGAGCCAAAGGTTCACGAAGCAAAACAGTTTATACAGCTAAGAGATAATACAGATTCCACAATCACTCGTACGAGCACATACAAAGAGATTCACAAATACAATGCAACTCATGCAAAGTCACAATAGAGAGATACAATTCAACAAAATCCTTGCACCTAAAGTGCAGAAACACAGAGAGAGACAAATAAACAAAACACGATTTGTTCGCCGGGCACTGCGACAGTCCGACGACCTGAGGAGCTCGACGGGGCCGTCCCGCAGGTTGGCGCACGTTGCCTCGCTGGGCCGGTTTGGGCGAGTGGTGTTCTCCCGGGAGTCGAGCGGGCGACGGCGGTTGCAGCCCCTCATTTATAGGCGCGGACCGCGTCTGTTTTTTTCTTCGCGCCAGGGCAGGCGCGCACATACACACAGCTGCAACCGCACAAACTCCTCCTTCTTGCGCCGGGCGCGCGACCCCACTGGTCGAGCGCGGAAACCACCTTCTAGAACAATCTAGGTCATTCGCGGCACGCTGAGTCATCGGCGCCGGAGCGAAGGGGGAGGGTATCCTTTGGCGCGCGCAAGGTTGCCCCCTTTCCGTCGACAACAAGCAGACTTCTCCAACATTCGTGAAAAATTGACGCCGCGCGTGTCTATGTTTACTTTGGCGCCGCTCCGGCGAGCTGAGTGGAAAGTCATGCAACCCCCGGGTTCTTTCCCCGCTGTTTTTTGTTTTATTTTACCGCGCGCGGGCGCGATTGCTTACGCGCAGCGCTGGTTTTTTCGAAGATGCGCCGAATTTTGTGACACTGCCCCTTCCTTTAAGAATATTGTGCAACAATATTCACAAAACACAAAATTCGTGCGCACATGCTTGCGCTCACAATCTATATGGCGAATGCCAGAATACATGCATTCAATTATGTTTTTACATACAAGACACTTGACAATAATCACAATGTACTTCAACGCATACCGCAACTCGGCAACACATTAACACATCCCTCCAGAGAGGGAGCGAACAAATACGAGGCGACCGTTTGTCTACTTTCTGGATTCGGGTTAAGTAGTCGGCTCCCACATTTTCGCTGCCTTTTAGGTACTCTACTCTAAACTGGTATTCTTGAAGCAGTATAGCTCCAACGTATACATATAATACCCGACTGTTCAATTGTTTTGCTCGTTGGAGGTACTGGAGAGGCTGGTGGTCGGTTTGTACCACGAACGGCGTTCCATAGAGATAGGTGTTGAACTTCTGAATTCCCCATATCAGCACCAAGCACTCCCTTTCGATGGTACTGTAAGCGGTCTCTCTTGGCAGCAGTTTCCGGCTAGCATATGCGATTGGATCGAGTGTCCCCTGGTGCGGTTTCATCAGTACGGCGCCCAGACTTATGTCTGATGCGTCTGTGCATAACACAAAGGGTTGTGTGAAGTCGGGGATTCGAAGAATAGGAGGGTTGGCGATATGTCGCTTAAATTCTTCAAAGGCTGCCTGGTGGACGGGCGTCCATTTGACGCGGTTGCTCTCCCCTTTTTCGTCAGTTGGGTATGGGGTGCACTGATTTCCGCATAGTTGGGAATGAATTCTCGATAGTAGCCAGTAAGTCCCAAGAACGAACGCACTTGTCGCTTGCTTTTTGAAGCCGGGGCGGCCTGTATCTTCTCTAGAGTTTTCTCGAGTGGCGCCAAGTGCCCCTTCCCGAGTCGGTGTCCGAGGAAGTCAATCTCGTCTGCCCCAAATTCACACTTACTAGGGCGAATTGTGAGTCCAGCTGATTTGAGTCTCGCGAAAAGTTGTTCGAGCGATGCGATGTGTTCTTCCCACGTCTTGCTTGCCACTAGCACATCGTCGTAGTAGTGATACACATCAGGGAGGCCTTCTGTGATCCGTTTCATTAGTTTCGCAAAGACGGCTGGAGCGGTTTTAATGCCAAATGGCATGTAGCGGAACTGGTACAGGCCAGGGGGGTAGAAAACGCCGTCTTTGGTTTTGATGGTTCGGATAGTGGGATTTGCCAGTGTCCGTTTACAAAGTCAACTTTGGAGAAATAGTTCGCTCCTCCCACGCTGGCTAACACCGAATCGGCCCTTGGCATGGGTTCCAAATCTGGCACAAATATATCGTTCAGGCGCCGATAGTCCACTACAAACCTGTTTGTCTGGTCCGGTTTTCGCACGAGTAGGACGGGTGAGTTGTAAGGCGACGAGGATTCCTCGATTATGCCTAATGTCTTCATCTCTCGCACTTCCCTCTCGATGTTTTCGCGTGTAGAAAAAGGTAGTGGGTACTGTCGGACGTGTACTGGGGCGTCAGTTGTGAGCTCGAGGTGGCACTCCACCCATTCAGTTTTACCGGGCACGTCGGAGAAAATCGCGTGGTGTTTTGCCATCACTTTTCCGAGCTGTGCTTCCTGTGCGGGAGATAACTTACGGGACAGCTTCACGTTTTGCGTTCCTTCCGTATTGTTAAATTCGGGAACTGGAATGCTCTGCTCTTCGTCCAAGTCTGACACTCCGCTGAAAGCTAGGCATTGATGTCTCGTCGGCGGTTGTGCTCTTTCTTCGCATCTTTTTGACGAATTAGCGTGAAAAAGCCGGGGGCCCCGAGCGTCTCAATAATGTAGTCTGAGTCTCCCTTCTTTTCCTTGACTTCAAGTGGTCCCAGGGCCGGTCTTGACGCGCGCTTTCGCTCTCTCCTTGCGGCCTGAGCAGGCGACAAGGGGACAATGCATTTTTTTTCTGCGCTGCCCCACCGCTGATCTCGGCGAGAGGGCGCAGGGAGCCAACCCTTGCTGCGGGGGCGCCAGAGCCGGTTTTGAGCAGCAAGTCGCCGTGCGCGCGGGCCCATTTCTTCACTGCGTGCTAGTTTTGTCGCTGTGCTTAAACGTGTGAACGGAAGGCTTGCCACGTGGTGCCATCAATACGCCTGCCTCATGCTTCGCTCGCCATGCTGATAAGGACACCTTCCCCAGTAAGTTTCTGCGTCAGACTTCTCATGGATACTCGTCTCACGAGCTTGTGAAGTGAAGCTTCGCTCATATATAGTGAGGCTATGGTGTACTGTTGTGTGCCGTTTTGTCAGTCGCGGTCCGGAAAGACTCCCGGTGTGTCGTTTCACTAAATTACAGTTAACCAGGAACTGTGCACCAAATAATAATAAAAAATAATAATAATAATAATTGGTTTTTGGGGAAAGGAAATGGCGCAGTATCTGTCTCATATATCTTTGGACACCTGAACCGCGCCGTAAGGGAAGGGATAAAGGAGGGAATGAAAGAAAGGAAGAATAGGTGCCGTAGTGGAGGGCTCCGGAATAATTTCGACCACCTGGGGATCTTTAACGTGCACTGACATCGCACAGCACACGGGCGCCTTAGCGTTTTTCCTCCATAAAAACGCAGCCGCCGCGGTCGGGTTCGAACCCGGGAACTCCGGATCAGTAGTCGAGCGCCCTAACCACTGAGCCACCGCAAATGGCAAAAAAACATTTCTCGGGAAAACCTCGTCCTTAATGACAAACCACCCTCGACTACAGTATGCAGCAAGCATTTCTTGACGAGTGACTACGTAAGTGATTCTAAAATAAGAAAACTGGTTCCCGATGTGGTTCCAACCGTATTTGAAGGGTATCCTTCTTACCTAGCACCCAGTGCGAAGAAAGCACGCAGGACCCTAAACGTCAGAGACACTGCTCCTTCCAGGAAGCCAGCAAAACGAAAGGCATCCAATGAACCACGGATATCCGTCGTACGTCCGTTTAAGATCCGAATCTCCAGTGCCAGGGGAGGATGTCCGCAGGGCATCCGTGAGGACGTCCGTATTCGGATATCCGCATCGGAGATTTGGTGTATGTCCGATGGACATCCGTTATCGGATGTCCGATGAATATACGATTCTGTATAGCCATGGAATGTCCGTTTTCATCCTTTCGTGGATATTTTGATGAGCCTGCAGCTGTGCATTGCAAAATTCAACATGCATTTTAGTTTCTACAGTGGAGTGCTTAATGAAACAATTTCTTAAACCTTCTGATGGCTTTGCCTCTGCATGCAAATGTAAAAAAGTTAAAACCACTGATGCTTCCTATAATTGGCTGCATTTTTTAGCTCAATTTGCGTGAGGTGTTATTTACTTCAAACTGTCCACACATTTTCAGATGTAATCTGAAATATCTGCACACTTTTGTATGTGAGCTGCACAATATAACCGCTCTTAACAGATCATTCCACTCTCGGCATGAATCTGTTATGGAAGCATTATATTGAAATTAAAAGCAATCATAACCTCTGGAGAAATTCAAACACCTAGTAAATATTCAGCAGCAAACAAACGCAGGGCCCACAAAAGCTTTCAGTATACCAAAGGCAAAAAAATCTCAATGCCCTGGCTGCTATCAATTGAAGCGCAGCCAGGCATTTGTGGTTGTGTTGTGCAGCCTGGGCGAGGCAGTTCAAATTTAACCAATCATTCAGTCAGTGGCCACATACTTTGACTGTCAAGCAGCTCAGCTTTTTGGAATCTGAGTTCCGAAACACTTTCGTAGACACGTGCATTTAACTAAAATTTCGATCAATATTACTTTTTTTTTCATTTCATTCATTTTTATTTGTTCTTCACAACATGACGTACACATTGTGAAAGGGGCCAAGAAGAAAAGCCGTTCCTTTACGGCTTGAAAAAAAAATCTTGGTCCCCCCTGGCATTGACGGCAACGAAGCAACACAATCCAGAAACAAATGTACAGAAAAAAATATACAGAAATATACAGAGACAAACAAAATTATAACTTGGCATTTTTATGAAAGGTATGGCGACAAGCTCATGGAACGGTCGGGAAATAAAGACATGCAGTCATAATGAAACAGTGGCTAAATATCTGTACAAGGTGTTTTGTTTATGAAATATGTGGTGTGTATTAGGGACATGCAAATTAATAAAACAACGCCTTCAGGTTCCGGAAATTTAGTCCTAAAATATCTGTTCCCGCTTTAATATGTTCATTTAGTAATCGAGGCAGGTTATTCCTAAGACTCTGAAACCCATAGTTCGTACGGCATTTTGGCACTTTCCAACGGTCTGTTGTCCTCGTATTGTAGGCCGCGTTGCCTATTAATTCTAAGTTCGATATGTCCAAAAACAGCCTTTGATTTTCCTTGATGCTGAGTTTATATTCGCGTAGGAGTTTATAATGATACATTTTAGTTATTGGAATGACCTTAAGATTTCTGAAGATAAATTTACTTGAGTAAAACTTAGGCAAATTATTAATGATCCGTAAAACCTTTTTTTGCATCCTTAAAAGACTACTAAGGTTTTTGTCGGTCGTTGTGCCTCTAACTACAAGTTAGCTATGGAAAATGTAAAGCATTTTATCTCGCTCAGATGCTTCAGTAACACTGGCAGCAAAACATCAACAAGGCACTGATTGTGGTGTTTTGTGCAACAGAAGAATGAATTGAATTTCTATAAAACATCAAACATTTATTGGCCAGATGTTTAATCCACCAGGGTGGAGTAGATTTGTTGTAAGGGAGTAATTACTCATTGGCATCCAGCCAAGCGCAGCCATATGACTACAGAGGAAAGCCATACAGCTCTCTCAGAAATTTCGCAGGTAAAGAAATATTCGTTCCTCTCCGGGATTCAAACCCGGGACCACCGCTTCACCGGAGCAGTTGCGCTACCAACTGAGCTAACCAAGACGGCGAGCTTATGGTACTTTGCCATCCCAGTTAGCTCAGTTGGTAGCACGACTGCTGTAGTGAAGCGGTGGTCCCGAGCTCGAACCCATGCAGACCAGGACGAAGTTTCCTTCAACTGCGAAGTTTCTGAAAAAGCTGTACAGCTTTCCTCTGTAGGCGTATGGCTGCGCTTGGGTGGATGCCAATGAGTAATTACTCCCTTATTAAACATTTATTGCAGAAAATGCTGCGAGAGTTTTTGATTGCAGCGCTCCTTGGCTCGGCGCAGCCACTCTTTAATTGCAGTATCCACATCGTCATGTGTCACTTCCTGAAGATGCCTCGTCCTCCTGACCGAGTCTGAAAGTATAGATTGCATGAAAACAATGTCTTGTGAAAATCTTGCACCCAGAGGGTATCCAACGAGCACCAAGAGCCAGCACCACAAGTGATTGTCATGCCTGCTGATCGCTTAATTTTAGTGGTACAGTTTTTTACCACGAGCCTCAACTACAGCATGCACACTCTTGAAACATAAAAACATATCTGCATGGAAAATGTTTGCCCACCAAAGATGACTGAGCGAAGTTGAAGCGCATCAAAGCGCTCCTTTCCTTTTCTTCCATGCATCGAGAACTGCGCTGCCAAGCTGTCTTTCATCAATTGGGCCATCATTGTCCGTACAGTGACGGGCACTGATTTTGTACCATAGGACTGGAGTTGTGCAATCTGAAAGAGAGCACCACGAGTTCATAGCTAGCACAAGAGCATGGTTCACAAACTGCATTAGCAGGAGCAGTTGCAAGCTGTAATTAAAAGGGCTGTGCAAACAAATGGACAAACAGTAATATGAAAATGTTCTCAATGTAATGGAACCCCTGAGAATGAATAGATCAACTTGAAAAACAAAACGATAAAAAAAGGCAGTATTGTTTCTTGAGCTTTCCTAACTGGTTTATAGTGCAAGAAGAAACAAAGGAATCAACATATCTTTGGCAGTAATTAACAATGCATAGACTCATTAATTTGAAAGTGCAGTTGCAGAGTTGCCAACCTCAGCAACTGCATTCACTTGGCAAAGGGCTTAGTTAGCAGTCTGCTAGGGTACATGTAAACAACATTACCATCACATATTTCACGACCTACTGCAAAAAACAAAGGGATTTGGTTTTTAAGCTGCTACATATCTGTTGGCGCTAAATCAATGCAAGACAAGTTGCTGTCAGCAAAAACAAAAACCAAAGTAATAATTGTTTAGCTGTTTCACACAAAAACGTACCTAAGGCATGTGAAAACAAACTTAATTCCTCAGATTTGCAGCATGGACAGATGCTAACCGAAGTCACTCACCAGGGCATTTCTCCGTTCGGGAGTGAGTCCAGAATCAAAGGCCTTCAATTGTTCAACTGTGCCAAAAGGCTCACTAACAACACAGTCTGTATTCTCTGGAACTTGACTTTCTGGCCTTGTGATGCCAGAAAGCAGTTCCAGAATTTCAGTCTGTGTGTGCTTTATAATAGCAAAGTTGGACATAACTCGTCTCTGGAAATCTACAGGCACAAAGAAGCTGGTTACAATGCTGTCAAAAATCCCAACAGCAGGAAAGTCAGAACTCACCAGCATAACCGAGACACCGAGAGCAGTTATGCGCACCACCTGGAGGGATAAAAAAGGATGGCATTAGCCTAACAGCTCTGAGAACTACAAGTTATTAAGCACAAAAAAAAATTTCAAGCAGCCTTCGTCATTGCTCATAACTGTTTCTTTGTGCCGATGTTCTGAAAGAACCAAATGAAAAATGTAATTCTGTTCATTACCAAAGATACATCGCAGTTGAAAAAGCAACAGCTAAAAGTTAGACAATGGATAAACAGTTGTGCATCATACATATTTGAACAGCGCAATAAAACAATGGGACACAACGAAGAAATGACACTACAAAAGCTGTGCATCTGCTGAGTAGTTTTTGAATTTTCCTTTTGTTACACTGTGCTATATATATATTCAATTTTTTCGACAGCAGTTAAGACACTTGTTGCTCAGAAAACTGAATACTAAAAATGGGAACTTTTTTTCCACCGCCGTCAGATAATAATTTGTGATGTAAAGACCAGAAGGAACTTCTAGACGACAGTGTAGGCTGGCACAAAGGATTTGCATGCAACAGTCGCTTGCAAAACCACGGTTAAGAGTGGCAATACTTGTACCTCATTTTAAGGTCTTCTCTAGCTTACACAAACTCAGCATTCAGTAAGGGGATGTACTGATGCAGGCAAACTTAAAATGTGTTCTCAGAGTTCCTTTAAAGCTGGACACCACTTACTGCTGCCCATGTATTGAGGTGAAAAGTGGTTACAGTAAATAAAATCGGAGAATGCAAAGAGAAAATAGAAGCGTTGGGGGTATTATAAAACAGCAGAACTGGGATACAAGGAAGCAATAGCACAAATGCCCTACAATCATTACTTACATTGCTGAGAAGGGCTGGGTGGCACTTCCCGCTCCAGGGCCAAGTCAGCTGTGTATGCATGCGCAAGGAATTTAAATTAATATTTACAACAGAAAACTAGAAACTCAAACTGTAACTTAAAGGTAACTACCAGTGGCTGCCCTTGAAGTGCTTTGCCCTGCCACTGGGTTTTCATTCAAGCCAGGGCCTGAGCAAAGAAAAATTCATTTTGCAAAATGACAATGGAATTGTCAATTGTGGCATTTGGACTGTCTGGAAACTGAAGAATGTCAGTAGCACATACTACCATGATTTGATTTCAACATTCAGGTGCTTGGAGGGAAGAGATAAATGCAACGTGTCTTTACATCCAGCAGAGTTTATGTAAAACAAAAACAATCAAGCTCTGCAGCTCAGGCACATTCATATGCCTGCCTGATATGCCTTAATGAGCAGTCTTGTAATAAAATATTGAAATGCCTTAACTGCTATAGCACGTGGAAACTCTACAAAATGGAAATAAAATTTGCTTACCTTGCAATCGCTCTGCAGAATTTGCTGTCTTTTCAGCATGAGGGGTCACATAAGCTGTGTATGAATGCACAAGAAAAAATGAATATTTACAACACAAAATAGAAACTCAAAATGCAAATAAAGGTGATTACCAGTAGCAGTTACTTCATTAAGACAGCTGTCCAAGGCTGCGACATTCTCTTTTTGGCTGCGGGCTGAGAAAATAAAAATAAAAATAACGCCGCAAATGCACAAACTATAGAATAATAAAGCAACGTACGAGTGTTCCTGCATTCCAAAAGTCCCCGTGGAGCGACAGGATAATCCTTTGGTTCAGAGCTGTCGCTGTCGCTCCAGCGGTTAGGCCGCACGATTCTCCTCCGCTTCGGCGTGCTCTCATCGGTTGAGAGGTCTGAAGTGAACCGGGATAGCTCAAGTTTCTTGCGCCCTTCTCCATATGTGCCTAAAAATATATATAACCTTGACCTAGCTGTCATTTCAAAATCAGCAGTATATTCTTACAAAATATCCCTTTCACGCTTGCAGCATATTCGACGAATTCAGATGAAGGGGGATCCCCGCGCCGCACCAGCCTTACGGCTTTGTCTGCAGCGACACTGGGCCACAGGCACTTGTCGCCGTTCAGCCACGTGCATGGAACTAACTCCACTTCGCGTGTGTTGTTGAATTCAACAATTGCGTACATGTCTGAAATAAACG
Source organism: Amblyomma americanum (assembly GCF_052857255.1). NCBI lineage: Eukaryota > Metazoa > Arthropoda > Arachnida > Ixodida > Ixodidae > Amblyomma > Amblyomma americanum. Next base: position 38,820,955 of record NC_135499.1, on the reverse strand, counting down.
TATATATACATATTATAAAGAGTTCACAGAGAAAGCAAGAACTTCCTATACGGCATCTCAGATCTGATCGAAAGACGACTTACCTTCAACTAGTTGCACCTATGGGGCGATGCTGACAGTGGAATAGAAAATGCGCGCTAGAGGCACTGGGCTTGTCCAGGCTTGGCTATGAACGGATGGGGTGCAAACTAGTGCAGCCTCTAGCGGTGTCATTGCGATAGAAAAATTATAAAAGCAATAATAAATTTTATCACATAGACAAATAAAACTACTGTAGGTAACAATTTTAAAAATAAAATGTTTCCTTTTTAAAACTGCTGTAGAAAGTTGAAATGTTGCTACTATTTTTTTGCTTTTTTTGTTCGTCTGGCAACTACATTTTAGGGTACGCCAGCTACACACGTACCGCGGCTACCGCAGCCACTCCACCAACCCCACCATCGCGTCAACCGCGCTACCGTGCTCACGACCGTGCTTGGTACCCAGGGACAGGTGTGCACGTGTGTCGTTGCGTGATTTCATTTTGTCGACGTGAACTGAGCCACCCAGTTAGTCTTGCTCTTCTATGCACGTAGTTTCAAGTCTCATGTGTGCTTTCCGAAATGCCTAAAATCAAAATCGAGGAGAAGGCTTATGCAAGGGCAAAAGCCTCGCGCGAGACAAAGGTGCTCTTCGAGAACTTTGGGCGATGCAGTCGCCAAAGAACGGTACCCGTGCCTGCAGCTTCTGTTGCGTCGTCTGCCGCTTCTACTGTGTCGTCTGCCGCATCCAGTGATGGTGCCACTACAATATCAGACGCATTCTTTGACATCCGCGCTCTCCAGAATGAACAAGTGACTGCCGTGAGCGACATAGCAGCAACACCAGACCTCCCAGAAGTAGCGCCAGCTGTTTCTTCAGGCTTCCCTTGTTCATCGGCTTCAAGTTGCGACACAGCTTCCGAGGACCCTGCTGATTGCCCCAACCCAAATCCAGCCACCGAGTCTCGCGATCTGGTGACAGCACTGCGGGCTTGGGCCCTAAAAGAAAACATTTCGCACTCGGCATTATCATCCCTACTCAAGCTTCTGAAGGCACACCCTTTCGATACAACTTGCCTTCCGTCTGATGCTCGCACATTGCTCCGCACACCGCGAGAGACAATAAATATTTCAGCGCTGACCGCCATGCCACCCGGGGAATACTGTCATTATGGTCTCGAGCACCAGCTCAGAAACATGCTGTCACATAGAAGTCTCGAAGGCAGGTCTGTTAGTCTTTCTTTTAATATTGATGGACTCCCAATTTCTAAAAGCTCTAGAATGCAGTTATGGATAATTCAGTGCCAGGTTCTTGAATGTCGGAGCGCTGCACCTTTTGTTGTAGGTATATTTGCTGGAATATCAAAGCCAAACTCGGCCAATGAGTTCCTATCTCCTTTCGTCACTGAACTGGGGCAGCTTATTTCATGCGGGATTAACGTTAAAGGTCAAATTTGCCAGGTTTCAGTGAGGAGCCTTATTTGCGATGCTCCAGCGCGGCCTTTCGTCTTCTCTATCAAAGGCCACATGGGGTATTCAGGTTGCCCAAAATGCTCTGTAGAAGGAATGTATGTTAACAACAGGGTTGTCTTCCCTTCAAAAAGCTCGACACTAAGGACAGACGATTCTTTCAGACGCCAGACTGACCCAAATCACCACAATGACGTGTCAGTTCTTACGTCACTACCCACTGACTGCATCACAAGTGCGCCTCTTGACTATATGCACTTGATGTGCCTTGGTGTCATGAAAAAGTTGTTAAAGCTATGGTTGGGTGGGCCACTGAGCATACGTCTGGGGCCAGCAGAGCGCAAGAAGTTGTGCGATGTGAACGTCTCCTTAGCTGCACACGTGCCCAGTGAGTTTGTGCGAAAACCACGAAGCATTGTGGAGTTTGACCGCTGAAAGGCAACCGAATTCAGACTTTTTTTGTTGTATACAGGTCCAGTAGTACTCAAATCTGTTCTTCCTACTGCTGTGTACTCTAACTTCCTCGCCTTGCACTGTGGTGCTTTTCTTCTTGCTCATCCTGCACTGTGCCACAAGTATGTGGAGTATGCAGAGGCACTTCTTCAGCATTTTGTGATGACATTTCCAAGTCTATATGAAGACGAACATATTTCTTATAATGTTCACTGTCTTCTACATATAGCTAATGATGTGCGCAACCATGGGCCGCTTGATTCATTCAGTGCATTTCCATTCGAAAACAACATGCAGTTTTTGAAGCGCCTTCTCAAAAGGCACAGTGCTCCACTCGCCCAACTGTACAATCGTCTAAAGGAGCGGGAAAACATGGAACCTTTTGCTAGGTCATCACCATCCACTGTCGAACTTGAAAGGCAGCACACAGATGCACCTCTATTTTTTGGTTGCAGTCCTCCATTGTATAAGTGTGCAAAGTTTGAAAATTTCAAGCTTGTTTCAGGGACAGCCAACAATTGCTGTATGATAAAGGACTCTGTAATCCTTGTGGAGAGCTTTGCACGCTTGACTACAACACTAGCACCTTGTATAATTGGCAGGGAATTCACAGTGAAAGAGAACTTTTACAGCAAACCATTTATCTCTGGGCAAATTGGGGTTTTCGTTGTCTCTAGGCCCTCTGGTATAAAATGATGGCCAGTAGATGGTGTCCGTAAGCTCGTCAGGTTTCCTTTTTCTGAGAAGTCAATTGTTATTCCACAGCTACTTACATGTTAGCTCTGTCAGAGGCAAACTTTTTAGTGTCAGGCTTAACATTTCAAAAAAACATGGACTATGAAAGAGACTATAGTGAATGGGTTTGGTTTATCCGGATTAACATTCCAAAGTGACTAGGCTATGAGGGACACTGTAGTGGAGGGCTCTAGATAATTTCGACTACCTGGGGTTTCTTAACGTGCACTGACAAAACGCAGTACTCGCGCCTCTAGAATTTTGCTTCCATCGAAATGCAGCCGCCGTCTTCCAGGTCAGTAGCCGAGCACTGTAACCACTGAGCCACCACGGTGGCCAGTGAATGGGTTCCAGATCAATCTCGATCACCTGCAATTCTATATGTGTACTGACACCACACAGTACAGCATACTGCCACCATCGAAATGCAGTCAAGATTACTGAACCCATCTTCTCAGACTCGGCAGTCAAGTGCCCTAAACACAGAGCCACTGTGGTGGAGCTTAACTGGGAAGTACTACTGAGTGACAGCATTACAGATTTTGGTGATCCACTATTGCCAAGACAAGCCATTCCTGCTGTAACCCTGTCTCGGCTACAGTTGCGGCTCTTGCAGGTCTGCTCAATCTTGCACATCATGGAGAAAACACAAGTAAGTACAGCCATCTGCCTTTTAAGTTTTCTAATCTCATACAGAATTTTTCTAGCCCCTAGAACTGCGGACTGCATCAATGCTCATGGGATGCATTATCTCTTACTCTGCCTCTGTGTTCAGTGGTAAGTTACAGTTGCTTGGCAAATGTTGCCTACTCTCACACTCTGTTAACTTGTTTTCTCACGGATGGTGCATAGACGTGAACAGCCTGTTCTGGTATAGGAGGTTGCAGTACGGAGCAGCAGTACACATGTAAGTTTGTAGTGCGTTGTTAAAATTGCCAACTCCCCAAATGCATATCTCGCTTTTTCCTTTGCAGCATGCTTGTGGAGGCTCGTGCAGCTGATTGTAGCAAATGTGCCACATCGTACAGTCAACAGGTATGTAGTAACACCAGCATAAGTGTTGACCACTCTTACAGCCTGTCCACTTATTCCCTCAGGATTGCTGCGTGGATGTGACCAGCCCATTCAGAGCAACTGTGTAGTAGCTTGCGCTGCAGAGGAGCAGTCTACGTGTGTAAGTTCGAAGTCTTGTTGAAAGTGCCAACTTCCCTCATGCATTTTCCAGTACTTCTTTTTGAGCATGCATGTGGACAGCTCGTGCAGATCATTGTAGAAATGTGCTACATCTTAGAGTCAACAGGTCTGTATACTAGTATCAGCTAGCAGAAGTGTTGCCCACTCTCGCAAATTATCCACTTGTTCCCTCAGGGTTCCTGCATGGATTAGACCAGCCCATTCAAAGCAACCATATGCTACTGAGGAGCAGTGTGCACGTAAGTTCAAAATATGTTGAAATTGTCAACTGCCCTTATGCATTTTTCATATTTTCCTTTTCATCATTTGTATGGATGGCTCATGCAATTGACTGTTGCAAATGTGTGACATAATAGAATCAATAGGTAGACGTTCTATCTCTAGTATCTTTCATTATGATCTTCTGTGGCAGTATCTTGAATTGAAAAATCATGTACCCTTTCAGTGACACTATTTTTGCATTTGTTGTTTTCTTGGGAAAAAACTTCTTTTACAACATATTCAACTGAGAATACAACCTGCACACAGTCACCCCTTCCTATTGCGTGGGACGTCTTCCTGCTTCAAGCGTGAAGAATGCTTCTTGGAAGCTGAAACCATGTATTAATGCCTTTAATAAAATTATTTTGAGTTTAAGACAACTTGCTTTGGGTTTATTTGCTTCCTATAGGGACATGCATTTGCCATACGGTGAGGCCCGATTTTGGGGCTTGTACAGCTATATTAGTGGCTGCAGTCACCAAGGCCGGCTTCATAAAAGCACAGCATGCCCAACATGCCAATGGCCTCATTAGATCCGTGGCGGATATCCTCGGATATTTGGATCGGACGTCCATCGGAGATCGTTCCAGTTACATATGTACGTCCTTGGGACGTCCGACGGAGATCCGTCGGACATCGGCGGATCTCCTACGGATATCTGTATATCCGAAAACGGACATACGTAGTACGTCCGCTGGACGTACAGTGGTTGATTGGGCAGAGCCGGAAGATTGCGAGAATGCATTGTTAGCGTCGCCGGAAGGTGAAACCAAGCAGATGGCTACTATATGCACGCAAACAACTATGTGCAGCGAGCTAGCCGATACCTTTTAATGACAGCGAGGCTTCGTTCACAGGTAGCGTACTATCGCTCCAAGGTCTCAAAAGTACAGCAGCAACTAGAAGCAGAAAGGAAGGTGGTATCCGCATATCGCGACGACAAGAGCTACTCATCTCTTAAAAAAAATTGCTTCAGGCGCTTAAAAGGGGGAGAAAAAGGCCGTCTTCCTGCTTCACCAAATCGACGGATATCAGAAGAAATTCCAGTCTTATCCCGAAGAAGTAATCAAAGTGAAATCTAAAGTCTGACGAAAACTCGTCTGGTCGGGTAGAAGCTTCATGTATGAAGAAAAACGAACGCCGACCAAAAGGTTGTTGTTTAAAACGAAGGCGTTTCGGCTTCCGTACGGAAGCCTTGATCACTGGGCGGAAAGCCCAAAGCATAAAGCTTAAGTGCGTCGCAGTAATCGCCCCAAGCATCTTGCGTACGTAGGCGGGAGTTTGCCTGCGTTGTGGTTAAGGGTTTTGTCTGTTGTTTGGTCATCGCAAGAAAATCAGTCATCTCAAGAGAAAAGAATTGGCTGTCACGTCGATATCTGGAATCCCTGATAATCCAAACAACAGACAAAACCCTTAACCACAACGCAGGCAATCTCCCGCCTACGTACGCAAGATGCTTGAGGCGATTACTGCGACGCACTTAAGCTTTATGCTTTGGGCTTTCCGCCCAGTGATCAAGGCTTCCGTATGGAAGCCGAAACGTCTTTGTTTTAAACAACCTTTTGGTCGGCGTTCCTTTTTCTTCATACATGAAGTAATCAGTGAGTGCGTCATATGACGATTTCTTTCGCCGAAAGGTTGTGATCATGCGCGTACTACTCTGATGACACTGCCACATAAGCGCACACTTCAGCGCTACGTTGGTCCCAGCTCAACTTCTTCTGGAATGAGTAACGCCATGAAAGGAAGGTTAGTTCGGGAGTCTTCCCTTCTCAGCCACAAACAGCACATGGCGTCATTAATAATCGATGAAGCAGCAATAAAGCCAAAGTGCATATATGATCGGAAGTCCGACGTGGCTTTTGGGATCAGAGACAAGCCAGGAAACGGTGCGCCACGTACCAAGAACGAAACGCTTGCCAACCGAGTGCTATGTTTCGTGCTCCACGGAGTGGTCAGCTCGTACAAGATACCATGTTCATATTACTTTAAAAAGCAACTCAGCGGGAGAGACTTGTATGCGTGGATGAAGGACGTCATCTCTGCAGCTGAAGAATGCGGCTTTTTAGTAATTCGTATCGTTACGGATAACTACTCAGCCAACAGAACGATGTTCAAGCACATGGGGAACGGTTCGTTGTCAACTATAGTGAAGCATCCTCAGGATGATGAAAGAGTAATTTTTTTGAGCTTCGATCCTTGCCATGTTTTCAAGAATGTCCGCAGCCAATTTTTGGCACGGGAGCTCACAGACGGCACTGGCGTCATCAGCGGTTCATTTGTGCAGAAGCTGTATGAGCACCACAAGGAAATGACGGTAAAGTTGGCTAGAAATCTAACACGAAAGCACGTTTATCCGTCGAACCTTGAGAAAATGAACATGCTACGCGCCGGGCAGGTGTTTTAGCCCCAAGTCACCGCGGCTCTGGAGCACCTCCAGCAGAACTCGCGAGTCAGTTCCATTCTCTTTGCTTTCAAGTACGCAGCATCTACGACTAAGTTCATGAAAGTGATGAAGAAATGGTTCGACATTCATGACACAACATACAAGGGAAGTGACTGCAAAATGCCCATCTCTAAGGAAGACGATGGCCAACTACTGTGGCTGCAAACTGAGTTTTGCAGCTACGTGAAGAATATTCAAGACTGTTCCATCGCCACTAGTGTTGGGAACTTCACAGAGGAAACGTACAGTGACCTACTTTTCACCACGAAATCCACAGTGGAGGTAACTCAATTTCTACTGAGAAGAGGCGTCAACTACGTTACTAGAAAGTTCAACAGTGATCCTATCGAGGCATTGTTCGGAAAATTGCGCTTTATGTGCGGACTTAACGACGCGCTGGACGCAAGAGCCATGACAGCAGCTCTGGATCACATTGTAAAGAAAAAAGCACTGCCATCGAAAGAAGCCACTAATCAAGGTGAAGACGCTGAAGAAGCGGCCGCCTCTGTTCCCCAAGATTTAGTTGAAGAATTGAAAGCTCGGCGAGCACATCTTCCAGCTCCGCCTGCGTCTGTTGATTATTCAGGCTTGGTGTACGTAGGTGGCTATATTGCCAAACTTATCAGTGATCTTGGGTGTGACGCTTGCATTATGCTTTTGACGACGAACAAGACTAGCAGCCCCCTTTACAAACTTCTGCGTGCCCAGAAGAATGGTGAACTTCACTATCCAAAGCCAGAATTTCTAGCTCTTTTGGAAATTATCTCGACGTTTTTTGAAAAGGCGTTCAGGGATCTTCCACGATCGAATATTCTTGAAACCTTACAACTAATCGTTGAGCCACATCTTGAAGATTCTCCCCTCCTATGCTGCCCGGAAGGTGTTGACAGGAGCCACGCCAAACGCTTAGCACATCTGATCTCGGAAAAGTTTCTCCGAATTCTTCTCGTCAATTACACAAAGAAGTTGACAGACCAAAATGACAAGCCGTCTGGGTTTATCCACAAACCAACGCGAAAGCATTTCAGGCTCTAAACGGAATCAGTCGGAACTGTCAGTCGCACGACAATGTTGTATAATTCATTACAAGTAGTTTTTGTTATTGGTGTAAGTTCTTTTAAGTATGTGAAACGTTGCTTCAAAAATCAAATGATCTGTCTCATGTATTGTGTTTCGTGCAGTGCGAACAGATTGAACAGATGCGTTTGAACGCATTGGAGCAGCAAATGCTATATTATTGTCAGAATACATTTTGAAGTACCGACAGAGACTGTGCCGGCCTTTGAGATGAAAATAAATGTTTCCTAATCCTGGTTTTTACTGAAATGCCTTGCTTCACTTTTACTCGAGTCAGTCCCAAATAATCCAGCCCAGCTATGGGCCATCATTGCATGCCATCTTCAATGTTTTGAGATCCATCTGTTCCAACTTCCAATCCAATGTTTTGAGAGCAGCTGCTCAGTAACATGTGCAAGGCGTCATAACCAGCGCGTGCCGAGGCTGCCTCCAGCGAACATTTCAGCGGCTCCCTTCGAGCGGAGAGGGTTGGCTCGCATCGCCCCCGGAGAGATGCGGTGGTAGGCCGCAACTGCCCCTCTTGCTGAGGCAGTAAGAGAGAGCGCGCGCTCCCCTCGAGACCGGCCTTGGTGGTTCCTTCCATTGTAGGAGTAGCTTGTTCTTGTCGGTCGGGAGGAGGACAAGTACCTTGTCACCGGGCTTGAATTGTCGATCCCTGGTCTTCCGATTGTATATCGTGGCGTAGCGGGCTCCAGCTTTTTGTAATTCTTCGTGTGCCAGTTGACAGGTTTCTTCTAATTTGTCCCGAAGGTCAAGAACGTGTTGGTATGTAGTCTTGGACTCTTCATCCAGTTCTTCGTTAGTCCAAAGTTCTTTGAGGATGGTCAGAGGCCATCTTACGGGTCGGCCGTACAGAAGTTCGAAGGGCGGAAACCCTAAACTGGCTTGCGGAACCTCTCTGTAAGCGAAAAGTAATGGCGCCAAATATCGGTCCCAATCGCGGGGTTTCTCAGCACATATGCGCTTCAACATCATCTTGAGTGTCCCGTTGAACTTTTCTACTAATCCATTGCCATTGGGTGGTGGGGGTGGTGTGCAGCTGGCGTAATGACAGCAGTCTTGCCACTTCTTTTATGAGATCTGAGGTGAAGTTGCTTCCCCGGTCACTCAGTACTTCTCTTGGCACCCCGATGCGAGAAAACATGTCGACAAGTGCTTCAGCCACTCGCTCGGTCTCGATGCTCAGCAGTGCCACAGCATCCGGATATTGGGTGGCAAAATCCACTAGAGTAAGGATGTATCGATTTCCGCTTTTGGATGGGAGATGGATTGGTCCAACGACGTCGATTGCCACTCTAGAGAACGGAGTTTCAATGATAGGTGTTTTCCCGAGCGGTACACGAGGTACGCGACCCTTTTGAATGGTTCTTTGGCAGATGTCACATGAAGCGACGAATCTCTTGACGTCGGCAGAGATACCTGGCCAAAAGAACTCATCCATTACCCTGGATGTATTTTTCTCGAGTCCCCGATGGCCGGCCATGATACTGTCTTGTGCTGTCTGTAGGACTGTGTCTCGATATTTCTCTGGTACGACCAACTGACGCAGTTCTTTGCCCGTTCTTTGCCCCTTCTTCCATCGAAACTCTATGTTACTCTTTCCGTCTCGGCATGTCCTTCTTTTGCCTACTTGTGACCGGCATGCCCGTAGCGTTTTCTCCCGCTCTTGTTCTCCCCCTAGCTTCGGTCTTCTGTCGATTCTTCGGCCGCGTCCGGGGTCTTCAACGATGAGAAGTTCCTTCCCTGATCCTTGGCTTGTGCGCGGGTTACAGCCGCCACAGTGGCTTCCTCCCTTTCGTGTCGTTCCGATTTTGCTGGCACTGGCTGTTCTTTATTTTTGGCGAGACTTTCTGGGTTTTCGGCTCCTCTCACTCCCTGGATGTTTCCCAAAATAAGATCATACAGGGGATTCCTCATGCATAATGCGGTCACCTCTCCGCTGTAGTACGGTGTGTCCACCGTCACCTTAGCTTCGGGCAGAAATCGAATGGTGCCATCTACGAGGAACACCGGGCTCTTTGTTCCGGTAAGTTCTTCGTCTTGAACTAGATCTCTCTTTACAATCACAATGCTAGCGCCCGTGTCGCGCAGCACGGACACTGATCTTCCTGCCACTTTTCCTGTCAGGACAGGCATCCCCTCCGCAAGGCGATCTGGTGGGGGTCCCATTACTGCGTTAATTACTGGTATTTTCTTGCCGCTCTTTAATTCTACAAAACCGTGGTCATCTTCTTCCTCTAGGTGGTCATCTGAGGGGGCCCGTACGCACGGTACCTGGGGAATGGGCTTGCTTGTGTTCGGACAAAGCGCGGCTCTGTGCCCCCTCTGGCCGCACTTAAAACAAGCTGTTGGGCTACTGTTTGTAGCGCCGTTGCGGCAACTAGATGCGTAATGGCCTAACTTGTTGCACAGGTACCACTTTGGCGGAGTTTTTGGGCTAAATCGGGCATCGCGGCTGTCGGTTTTTCTCGTACTCTCCGAATTCGTATTCTTTATCTTGGTCAGCTTTCGCCGGTCGCAAGCCAGAGAATGGGTCGGAGCCAAAGGTTCACAAAGCAAAACAGTTTATATAGCTAAGAGACGATACAGACATTCCACAATCACTCGTACGAGCACATGCAAAGAGATTCACTAATACAATGCAACTCATGCAAAGTCACAATAGAGAGAGATACAATTCAACTAATTCTTTGCACCTAAAGTGCAATAACACACCGAGAGACAAATAGTGAAAACACAATTTGATCAGTGGGCACTGCGACAGTCCGACGACTTGAGGAGCACGACGGGGCCGATCCGCAGACTGGCGCACGTTGCCTCGCTGGTCCGTCCTTGGCTGGTCGAGTGGTGTCCTCCCGGTAGTCGAGCGGGCGCGCTTCTCTGAAGCTTAAATGGCGGCTCGGGCTAACAGACGGCGGTTTCAGCCCCTCATTTATAGGCGCGGACCGCGTCTGTTTGTTCTTCGCGCCAAGGCAGGCGCGCACATACACGCAGCTTCAACCGCACAAACTCCTTTTCCTTCTTGCGCCGGGCGCGCGAGCCCATTGGTCGAGCGCGGAAACCACCTTCTAGAACAATCTAGGTCATTCGCGGCACGCTGAGTCATCGGCGCCGGAGCGAAGGGGGAGGGTATCCTTTGGTGCGCGCAAGGTTGCCCCTTTCCGTCGACAACATGCAGACTTCTCCAACATTCGAGAAAAATTGACGCCGCGCGTGTCTATGTTTACTTTGGCGCCGCTCCGGCGAGCACTCATCTCCGGAAAGTCACTCAACCCCCCGGGGTTCCTTCCCCGCTGTTTTTTGTTTTATTTTACCTCGCGTGGGCGCGATTGCTTGCGCGCAGCGCTGGTTTTTTCGAAGATGCGCCGAATTTTGTGACAGCCGGTGATGTTGAGCGAGTGAAAACTCATGAAAACAAACGATGAGGACAACTTTTCTGTGTTTGCAAGAGCTAAGGTTTGCAATTTTTTCCTAGTTGCGAAAATTTTTTGCCTTGCAAGTGTTATCCTTGCGAGAATTTCTGTGCAAAAATTGCTAGAGTATTTGCTAGAGTTATTTGGGCGTCAACATGGGAACGTACCAGCTGATGCAATATTTTACATAGATTATATGTAACGGAGGACTGGGATTGTTACATTTATTCCTCATGCAGATTGTATCCAGAATCTTTGTTTTGCGGGAACAAAAGCAGTTATTTCTAAGAACGGTGATCCATGTGCGACTGCTTGTTAATTGCCTGATTATGTAGGCTCGTCAATGTCTGCAAGGCCAATGGCTTTAAGTACATTTCTCTGCGAAGTCATCACGTCTTTCCAGATAATGAAGGCAAGATTTTCAAATCAGTATCTGTACGTGCACTGTTACGCGTAAATAGCTTTACAAGCATTTGGTTGTCTTTTGTGCCTGTGACTATCGCGCTGTATACGCTTTAGGTCGAGTGAAAAGGATGCCCGTGAGATCGTTCGTTAAATATTTCTTTTTTCAGTTGCATACCGGCACTCTCCCAGTAAAGCCATGGTTGCAAACCAAGGACCTTTTTGTTCCGTGATCTGTAGACTGCTTTATTTGTAAAAAAAAAACGGAAACGGTAGAACACATTTTTCTTGAATGTCATGATGCAGTGTGTTTGTGGGACGTCCAGCAACGCACGATTAAGAAGGACCTGTCAATGATGCCGTTTGGAATTGGTTACCTGCCATGCGCCGACCCAGGAGAAGTGCCGAGTGGTCTATTAATGCTCTTGTGTATGCACGACATATGGAGGACGTGAATGGATGTTCAGCGTGAGCATAATGTTGTACACCCAGACCGGCAGTATTTTTTTGAAAGTGTAATGTACACACGTGTTGTTTTGGGAGGGTAAAGTGAACCTTCGGAATGGCTACCTGTTTTCGACGAACTGAAGTCATTTAATCCATTTCATCACAGGACACTTGCTAGCAAGTGACTTGTGCTTTTAATATACACCATCGCCTTCTCACCGTTCGGTTTTTTATTGCCAAGCTGGTAATAAATAGAAAAGAAGTTTCCGTGGTGTAGTGGTTACCACGCGCGCCTCACTCGCTTGAGGCCGCGGTTTGATTCTGGGCGGAAACAGCTTTTTCGCACCTCATAATATTTTTGAAACGCTGAATATAGGAGAGCGAGCAAAGACTCATGTCCTGTCTCCATGGTGTAGTGTCATTCCACTTCCGGCTTTCGAGCAGGACGGTCGCGGAATGTCCGGCTCCTCAAGAGCGGTTTCAGCAGCCCAGCCGGGCCGTGGTATCAGGTCAACGGAAACGGCCCAACAGGATTACCAGCTTGTTTTGCCCTACCTATTCTTCCGATATGACCATTGCGAAACTGTGTTTTTGCATGGTGATGTGAAAGCCAGGCCTTATCGAGTTGGACATTTTCGCGACGAGCTGGTCAAAAGTGGTGGCCCTTGGTGCCTACCAAATAAGTCATGAGTGGGCAATAACTTTCAGCTACGGAGAGGGCAAGAAGAAAACGCTCGCAACTAAAGCGCTCAGAGTCGAGGAGCATCGCTTTGTCGTCACTGATCCGTGCAACCAGGACGTTCGTTTGAAGCCCTATTCATACGACACCCGACGACGACGTGAAAACGGCGCTGGCTCACTTTGGAAAAGCAACAGAAATTTCAGAGCAGTAGTGGCGGGTTCAAGGATACACAGACAAATGTTCTCACACTCGGCTGGTATCGCTGCGGCTCAAGACAGGCCTCATATTTGGAAGATATCCAACATCAGATACAGATGGGAGAAGAGAATGCTCTAGTGTACGTGCCCGGAAGACCTCCGCTCTGCTTCCGGTGCCGAGGTATCGGCCATATGCGAGGCGAGTGCACGGTACCGCGCTGTGGTGTTTGTCCCCGCTTCGGACACGAAGATTCCTCATGCGTGCGGACGTATGCGAACACTGGCGGACCCGGGCGCAGTGATTTCGCATCAGATCATTTAATGCACCAAGCTGGTGCTGAGGAGACCGCCGGAGGTGCGGAAACCAGCCTAGTAAACGACCAGCCTCCTAGACTCGGTTGACACCGCAGGCGACGATGGCACGACCCGTGTAAATGAAGAACAGCCGGTAGCTTCCTAAAGAAATATGGAATGTGATGCCACCACTAATGAAGAATTCGAATTCGCTGGCTATTCGGACGCCAGTGGCACAACGCTTAAGGACCATGACAAAGGTGCTGCTGCCAAAGAGTTTCTTACTATTACCTAGAGGGAAAGCTAGCTGGCGCCCCGTCTATGGGAGTATGCATGCAGCTGCCTCGAGACCATCTTAGCCACCATAGGTGTTCTATGCATCATGGGATGGAGAGCTACCGACAGCAGAACCGCATCCTTTGGCCATAATAATGCAAAAATAAACGTTGTTCGGTAATCAAGAATGCCCTAACATTTAATGTGTCTACGAATTGCAACTAATGAGCAGAAAAGCATGTAAATGTATAGTTTCACCAAAATAAGCGATGGCTTGCTCTCCTATATGCCAAATATTGTACACCACAAAATTTAATAATTCGTGCCTAACAGGCGCACTTTTAAAAAGAATACGTTTACATAAGAGCGTTGTAGCTTAAACCTTTTAAAAGGTTTTTAACGCTATTTGAGAAAATAAAAATCATTTATTTGCGTCGTGTGTTGTTGCGTTTTCGCTACTGTGGCTTTTGCGCGCTCCGTTTGCGCCAAAGTCGTCTGCGCGCGGGGCGTGCCGTGGGTACGGAATGGGACATCCCAGTAGCGCCACTCTGCGTTCCCAAAAGAATCTGACTGTCCCGCAACAAGCAGCTTACCGGCCCAAGATGCTATGCTTTGAGCGCCCATGGTGGCTGAAGTTAGCGCCGCCAACTTTCCATCTAGTTAATAGTAAGAAACTCTATGACTGCTGCCATGGCGGTCGCCAAGAGGCAGAGGGAAAAACTGAGCGAGAGTGGAGGAGGTTCAGATGAAGTGCCAAGGAGCCGCCCATGAAGGCGGCCGTCGGGCGTAGGTCAAGCTTCAAGCCGAAGCCGAACATCCCGCCCGACAGGAAGTCGACGCCATCTGAGCCCCCGCCGTAGCTGGCGTTTGGTTTGGCAAACAGATCCATACACGCACAGACAGACGTGAATTTTTCGATGGCAGCCATGAATGTGTCCAAAAGTGTTAACTTGCTCAATAATAATAACAATAATAGTTTGTTTATTTTGAAGAACATAATACAGATTCAGGCCCGCCTGACCCCGAAGAAGGCTTGAGGGGCAGTGCCTGACAGATGACGACAAACCGTGCATATAAACATAAAAAGAAGAAGAGAAAACAACACAAGAGGGAGAAACAGACAGATCATAAACTATGCGTAAGCCGACAACACTGCGTTCAAGGACTGTAAGTTTGCCTCCTTTTGCCTCTTCGTAGTTTCAATGGGCCGGCTTCAACAAATACATGAATGGCGGGAAGAACCGAGTTAGGACATCGCGTGGGGAACTTAAAGTGTGCGCTGGCTTGGAGCAAGAAAGCGGCCAATACAGCTTAGCCGTTTGTTGACAGAAAATGGCATCGGTGTTTTGGCCGTTCAGGAATCAAAAATCGAAAGCGAGGACTGAATGGACGAAATATTCGTCCAGATTTAATGAGTGTGTGTCTCATGCGATCGGCAAGTCTGGCGGTTGTGTTATTTTATTGCGTAACTCTATCGGCATTGTAGAAGAGTCTGTTATGACGTGACATGATAGGGTGCTTTGTTTTGTGCGATTTTTCACTCATCGATGTAAATAGAGTTATTTGTGTCTATGCTCCGAACAAAGCGGGTGACTGTAATTGTTTTTTTGGTTTTGTTGGAAATTTCTTACAATTTGATGGGAATGTTGTGTTACTTGGAGATTTCAACTTTGTTTCCATGCCTGATGACACCACGAAAAAGGCATAATTTAGATGATGTTGGCTATGTATTGAGCGGAAATGTCCAATTTACTCGCTTGAAGACTGAGTGTCGTGCAAGATTGACCGCGTATCGGTCTCTGTTGGTCTAGTGCCACCGTCTGGCGGCTATGCTGTCACTTACCAACTCGCCCAAATTTCCGCCTTGCTGTTACGCATGTAAGCTTCAGTGATCATAGCCTATAGTTATGGATACAATTGGCGATAAACGTAGAGAGACAAAATTCTGTTGGCATTTATGGAGGCTTAATTATAAGTTATTGCAAGATGACATATTTGTGAAAAAGGGGAAGGAAAAAATTATTGAACTTAGTGCCGATCCGTCTGAAAGCCGTGTTATGCTTTGGGAGAAATTTAAATCCGATGTTAAGATATGTGCCATCGAGAGGGCGTCTGCGATACAATATCAAGTCAGACAAAAGAAAGGGGATCAATAAAGTGCACTGGACCATCTTTGAAACTCAGAAAATTCAACACCCAGGTTGTTCCCCAAAGAAGTTAAAGAAATAGACAGCTAGAGGCTCTCGAGACAGCGATATCAAGGAACGGTGATCACAGCACGTATTGAGCGACTCTGGCTGGGCGAAACACGAACCAAGCGTGCGCTCAGTGACGAAAACGGCTTTTCCAAGAAGAAAGACATTAAAGAAGTGTTATTCGAAGGTGTACTTACAAAGGGACCAGAAAATATTGCCGCGAATATTTGCAGTGTTTGTTCGTTTTTCAAATCTGCCGCCACACCACCTTATCGCGTTCTTTGCGACGCAAGACGCGACTAAATTTATCTCGATTGATCGCAGCCAGGCAGAGTAGATTCTACGTTGTTCCGGAATGTTCTAGTAACTTTGCACGCTTTATCTCGAAAGTTCGCTATCAGCTTTAAATTGAGCACGGCCGACAGCGGCGGGCATTCTGTTCGACGACCGCCGAGCACGCTTGTCGCTTCGCCGCCGCCGAGTGATTCAGTCCATTTTGGGTGCAAGTCAGCCCAATAAACAGTTTTCTTTTAGAAGACCATTTTGTCCATCTTCATCGCTGCTTCGACTGCCGTCACCACTACGTGACAATATAGAAAAGGCTTTTATTGAGTATTATCGAAGTTATTGAAGGTAGAGACAGAGGATAATAAAAGCTTCTTGACTGGCTTTTTACATTGCTACCAAGGTTACAACAAAGCAAAAGATATCGGTTAGAAATGGAGAATATTACTGGTGAAGTAGAGAATGGTATCGATGAACTGAGTGCTGGAATAGTATCTGGACCTGATGGCTTGGGTGCAACATTTTATAAGTTATTTAGTGAGGAAATTACAGCAATCCTTCATAGAGTGATAACTGAAACTTATGAAAATAAACAAGTATCTTCCTAATTCAAGAAGAGCCATGTTGTGCTCATTCAAAAGACTGATGACGTCAACAGACTATGTTCTGTTGTATCTTAGACTGATCAGCCTTACTAACGTTGATTATAAGGTTTATTTATTTTATTTATTTAGGAATACGGTCAACCCTCAGCCGAGGGTCATTACAGGGAGGGATGTTACACATAGCACGTTCATACAAGAATAAGCAGCCAGATACAAAAAGAAATATGTACATGCAATACAGTGGCCCACGGATACAACACAGCATAGGATATACAGACTATAAGACACGTATTCCAATGTTCAGCCATCTGCCGCGCGCGCGCGCACACACACGCACACGCACACGCACGCACGCACGCACGCACACCCACAAAACTATGCAATATTCATATGGTACAGATTTTAGTAAGAGACCTTGATTGCATTTGCAAACAATGCGGTATCAGAACGGCGAACAATTTCTGCAGGCAGCTTGTTCCACAGTTCTATTGCCTCTGGGAAGAACGAACAACGAAATGCATTGGTTCGGGACAAGTACGGTCGAATCGCTTCACTATGATTTAAGCGGGAGCTCAGTCTCCCTGGAGGTTTTAAATACAAATCTTTATTATTTTTTAGTTTGCCCTGGATTATTTGAAATAACGTATTTAGTCTCTGCTTCTTGCACCGATCTTCCAATAATTCAAGACCGCAAGACTAACATCGCCGAAACTGAGTCTGTCCTTCTATATTTCGAACAAATAAAGCGCGCCGCCCGTCTTTGCACCTTCTCTACTTTGGCCCACATTACCTTTTGATGGGGCGCCCATGCTACTAACGCATATTCTAGGGATGGTCTTATAAGAGATCTGTAAGCCAGCAGCTTAAGATCTTTTGTCGCCCTCCCCGGTTTTTCTCTTAAAAAAACCCAGTTTCTTCTGTGCCGCTGAGCACACTTTTTCTACGTGATTGTGCCATTTTAAATCATGCGAAATAGAAACACCAAGATATTTGAAACAAGAAACATTAACTAGATTGTAGCCTTGAATATCGTACTGAAAAGTAAAAATATTCTTTTTTTTTGCAGTGATGCGCGTGTATGTGATCTTATCAAAATTAATTCGAATTTCCCACTTATCACACCAACTCCCAAACGCCTGAAGGTTTCGGTTGAGTTTAATCTGATCCTCTGAACAAGTTACCGGTGCAAAAATCAAGCAGTCATCTGCAAAGAGTTTTATTTTAGCAGAACTATCTAAAGCGGTTACATCATTGATATTTAGTTAGTTAGTTATATTGATTTTAATGATCATTGATATAAAGCTGCAGAAAAAGTGCTGGCCTTAACACGGACCCCTGTGGTGCTCCTGAGTATACATCTAGAAAACCATACTCTGAACCATCAGCGCGAACTGCCTGCTTGCTATTAGTTAAATAGTCTTCAATCCATTTTAGAACGTCGCCATTTATACCAGCCTTGTACAGCTTCAATAGTAATTTACGATGGGGAACCTTATCGAAGGTTTTGGCAAAATCAACGCATATAACATCCATCGGTTCACGATTGTCTATAGTTTTGGAAAAATCGTGTAATGTCTCAATGAGCTGTGTCACTGTGGAAAGTCCCTGTCGAAACCCATGCGGGCATGCTCAAAGGAGGCCATTTGATTCTAGGAAAATAATGATATGTTTCGCTACGACGTGTTCCATGCCCTTGCAGCAAACTGACGTAAGGGATACAGGACGGTAGTTGTTCATTAGAGTACGATCGCCACTTTTAAATATGGAGATAATTACAGCACAACGCCAGTCCTGTGGTACGGAATGCGTGCTTAGTGATTTCTGAAAAATAATTACCAAATAAAATGATATCCACTCGGCATACCTTTTCAAAAAGCCAGTAGGTATCCCATCTGGCCCTGTAACCTTCTTGTCATCTAACTGTAGCAACTGCTGGAATACGCCTCTCTGAGTAAAGTTTATAGCGTCCATGGAACTTGCGCTGAAAGGTGCCCCATCATCTACCGGAAATGGTCGATCACTTCGCGGGAATACTGATTGAAAATACTTATTGAATCCATCAGCGATAACACATTTTTCTGAAGATGCTTGTAAAACATCAGTCTGTAATAAAATTGTGAGTAGGAGGGCATCAGACGCATGGAGAAGAAATTTTAGCATTAATACAGCTAGAAGTGTATTAAAATGCTGTGGTGTTGTACATGGACGGGTTGCGACTGTACAATTGGACCCTGAGACAGCCTGCGACAGGGCAGCTCACGGGCATACTGTTTGCAATGCTAGAGTACATTAATGCTAGAACAGTAATTAGTCATGGTAAAGATGGCACATGCGGATTGTTCGACCAACCTAATTATCAACAAGAAATTAAGGGTGGATATAGCGGCAAAGTTAGCTGTTAGACAAGAGTGTTCTATGCCTCCCTTGCTGTTTGCAATATACCTTGAGCCATTCTGTTTGAAGGTGATCCAAAGTGAAAATATTAGGGGTTTTCGTTTTTTCACGCATAAAGTAAAAGTGCTGTCATACGCTGACGATGCCGCTGTGTTGCCGTTTACTTTCTCTTTGAATCCACTTCGTTACCCTTAAGGACCAGCGGTTATCTTGCCTTCGCATTATATGCCCAGCCCAAGCCCATTTCTTCCTCTTGATTTCGAGTAGGATGTCCTTAACCCGCATTTCTTCCCTCCCCCACTCTGCCGGCTTCCGTTCTCTTAACGTCACGCCTATCATTTTTCTTTGCATGGCTCGCTGCGTTTTCCTTAACTTAAGCTGATCTCTTTTCGTTAGCCTCCACGTTTCTGCACCGTAGGTGTGTACCGGTAAGATACAGCTGCAGTACACTTTTCTCTTGAGGGATATTGGTAACCTGCCATGCATGATCTGACAGAGCCTGCCATATGCGCTCTTCTTATTCTTCTAGTTATTTCCTTCTCAATGATCCGCATGAGCTGTCACTACCTGCCCTAAGTTTCCTTTACCACTTCCCGCCCCTCGCTGCCGATTGTGAACTGCTGTTCCGTTGCTAGACTGTTGAACATTACTTTGATTTTATGAATGTTAATTTTTAGACCCAGCGTTCTGCTCTGCCAGTCTAACTCATTCGTCATGGTGTGCAGTTCGCCTCCTGAGTGACTCAGCAATGCAATGTCATCAGCAAATCGCTGATTATTTAGGTATTTTCCATTTACTCTTATTCCCAACTGTTCCCAATTCAGGCCTCGGAATACCTCCTGTAAACAGGCGGTAAATAGCATTGGCGAGATCGTGTCACCTTGCCTTATAGGAATTTTATTGCTCACTTTATGGAGGGCTATAGTAGCTGTGCAGTTGCTGTATATATCTTCCAGTATTTTGACATAAAGCTCTTCTACACATTCATTACGCAGTGCCTGTAAGGCTGGTGATGTTTCCACTGTGTCGAATGCTTTCTCGTAATCAATGAAGGCTATATATAAAGGTTGTTTATATTCTGTGCATTTCTCTATCATCTGATTGATAGCATGAATGTGATCTATAGTGGAATATACTTTACGAAAGCCTGCCTGATCATTTGTTCGATTAAAGTCTAAGGTTGCCCTGACTCTATTAGCGATTACCATAGTAAATACATTGTAAGCGACGGATAGTAAGCTGATCGGGCTGTAATTTTTCATGTACTTGGCGTCTCCTTTCTTCTTCCAAGCTTCTGGTACGATCGATGTCATATAATATAAGGCCGTATACAAGTTGACTAGTTTTTCTAGCTTACGATCGAGGTAGTATACAAGGTGGCTAGTTTTTCTAGCACGATCTCTCCTCCGTCCTTCAACAGATGTGCTGTTACCTGATCCTACCTATCTGCTTTTCCCCTTTTCATCGCTCCTAAGGCTTTCATTACTTCCTGTTTCGTTACTGGCGGGATGACAGATTGCTCTGCGCTACTGTATCTCTCATGAGCGTTCTTATTACACTGGCTACTGTACAGATTTGTGAAGAACTGTTCGGCTACTATAACTATTTCATCCATATTGCTAATGACATTCCCTCCTTGTCTCTTAACGCATACATCTGGTTTTTACCTATGCCTAGTTTCCTTTTCACCGCTTGTAGGCTACCCCCGTCCTTTAGAGCATGCTCGATTCTCTCCATATTATACTTCCTTATGTCGGGTACCCCCCCCCCCCCCCCTCCTCCCGTGCGCTTATTTATTAACTTTGATAGCTCTGTTAGTTCAATTCTATCGGTAGGGTTAGACGCCCTCATGCTTTGGCGCTTCTTAATCAGATCTTTCGTTACCTGAGATAGCTTGCCGGTATCCTGTCGAACCATCCTACCGCCTACTTCTACTGCGCACTACGTAATGATAGCTGCCAGATTATCGTTCATTGTGTGAACATCAAGATCGTCTTTCTTAGTTAAAGCCGAATATCTGTTCTGCAGCGACATCCTGAATTCCAGTACTTTCCCTTTTACCGCTAACTTCCTCTTCACTAGCTTCTTCCGTTCCCTCTTCATGTCAGAGCTAATTCGAGACCTTACCATTCCGTGGTCGCCACAGCGCACATTTCAGAGGACGGCCACATCCTGAATGATGCCAGGTTGAGCACATAGCATGAGTGTATTTCATTTTTAGTCTCATCATTGCGGCTACTCAAGGTCCACTTCCTGTTCTCTCGTTTGCGGATGAAGGTATTAATGATCCGTAAATTATTTCTATCTGCAAATTCGACTAATCAATCTCCCCTGCTATTTCTAGAACCTATTCTATAATAATCTGTCGCGTGGTCGCCAGCTTGATTCTTGCCAACCTTCGCATTGAAGTCACCCATCAGTACAGTGTAATGTGATTTTACTTTACTCATTGCTGATTCCACGTCTTCATAGAAGCTTTCAACGGTCTCGTCATCATGGCTGAATGTAGGCGCGTAGGCCTGCACCACTTTTAGCTTGTACCTCCTAATGAGCTTAATTACAATAGCTGCTGCCGTTTCTTTAATACTATAGAACTCCTCTACGTAACCAGCTATACCCTAAATAATGACGAGTCCCACACCTATAGTTCTTGTCTATCCGCTTATCCGCGATGGCACAGTATATGTCCGTCCTTTAGTACTGTATACGCCTCACCTGTCCTCCTAACGTCACTAAGCCCTATGACATCCCATTTAATTCCCGCTAGTTCCTCGAACAGCACTGCTAGGCTATCCTCACTAGAAAAAGTTCTAGCGTTAAACTTTGCCAGGTTCAGATCCGAATGGCGGCCTATCATTAAAGAACTATCACCCTTCTTAAAGCCCGGAACAATCTTTCCACGCTTTAGTTCATGTGGGAAAATAAAAGATTTACAGATCAGGTTCACAATACGTGATAGGACGCCACAAATTAGATACGCAATCATTTTTATATGAACAGGATGTATGTTATCTAGGCCAGGACTTTTTTTTCAAATTACGGATTATGTCATTGATTTGTTGTGGTGTGGTTGGAAAGAGAAAAAGAGAGTGGGGTAGGCGACTGGATAAAGTTGGTTGGAGAGCTTCCTTAGGAGGCTTGTTGCTCTCATTAAAGAAACAATTAAAAACAGTTTCAATTTTTGTTGCTTTACTGTATCCGATACCGCTATGTTGGAACAAAGTTATTTCTTTGCGCTTTTCGTTTCTTCCTAAGAATGAGTCAACTATGTCCCACTTTTTGTGCATAGTGTTGCCTACTTCAGAAACTTATGTTCATAATAAGCTCTTCTACCTGTTTTTAATAACTTGGACAAGGTATTCTTATATTTTTTGCATCGAGCAAAAAGTTTAAGGTTGAAGACCTGCGTTTTACATTTTTGTGCAGATTTTCTTTTTGCGCATTGTTTTAAGCAAGCTGTCTGTGAGGCAAGGGTGCTGTGGCGCACCGTAGCATTTCAACATAAAACATAAGTATGATGACTTCAGTTCATTGTGTGTGCTCGGCATACAAGCTCAAAATTTGAAGCATGTGTTGTGAATATCACCTGGCCGTCGGTTTCAAGCTCAAAATGTGTATGTATACATGAGCAAAGGATAAGTGGAAAAGAGGAAGTATTATGGGCCTCGTATTGACCATATTTTAAGAAAGGACTGCAATGTGTCAGATTCTGAAATCTTGTGTGTAGGTGACCAAAGGAAAATAAATCAAAAGATGAGTTACTTGAATATTATATGCTTGCAGTGTTTGGTAATATTTTCTTGAATGTTATTTGTATAGGTCAGTTTCATTTGTAATAAAGATACAGGTACAAATTACACATTCAATGAAAGCAAGGCAGTAAACAATATGAACGCTTTTTGCGCGGTAAGCGATAGCCACCTTGCATCCATTTATTGATACCATATATAACATATACATTGCTTTCATTTTGCCGACCGCAAGCCTACAGCTTTAGTCATGAACAAAGTGGAACTTTGGGCTAGTTGGCAGTACTTTTTAGAGAGAGACTTGCCGAAGAAACAGAGGACGGAGAAAGAAGGATTGGAGAAGTGAAAACACTCAAAGAAGCTTTAATTGCAGAGACATACTCAAGGAGACCAACATGTCGGTGCTCACTGCTGTTGCAGAAAGCCTGTTTCAGAAATTGTGCAGAGAATATAGATGACCCACTGTCCTCAGTGCCACAAAGGAACAGCAGAAAAAAAATTCAGATTTTGCCCTGCTTCCACCCTATCTCTGTTCTGAAATGGCAGCAGAACAGTTCAACACAGACGTAGTGTTCGTTGGCTCCCACTCCCCTCACAAGTAGTCAAGCCTTTATACACTTTTCAGCTTAATTATGGTGAAGAAACTGGTTTGAAATAGGAAGTATGCCACAAAGCTTGTTGAATGTGCAGCAGCTGTGGTTTGCAAGATAGCTGTAGGTCTGTTTATATAGGCAGACTGGTCGTTTACTAAACAACTGACCAAGAGAATATGGTGCTTAACTTAATAAAATAATGCTCAATATCTGCATATACACTGTAAACTCTGTAGTTTTTATCTGCTGTACAGAAGCACAGAAGTCTTAGGACAATTAAAAGACAAGTTAGCTAGGGGGATTCTTGAGGCACCTCTCATTGATAGGTTGGGAAGGGACGCATGTCAATGATAGATCTGGTGTTGATTTTCTTCAAAGAGCACTTAGGTTGCTTATTTCTAGATAATATAGTTTTTTTTGTCATAAGGTGAGTCATTATTCTTGTTTTTAATTTCGCTACAGGTATGAAGCTTTCACCTTCTTTGCTTTTGATAGTTTTTGCTGTGATACAAATTTTTTCCCGTAATCACAAAGCTTTCACCATTCCTGTTTAAGTGTTGTGGTTAGACACATTGCTTTCCTTAATGGGGTTATCAAATAGAGCTCATCCCGTTCTTCCTTCATCATCCTGTGTTTCTGAGTAAAGCCTCTCCTTCAAATGTGATCATAAAGTAGGCACACCATGCAAACTTCAAAAATGGGTCGACTAAGACACTTTGCCACCTGTAACAAAGTGCACGTAAATGAGTGACAGTGCCTTTTTTCTCTTTATGGCACATAAGCCAAACGTGCTTATGCTGAAGAAACTTGGAAGTGGAGGTACACCTGAAGCAGAAATTAAAAATGGCTTAGTTTTGCTCCTTCCGACTAGCAAACTGCCTGTAACATCCATCATGTACGGAAGCTACAAGTTCTGAAGCCTAATGAATTTTATGATTTCTTTTCTCGGATTTATAAAGACAGCTTTAACTAAGCTTCAATGCATGTGTTGCTTGGAACGTATCACGATCTGTAATTACTGTGCTAGCAAACTAGTTTCAGTTGCAGCGCCAATTATCACAATGGCAGTGAGGTAAACCGAATGCCCCTGCTGTTGCGCCCTTGGGTTAAGTGGAGTAATCACTGACTAAAGAATAAAGAGTAGTAATAGTGGAAGCAACTGCATTTCTTTCATACATTAAATTTTGATGGCACTGCAGAGGATGCTTTGCTATCTGTGAAAAGCTTTCAAAAAGCCCATGGGATCAGAAGATACAGTTTGAACTGTGAAATTGTCTGCCTTGTCATAAACAAACTACTCTGCATTACTCTGCAGCTGAATGGCACCGACAGAGACATATTCAGCCAACGGAGGTCCTCATCTGTCACCACTGGGAAGGCACAGCATTACACAAGAAAGGAACCCTCTTACAACTCACAACAGCGGGTGCTGGTGACTGGTGCCAGGACCTTCCCCGCAAGCCTTGTTTCTTAGAAAATATGCCGGTGAGCCAGTTCCTCTTCATCCGCATGTTCCAAGCAAACACTCATTCCAAAAGTATACATCACTGACCTCACCTCCAGAAGCAAACAAGTTTGCTTCACCTACGGAACACACTGGAGGCTAACACCACCAGTGTAAATAAACAAAGTAGAAGCACTGCAAACAGCACACGCAAGACTAGAAACACATATCACCCCTGCAGTCATCTTGAACAGCAAGTGGAGTTTGCTGTACAACATAACAATAACAGCTACCTAGTACTGAAAACACAATTTAAAAGTACCAACTCTCAAACAGCAACACCCTTGGTGCATACGAACAAAAATAAGATTTTGTACATATCACAATGAAACTGCAAGAGCATGAACACCAGAAAACACCGATTGCACAGTACCTCCTCAAAACCACAGCAAAGTCTAATTTCATCCTTCTGCAGAATACAGAAAAAGTTTTTGAAGCTACAAAGCCTTACAAACAAGCCATAATAAGCAGAGTGAGCCAGTACTCTCATCCTAAGCACGGACCAGAACAGCTTCTCAAATACACTTAACATTTTGCCAAGATGACAGTATATAAAGCATCATCTACCACACAAATATGAATGTGTGCTTACAACCCACCTAAACAATGCAATCCAAGAACATTTCAAATGCATCAAACTGCTTGAATAAATTTTAAAAATTCTATGCTATGCGTACAGCTTCTATAGAAAAAAAAAGTAACAGCAACAATGAACAGCACTAACTGGGTTCAGCTCACAAAACTTCTGCAGGCATTTTTTCCCACATAGTGCAGCAAATTAAGCATTAGTGGAATGGCTAACAAAGACTAGACACAGAGGCACAGTCATTCAATATCTGTGCCTTCCGACTCCCTTAACAAAGACTTGGTCAGGTTTAAAAAAAAAAACAGAACCAGCTTGCAGTGATGAGCCACGAGTCAGAAATAAATAAATAAATATTGCAAACTGGAATAATTTCTTCTTTGCCTGACCCTGGAGGCTGAACCCAGCATGGAACATCATATGTGACCAAATTCAAAACACATTTCACACCAAACACACATGGCCATTGTTGTTAGAGGACTATAAACACCTAACTTTATTGCGTGTTTTCTTCTGTCAAACGATGCGTTAGACATTAAAATACATGGGTTAGTGGGTGGTATTTGCCTACAACTGCTAAATAATTTATAATTGAATTTCTTCTGTCATGTTTTGATTTCATTGACCAATTACGCCTGTCATTTCAAGTTAATGTTTTGGTCACGTGATCCATTAAAAATTAATATAATCGCTGATGTGTAGTTTCAATTCACTACAACATTTAATCCAGCCTCTTTCAAGACCTGCAATGACAAAAAATGACCTGTCAGGAATTATATCAGTTTTTCTAGTGGATCAAGTGACCATCAACTTGACGTCACAGTCGTCGTTTGGTGAAACTGGAACAGCATCAAGAAGAAATTCAATTATAAATTATTTAGCATTTTTACACGAATACCACAGGCTGCTCCATGTATACGAATGTCTAACGCATCGTTTGAAACAAGAAAACATGCAAGCAAAGATGTGGTGTCTATAGACCTTTAAGGGTACTAAAGACAGTGACAAGCCCATATTACAAAAACACGTCATCCTTTTCAGCCTGAGACGTACAAAACGTAGAATAATGGTACCCCGCTGTCAATTCTTAGCACAGTGCAACAACGTACTGATATGGACACAGAGTTTATGCTTGAAGAGCTAGACCATTCTGAAAGTTACAGCTCACTTTACAGTTGAAACAGCTGCATGCATGCCAACACTTTTTGATCCTCACTTAGAGTTCTGTGCTGCTTTCCATTGCAGCATTTCATTTTTTGCACGCAGTGCAAAGCGCAGCCTACACAACAAAAATTCACGCACAACATTGTCTGCAACATTGTGACATACAGGAAAAACAGTGAACGTGGGCTCCACGGCTGCAATGAGAGTTCTGACTTGATCAATGTTGGCTTTTCCCATGACAAGAGACTCTTCATTCTCCCTGAAGTATGTCTCCACACACTCTATGAGGTGCATAACATTTTCAGATGGTGTGCAAAGAGATTGCTTGTCTGGAACGTAGTTCTTGAGTGCCAAAAACCTGTTTTCATTCTTTGCCGGCTGAGCCAATAAAGCTGTGCAGCTCTCACAGAGCTTGTGCTTTTTCATAATGTTGCGTGCTACATAACCAGCGACATACTCTAGAGACTGCTGTTCTTCAGGCTCAAGGTCTCCTACTTCCTCTGGCATATTTATATTCCCTAGTTCTTCAGCCAAGTCAGGTCGGGAGGAAAGAAAATCTGTTAGCTGAACAGAGTCATCAATGTCGTAAGAGCCATGCCTGCTTGGCTTGAAAAATTGTGCCAGGACAATGACTCTCAAAGTATACTTGAATTCCCGTGCCCTGGGCACGGGCGACTTAACTCTTATCGTGCTAAGTAGGTTCTCGAGTGCGTCTTGGCAGAGGCGACTCAATAGCAGAAATTTCAAATTCTTGCTTTGCACATACAGTTCACGTAAGTTCAGTGCAGTTGTAGTTGTTATTATTATGCCGGCCTGGATAGGCTTCCATGTTGCATTAGTCTTTGCTTTGTCAATGATGCGGAGGTTCCTGAAGACCTCCATGAAGTCATTCAGGAAGGTCACAGCTTCCTTTCCCTTTTCAGAGCAGAGGTCACTCAACGCCATAGTTGGCGTTCGAGATGTCATGAGGGAAAACCACTTGAACAGCTGGTCCACAAACCATGCTGTCGTTAGGGCCTCTTCGTCTATTTTGCCCTGCTCGACCAGAAGCCGTAGGGCAGATGCTACTGCATGGTTAAATACAGCATATGCTGTGCCTACATTCATTTTTTTCATAATGACTTGGATTTAAATGTTTTAACTTCAGGCGTGGAGCAAGCTTCAGGCTATGCTTCTCGTCAATCTCGCATAGCTGCTCTAGGTACATGATGGAGACCTGCAGAAGAAGCAAATGATCATGGTCGATTTACATGTGTAGGCTAATGTAGCATTTTGTATGTTTGCAGGTGCTTGCCTCTCATGTAATGCCCTCACAATGGGACTCTTGAGTTATCTGAATAAATAAATAAAACTGTAAAACCATATTTGTATTTATTTGAGCTGAATCCTATACATGCATCACACTGAAGTATGCATCACACTTCATTGCAGATGCAAAAGTCGCAACATTTTTCAAATAATTAAAATCCATTGTGCACGCTGTGTGGTGAACAGCAATAAAAGACTGTGTGAGACTTATACAGCAACTTACCTCATTGGATGGCAACTTGTTCTTCCGCACCGTGTCGTCGTCTAGAAGAATTTTTTGTTGCCGAACCAGGTGCCCGCGCAAGTTCTTCAGCAGGTGGGGTGCGTCCGCAAGGAAATGGAGGCTTCGGTTGTTTCCACATGGATGGGGGCAGGTGGTCCTTGGACGACCATACTTAGTGGCCATGATTCCACGCAGCCTCCAGATGGCTTGATTTCCTCCACCCATATCTGACGTAATGCAGTCCACCGATAGGCCGATGCTTTCACAGCGCCTGATGATTTCAAATAGCAAGTCCAGTACTTTGGCTGCATCAAAGGATTCAGCTGAAATGAAAATAAAATGCTGAAACCTTTCATTTATTTTTTGCACATTTTACTCATAGGGATATGCATACTGATGCTGCATTTATTGCATTATGCTGCTATTAGTGGTGCCTCTCACCCGCTCCACACTTGGCTGGCACACAGGCAACATGGCAGGGCACAAGGCCAAGTCGATAACCACTTTCTTGAAGCCTTGCTTCATTTTTTCATGCTATCTTCGTTCACTCATCAGCCGCTTAGGAGGTTTAGCAAGCAAGTAAACTAAGTACCAGCGATGACATGTCACCAGTAGTCGTGCCAAGGATGCTGCTTTAGTTGTGCGAGACATCACTTCGTATACCTATGTAACAGTCTATACAGTACGGACAACTCATTTCGGCTTTATTCTATGGGTTGTCATTGCCTGCGACACTAGATGGTCTTACCCAACATCAACTGCACTTTCTGTAAACCTGCCCTGTGCATTAACTCGCTACCATCCAAGAAAAAGTAGGCAGTTCAGTAAAGATTCTAGGAGGAACGTTGCCACTCCATGTTACACATCACCGGCATGCAACTCTTTAGGAATTGGCCAAACAGTCCCTGCAGTTATGCACATATGAAAAGTGATAACATTGTGTTCCCAACTTTACATGAAAATTCACTTAACACTTTAACTTCCAACTGCTACTTACCTGTGAAATGATACGCGACAGTCTGCTTCCATCTTGATGCAATTCCACCAAGCATGAAAACCATTGCATGTGTGGCCAGTACAGGTTCTGCACTTGGGTCTGAGGAAGGAAGAGTGGGGCGGCCTGAAGAATATTTCAAGAATGCTTATTTGGGGCATAGCAGTGCAGAGCTGTCCAGCATACATTATAAAGTAAGCATGCAGTGTGTTTTATTAGCACAGGAAAGCACCAAAAATAGAATCAAAACAAATATTGCTGAGTTGGGTTTAGTAGCACATAAGCATCTAAGCCTGTCATGCAGCAAGCTTAAGCAAATTAAGTTGGACACCACTTTGATAGCTTTGTTTATCAGGTATAATAGGTTTCATCTAAAACTACACAAATATAAGGTATTCCAGGGATGCTTGAACGGCTTTCTGTGTGTACCTATACACACACATTTAGTCATTAACCCTTAGATATTGAAATTAGTGCAGTAAAAAAATTAGCTGCATTTCATTTTTGTTTCCACACTGATAAATTAAGTATCACATGCCAGTGCTCATTACTGCATTGGTTTTAGCTGCAAGAGAACTACACTGCCTGATATGTAAACAACAGGCAGCATTTGTTTTTGATGAAGCCTTACCTATGACGGAGTGTGTTGTAATATCATAGTCCAAACCAGGTGTCAGTTGGATTTCGTCCAGCATTAGAACCGCATAACGCTCTTCATTGTGGAATGTTGCCACTTTTGATGCCAAAGCTGGAAACACTTCTTCAAGAATACCTAGAATGGCAAAAAAAGAGCCTTTTATTATGTTTGATAGCTTTAACATTAGTTCAAGGGTATTGTAGAGAGCATAATTACAGTGTATCTTTGCTGAAAAACATGCATGCTGGAATGATCACTGCTAGTTTTCTTTGAAATTCAAAATTACAAGCTTCAGCCCAGTGTTTCAAACAACCTCCCTTGTGAATATCAGAGCATTTATAAAATTTTTTCTAAAAAGATGAGTGCAAGCCTTCTGCTGCCGCCTAATATTTGTAGCAGTACTTGCTATGTGATCATCGGTGACGTCAATAGCTAGTCCTGAGTTGCACCTGCAATTCGGAAAATGTTATTATAGAGCTGCAAACATTGCTGCATACCTGGGGTAAACTTGATGTCTTCAATATGCTTCTGTAGTGTGCGTTCAGCAGGGAGCGGCCAGCCATTACCTCTCAGGTACTCATAACCTCTTCCCCCACAGGCAAGTCTGACCTTCAGAGACTTCTGAATTGTCTTCTGAGTCCATGATGACCCTCTCATTGTTCCCTTTTGCAGGACACGGAGCTGGTCTTCTGCAAGAAGTCCATTAAAAGAACTTCTCAGGGCGTCACACTCCATTTCCGCCCTTGCACGCTTTCTTCTTTCCAAGTTAAGTTGGCGTTTCAGTACGTCAACTTCACTGAACATGTTGGGAGGTGCATCCTCTTGAATATCAGAGATTATGGGCACTTCTGTTGCCACATCAGCAGATTCATCATGATCATGTGGCTCTTTTGAAGACTTGAGTCCATCTGCTATGCTGTCAGCAGCTGCAAAAGTTTTCATAGCAATTTTTTGGTTTCCAACACTTTTTGTACCAACATATCCAACTGCATTACTTGTAGTGCTACACTTAAAAGGGCAGTGTTAATGAAATAATTGATGTTCCTCTGTTTGGTCACCGTATCAAGCCACGATTCAGATCGTAAAAAAGTTAGAAGATCAATACCAGTTACATTCAAGTACGAAATTGTCCATTTTGCATTACATGTGGCTACATGATAACTGACCGACAAAGCACTGCTGCAGTGTATGTATGAAAAACACATTTTGATTAGGGGGAACATTACCTATTAGCAAGTTTTCCTCTTCAGGTTCAGCCTGTTCTTCAGCCAAGTTGTTTGCTGGTGAATTAGGAAGGCGGGCGAATGGTGGCTTTCTGATTTTTTTTTGACACACGGTGAGAAAAAATACTTGGCACAGCTTTGTGCTTTAGCCTCTTCTTCCCATCCACTCTAGCCTTCTCAAAGTCTTCTGCACAAAGGTGGTCCTGCAAATGTTGTATGGTTAGAAGTGTGATGCTGGTCACCCAAACGCTGGGCTGCCCAAGGAGGCTCCCAGGGCTTTTTGAATGAAGCTTTGTTTCAGACATGTGAAACAAGAAAAACATGGAAGATAGCTGCAACAACAAGTTCAAAGACCAACTCAAGAGACAGAGAATACGTTAAAAAGGTTTAGAAGTTTACGCAACTAAAATAGCTCATTTGGGTGCAAACGCGCACGTGGCCGCAAACACGCAGCTTTAAGGATTGCTAACATTTAACTCATTTCTATTTTTCTACCCATGCCAACACAACTGCACAGAAAGCGGCCGTTATGCAGACGCATGACATGCACTGACGATGTTTTTATTGACTGTGATCGTCATGGTCTGCGAAAAACAATTAGGTGCCATGGATCGAGTGACTCGAGGCGAGAGCGCGCTCACGTGGAGAAATCATGCGAGTACGTGGTGCACGTGAGGACGCGGAATTCTCGCGTGGCAAGTGGACTCTAGACAAGTGTTCCTTCGCGTGCCACGAGCACGGAATAATCGCGTGCGATGAGCAACAAACGCGAGCACGTGTACCCGCGTCAAGAGTGCGAGGCGCTAACGATCCCTGCAATGAACTCCTATTTTCGTAGCATCGCTAACACCGCGTGCACTTCGCTTAAATATCTTCTAAAACAGTGCCGAAAAGCACAAACAAGGTGTACTTACCTCGCACACGCGGGTGTTTTTCGTAGGCTTGAAGTTCTCCCGACCGATTCTGTGTAGCCACGCAGAACGACGCTCTCGGTCATTTTTCCCGGTCGGAATCGAGAAAAACGTCTTTCCAGACTCGGTTCGGTTGATGCATCCGAAGGCGCAGCAGCCAGGCATGATTCCTTGCAGTCAAACAGGAGTGCGACAATCAGAAAACAAGAATCGTAGGGGACCTGCGATGTCTGCGCTCTAACTCAGCCGGCCCGCCCGGCGCTTGGAAGGTATATGGCAGCCCAAGGTCTCGTGGTACGGTTGGGCCAATGAACGCGTCGGCGGCGAGGGGCAAACGAATGCGGTACTCTGAAGTTTTTCCAGTGACTCTAGCTGCCGCAGCCGTCGTAGCCACCACGCGCTGACTCCGTCGTCTGACCGTGAAACCGAGTGACGTCACGCGGAGCGCAGGTGGTCGCTGCTGCCGCAGCCGTCGTCGCCGCCGCGCGCTGCCTCCATCGTCTGACCTTTCGCCATGGGAGGAGAAGAAGACCCAGAAGTGATAGCGTGGGAGTTGGCTCAAAAGCAGCGAAGATATGAAAAGTGCAAGACTAGACAAGCGGCTGAAACGCCAGAATCACGAGAGGCACGCCTTGCTAAACGGCGGCAAAAGGACGCTGAATTGCGCCGTTTGGCTGCATCAATTGAGAGTGGCCAGGTGAGCGAAGACTGTACTTCGGGAGACGTCGAGCGGTTTCGAAGAAAGAATGAAAAGGCCAGAGCTAAACGAGCAACCGAAACACCCAAGCAACCCTTCCCTCTCGAGCAGAGGCTTCCCTCTGCGGCCCCGTGTTGCCAATCATCCCGGCTACAGCCTATATTACAGCATCTAGATTTCGGCGACGTGCGTTTTTAAGCACGCAAGGCACATCACTTTTAACATCGGCGGGTTATGAGCACCTTAAATATTATTGGAACAGGAAAATTTGTTGCTCTCGGCAGCTTGAAGTATCACTGACGAGGCTGCGCTGCCGCATCCCCCCTCTAAATTTCTATTTACACAAGTCGGGTTTGGCGCTCTCTCCCCTTTGTGCATTTTGCCGTGAGCCTGAATCTATTGAACATTTTTGGCTGTAGTGTCGCCGATTCAACTCTCTGAGAAAAAGGTTGCTGGAGGAGCCCTTGCAGCATTTTGGCCTTAATTTGAGCAGTCCGCTCTTGCTATCATTTGGCGCCACCACATTTGGGTTCAGCCACAGATCTGTTTGTACCGCTGTACTAAATTTCCTGATAGAATCTCACCGACTGCCTTGCTAAGTGTTCCAACCTTTTCTTTTCTATCAATTATTCCATTTTGACTAACTCATTAATATTTAATCCCTCTATTTATTATTATTCTTAAAATTTTAAAATCAAAACACTCATCCCTTTTCTGATCATGACGAAAATTTCACCGGTGTTGCGCTCCCACGTGCTTTTCCTGCGTTCAGGTGAATAGCCACCCGATTCTTGGCCGATCCCCCAGTGTGGGTATGTGCCATCTTTTGATAGGCTAACAACAACAACAACTACACAGACATGTTGAAACTCGGTGAAAGTGCCAGCGCGACCAAGGTCTTTACGACAGACTTTGTGGACAACCCGTTCGGCCACGTGTGTGACGTTTGTGAAAGACTATGGCATATGCGAGATCTTAGACCGGTAAGTGATGCCATGCGGCAGACATTGAGCTTAGCATCTGTTCAGTTGAGTGAAACCGTGGCTAGGGTGTGTTGCCAAAGAATACAGTGGACGATGTTGTGCGATTGGTGTCGAGTGCTTTACCAAGCCAAATGGATAATGAACTGTGTGTGGTTGCTGGAGACTTTAACCGTACTTCGTCAACTCCAGATGCGCCTTTCAAAGGCTGCTTTTACTTGGACTTGGTCACGTCTCCCATTGAGCCCACTACACTATGGGGGGCAACTATAGACCTTGTCTATCAGAGACAGGGTGTGCGTTTTGTATACTGCGTAGCAGCCACAAGCACAGCTGCTTGCTACTACTCTGATCACCGGGCCATCTTTATGGCTTTACAGAAAGTGCAAGGCATTGTGTCCATTGAAGAAGAATTATAGAGATTTTAATAGCCGTGTTTAACGATTGTACAAGCTTTGTATACCTAAGCCAACACGTTTTGGAAAAGCTAGAAACGTATACCCAAACTGTAACCGTATGTATGAAAGATTAAGCTAAACCACGAGCATCGCCACGAAGCTTTTCGCTTCGAGATATCCAGGCTTAACACTTTAGCTAAGCCTAAGCCCAACTTTTTTTTATGACATCTGCATTTCTATTAGCTTTATTCATTACGTGTTTTTCGTGCTCTGCAAGACACTCAGCATCATTACTTATCCACACCCCCAGATATCCGGAGTGAGGTCAGCGCAGACCAGCGGAAGCACTGTCGCACTATCTCCAGGAAATGACGGAAGGTCACCGCCCTTGGTGTTGACGGCACATATGCTGATATCGGTGGCAAGTGGTCGTGACTACGCAATCCAGGGAGGGGGCCTGCAAATGTAAAAAAATGCCTGTAGCTGCTGCACTCTTCGCTGCCACTGCTTCTGTGATTGCATGAATTCGGTAAACAGAAAATGAAGATCTCATGGCTAAACTCAACACCATCACCGGAAAAAATTGGCGGTGGTTTAGCTCTCGATAAACCTGGAGTGACGCGATAGCTACACCTGGCCAAGTAGAACTTGCTCAGTTGAACTGCAAAGTCAGTCTTTCGCCGCTCCGTTTCGCTGGGCGTTCCTTCTATCTTCGTCCAACTTGACACGGCGCATGCGCGCAGCTGTTGCAGCTCGGTTTCGCCGGCGCGCCGCGCGGCCGGCAGCAGCAGCTGCTCCGCACTACGTGACCAACCACGTGGCTGGTCACATGACCAACCGCGTGAGGAACCACTTGATCAGCCAAGGCACCGCGCTGCCGGCAGCTGCTCCTCACCACGTGACCAACCACGTGACCAGCCACGTGACCGTGGCCGCGCTGAAGGCTCGAAATGCTACCGTATTGTAGCTCTCGCTACAAAATTAAACTGCCACTGCTCAGTGATCAAGATGTGAATACAATTATTCGCTTTCCAGCTAGACGTGATAAGCTTGGCATTATCTTCCGGTTCGCAAACCAAAGCGCCAGGGACATCTGGTGGGTGAATCGGAATGATGTGGTCGCTGCTAGAAGCGAAACACTTCTGCTCGAAAATCTGACTAAAAGAAAAAAACTCGAAAGACGTCAAAGAATGGACCAAGGTGCATAGTCAGAAATATGTGTGGCACGTGAGCGACGAAATATTACTGAAGAAGTCTAAATGCATGTCAACAATTCCCATCACCAAAGCGTCGGACGTTATTCAGTTCACTAAAAGCTATGCTCGCATCGCATGACAAGCGCTGAACCCATGCATTCTTCGGAATGAATGTAAAAGCTTCGAAACCCACCGCTGGCAACCCGGAGGTCAAAATGTGCCCGAGCGCGCCCGGCTTCCTCTGGAGTGTGCGGGGAAGAGGCTCCTCAAACCCGCTGCGTCCTTACGGGGGCAAAACTAGTTTTGAACTCCATCAGAATGCCTAAGTGGTTCGTAATTAAATTGATAGTTGACAGGTTCCACGGAGGTTTGTGAGTTAAGAAGTTTAAATGTGTTCGCTCTACGAGTGTTCAGCACATGAGAATGAGTCTTAATCTTCGAAGAGAGTTCGGCACTGCGCCAACAGTATTTTCAAAAATCTCAGATTTTTCAAATTGGCTGGAATGTCTTTTTCAAATGCTCTGTCAATTAAAACAGATTCACATTTATCTGCTTTACTTCAATGCTGCTGCGTGTCCTTTGATGTTATTACTATCTCTGAAACATGGTGCACAAGCACAATAGTCGTTCCTTGCTTAGGCAGCTACCAAACTCGGTTCAAACCGTGTTTCTGGTCGCGGTGGTGGCGTATTTGTTTTGCCTTAAAAAGCATTGCGGCCTTAGTTACTACCTGTGTTCACTGCATCTGCATATTAAAGGGTGGTTTACTGGGTCCCCGGTAGCGCGGGCAACTAAGACTCTTGCAGAATTAATCGATGAAGCTACGAGGCGAGAGACCAAGCTACAAGCAGCAGTTCTCCAGCAAGTGTCAGACAGCCGCCTTAAGAGCTTCCCACTGCTTCCCCGTCGGTATCAGCCGCGCATCTCCCTGCAGGGTACGTATTGAACACCGGTGCATCACGTACTGCAGAGCGGGGAGTTACTGCTTTGTATAATCCCTCCCATCTGCACCTCAACTCCCGCGCGACATATGCCGCGGATACGTGCACCCCCCCCCCCCCCCCCCCCCACCAATGCTTCCCTTCCACTCGTTCCCACATTGAAAAAAATTTGGAGGACGGTGAAGCTTCGGCTTCAAGAACAGGACTCGACAGCGTGTTGCAGCATTGCCAAGGAATCGACGGGACGCCATCGTCCTTCGGCGCGAGCCCCTTGCCCGGACTATTTAAAGAAAGGAAACATATCTTGGTGGGCGCCCGAACCGCGCCGTAAGGCAAGGAAAATGAAAATAAAATTTTTAAGGAAAGGGAAGGACGCCTGTCTCACAAACCTCGGTGGACACCCGAACCGGGCCGTATGAGAAGGAAATTGAAAGGAAAATTGGTTTTAAGGAAAGGAAATGACGCCTGTCTCACAATTCTCGCTGAACGCCCGTACCACGCCGTAAGGCAAGGAAAACCCCTTCCCTTACGGCGCGGTTCAGGTGTCCACCGAAATGCACCATTTTTCGCTCACAGCCAAAAACGCCGACGACACCGGCTTTTCTGCGACACGAGCTCCTTAACGCTGTCGCGTTAATATAGATGCCTTGCACGTGTCGTCACTTCCGGCCACATCAACAGCTAGCGGCCATGCTGCCGAACCATTCGCTTCGTCCGCGCGCGTGCGTCCGCTCCGTAGACCCGTGACACCGGACCGCTCCCGAGACGCTTTGAATTGTTCTTACATATTCGGACGCGATGCCTCCTCCTCAGAGGAATGAGCCGTTCAGTGCGAGTTATTTCTCTGAACTTGTTGGATCTGCGCGCGTACGCTATGAAGGAAAAGTGCAAATGTGCGACGGTAGGGACCCGTACACGCTGAGGCTGGGTGTTGATACAACGATGGACGCTGATGTGTTACCTGCAGTGACTCACGGGAATATCGCGAACTATTTAGTGTACTCCTCTAGCTTTGTTACATTAGAAGAAATGAAAGCATGTAAATCATTAGAGGCGCATAACTATTTCACCAGCGGGTAGGTGAGAAGCCTATCTGTGGTGCGCCTACAAGACGAGAAGGTGCTTCTGCTCGCAGAGGTAAGCTCAAGGAACCTTTCTGGCATGTTTCACAGTGAGCATACGCAAAAAAATGACCATTGGAATTTATGCAAATGAAAAATAAACCGTGCTTCTGCCTGTGGCGGCAGCGCTTAGTGACAGGAAAATTTCAGACGTCTGCGTAGGGAAATTTGCGGAGCATGGCGATTAGTAGAAGTTTCACTGGAAAAAATGCAGTGATGAAGAAGATAAACTATGCCTCTCCGCTTACAATGCTGGAGCACTGAAAATTTGTTCTGTCCGAGACCACTTTGTCTGGTGTGCATATGCCCATTTTGTGCAAACAAAAAATGTGCACTGTTATGTACAACTTCACAACATTTTCGCAGGTCAACCATTCCCAACGGCTCAGCGACCACCCACTTAAAGCCTGGATCTTATGCAAGACAAATGGCACTGTGCTTGTTGCCCATTGCGCCTGCATGGCAGGTACAGGCGAGACATGCTCGCATGTTGGAGCTTGTCTCTTTGCTGCGGAAACTGCAGTGCGTACCAGGAACTCAGTTTCATGCACCCAGAAAGAAATCATCTGGCTGCCAGCCTATGTTGAAAAGGTGCAGTTTAAACGGCTGAGAGATATCAGCTTCACTTCGTCGAGAGGGCGTAAAGAGCAGATTGATGGCACATGTGCTGAATGTCAGCAGAAGAGGAGGAGGTTGGAAATCCCAGGACCTTCTTCAGAAGAGTTGAACGCACTTTATGATGACATCGGAAAAGATGGTGCAGTGCCAGCGCTTTTTTCTGTGCTTGATGATTGATGTGATGTGTTCCAGGAACCAGTTAAAAAGCCAGCAGCACGCCTAAGAAATCTGTTCACTGACGATGCGTTAGGCGACAGCTACGACGTGCTCGTGAGCAAAGCAAGAGAGCTCATGTCTTCTTTAACCATTTCAGAGGGCACTGTAAAGGAAGTAGAGTCATTAACGAAGCAGCAGAGTGACTCTCCACATTGGTTCCTTTACAGAGCGGGAAGAATAACTGCTTCTTTAATGAAGAAAGCATGTCACACTAAAGTAGCAAATCCTAGTGTGTCCCTAATCAAAGAGATTTGCTATCCAGAAGCCCAAACTATGAAAGTGCCAGCTATCATGTGGGGTAGGAATCATGAGAAGGATGCCTTAGCAGCTTATGCAAATAGTGAAGGCACAAAACATGACAATTTCAAATTGTCAAAGTCAGGCCTGCACATCAGCACTAGGTACCCTTTTGCTGGGGCTACACCAGATGCTCTGGTCTCGTGTAGCTGCTGCGGAAAAGGTGTGGCAGAGTTTAAATGCCCATACGTGCTTAGGAATGCAACTGCATTCATTGATGAAAACACGTGCCCGACTGAAGTTAATGGGATCATGCAGCTTCAGAAAAGCCATGCATATTATTATAAAGTGCAGAGACAGATGGCTGTGTGCCAAGTGAAGTATTGTGACTGTAATTTGGGCACGGAGTTTTCACATAGAACGCATCAAGTGGGATGAAGATTTCTGTGAAAACATCTCAATTTCAGAAAGGTTCTTTGTGAATGCAGTGCTCCCTGAACTGTATGCCAAGTATTTCACCAGGCAGAAGGACAGCGTTGGCACAACTGCATTGTGTAAACAGGGGTATTGTTATTGTAATGGACCAGAGACTGGCAAAATGGTTGCTTGTGACAGTGAAGCCTGCGTGTACAAATGGTTCCATTTTTCTTGCGTCGGACTGACCTGAGCACCTAAAACTAAGCAGCGGTACTGCCCACAGTGCAGAGGAGGTGAAGAGAAACAGCGTGCTTAATTTTGGTTTTATTGCATAGGGTAGTGGTGGTAGCAGATGCTTCAGTGTGCTTCAAACTGCGTCCAACTTCTATGCATCTCTACAGCGGATGTTTATTTCTCCTTTCCTCTGTAATACATATGTGTACTGTTATCATAAAAGCTCAGTGCATTATAACCTGTGCCCAGTTGCACTTCCCATGTGTTGCTTTGTTTGGGAAATACTGTCTGTCTGGGTTTATGGAGCTGTTGATAGCAGATCAGTGCAAGCCTAACCATACCAATACCGTACAACAGTTGCTGTCTATAAGTGTTTTGAAACTGCAGCCAAAACAAGCAAATATGTAGCTTCGTAGCCTTTCACTTCCTTGCATCAAAGAGCTATCCACTGATTCCGCAACTCCATGTACGGTACGAAAAGGGCAGGTATGATACATTAACACATGATGTTTGCTTTAAAATTTGAGCATTGTTCTTGACAGTATAACTTGTCATATCCTAAGCATCCTTTAACATGCACCGAACAGCAAACAGGGTTTTTAGTGCATTAGCCCACTCAACATTCTTGACAGTACAACTCGTCATACCCGAGGTTTTCTTTAACGTGCACTGAACAGCACACGGGCATTTTTTGTGTGTTATCCATGCCAACCACTGGCATCCAACTGTTCAGTTGACCCAAAGTCTGCGTAATAAAAAGCTTTGAAGTCTTGCACGAGCTTGTCTACCACTCTGAGCAGAACCTATTGAACTCATTGAAGTTTTCACATATGAACTGTACACACATGACAATGTTTGACGATTGAATGGTTTATTACAAATACACAAATGCAAATACGGAAAGAAAGGAATGTTTGAGGATGAAGTAGTTTATTACAAATACAAAAATGTAAATACAGAAGGAAAGGGTACTTGTCGGTCATGGCAACTGCTAAAATTAATTCTAAACACCTGATCTGCAGCTTACAAAAATATAAGGGCAGGGAAGAACCACATATACCACCAGAAATCCGTATACACATGCATTCCTCGTACAAACTGCAAACCATACCAAACCAGAGCATTATAGTGTGCTGTACTTGCTTACGCCCACACCTCTAAAAGTAGGCACAGTGATAACAAAAGTTTGTAGGATGCCAAATTCCAGAAAAATTTAGTTTTGTGTATTGAGGCAAAAAGCATGAGGAAATATGTATGCTCCATACCATGAGAAAATATCATTTGATTGGCTAGTGAGAGAAGGCACAAATAAATTATTTTCTGCTAATCTGCATCCCACAAACTTCTCTGTCCATGACCACATTCCTGCACTCGTGCATAAATCCCCAGTTATGGTGGGCACCCATAAACAGATTCGGGCACATTCTCTTTGCTCGGTTCCTTCAATGCTGCGACAATCGAAGGGCATAAATTGGACAGTGCGCAGCACACAGTCACAATTTTGTCGAGTGGAGTGATGCTGTCACCTTGTCGACATGTCACATAGTCAATCGGAAGGACAGACTTCAGCAGCAGAAACTTGTTCCTTATGAGTCCAATTACTCTTTCCACGTGAATACGTACATTAGCAAGCTTCCTTGTGCTTCCCACTTCTGCAGCCGACAGCTGTTTCTTGCCTTTTGTGTATGCTGGCAGATGTAGCCGGGCACGGTAGAAACCAACACTGTCTGCGACGTTAAACCCTCGATCTGCTAGAACAACGTCTCCAGGAAGCAAGTTGTCTAGGAGCCCGCAGTGTTCCGTGATATGTTTGTCACTTACTCGGCCTCCCCAGCCCTCTGAGATGAACGTGACAATACCCTGTGGGGCAATCCCTATCAAGTACTTTGCAGTGTTGCTGCCCTTGTAAGTCGACCACGTTTCACTCCTCGGCAAGTATGAGGACGGTCTCTCAATCTTGATTTCAAAACAGTCTATGATGACGGCCACATCACTGCCGAATGAATCATAGAATGCTTGCGGCATGGTGCGCTGCAGCGCACTTCGTTCGGGCCACATAACTTGAGACTTCAAGCGGCAGTGAGCTACATGAAGCCATTTGTCAAAAATGCGTGAGACGGTAGATTCAGACACATTGAATCTGAAGGCCAGGTCAGCATTCTGAAGATTTAGCTTGATCTTCATCAGGAAGAGCACAAATTCTTGAAACTTTGCCAGGCTGTTGTTCACACTGTGTGAAACAAATGGCTCTAGCATTTTGAAAATTGCAAGAAGCGTTGTGAAGCTTGCAATCCCTGTGTAGAATACTACCTTGGGCTCTGAACTTCTCAATGATTCTTCGGTCATCTCAAGCTGCACCTTTTCGGAACGTGTAGTGTACACGCAGTCGTTGAGTCTGATGCATTCTTGTTCTAATGCCCCAATGTCGCTCATGCCCATGTCTGTCTGCACATAAACACCTGGAAGAGAACGTTCGTCGTTTAGCGGTCGTGTGTAAGAAAGAGCCAGACTGCAGAACGACCGCGTAATTATTTCTTAAGTTAAGGCTATGACTGCATGGTGCAAGGCCGACTCACCTGTTTCTTCTCCGGCGCCGTCGACCTCCTCGGCCTGATGCGGCGATGGGGGAACATCGGGCACGGGTGCGGCGACGCCGCACGGCTCTTCCGACCCGGTCATCTCGGTCTCGGCACATCGTTTTCGCTGCCGTCGTTGCTGGCTGCGATCGTGGCGATCCGAGCCGACTGGCCTAGTGCTGTAACCGAGATGCAATGACGGGGCCCAGTCTGGGTTCGTGTTGTCAAACAAATCGGCTGGCGCCCCTGCAAATCAAAATCAGGTTTCAGTCCTTGCTTCCCACGTTTTCACTAACATTTACTTCACGGCACAAGCCTCTTACCTGTGGTAAAGTGCGCTCCGCACACACGGAAGTTGGGGTTGTCCGGGTCCAAGTCGGCTCGCTTAATTCGTGACAGCCACAGTGTGCGCCGATTTGTACTAAGCGTCTTTGAACGCTCGCACTTGTCTGCTATGATCCTCGGAATTCGGTAGAAATTTGTGTTCGTCGGCTTCTTCTTTCTCCTTGAGCTGTCGCTACGGTTTGAGCAGCCAACTATAGCGCACAAAACCATACTGAAGCTGTGGAGAGACGCAGACAAAAACGACACGAGCTGACAAATGCTTCCACACCGGCGGTAAGCTACGAGCGGAAAGGCGGCGGTGGTTCGACAGCATGGCCGACTGGCATACGATGGACACCGGATGTGACGTCGGTGCAAGGCATCTATAGTTCATCTTTAAACCGACTCCCTCGCCGCCCTTCAACCGCTTGAGGCTGTTCGACGCACATTCCAGATTACACTTTCAGATCAGGGGTGGTGCGCATACACTGCATTCGCGACCATGCTCACGATCCACATAACATTCAAGCGGATGCTATATGACTAACCTTGACACATCAGGTGACCCACCACCTTCCTCTCTTCTCCCAGATACGTTCCTGTCCCATGTTTCCGATTCCCAAATTCTGCGCCGGCGAATACGCGCTCACCCGCCGCAGTGGCTCAGTGGTTAGGGCGCTCGACTACTGATCCGGAGTTCCCGGGTTCGAACCCGACCGCGGCGGCTGCGTTTTTATGGAGGAAAAACGCTAAGGCGCCCGTGTGCTGTGCGATATCAGTGCACGTTAAAGATCCCCAGGTGGTCGAAATTATTCCGGAGCCCTCCACTACGGGCACCTCTTTCTTCTTTCACTCAAACCTTTATCCCTTCCCATACGGCGCGGTTCAGGTGTCCAACGATATATGAGACAGATACTGCGCCATTTCCTTTCCCCAAAAAACCAATTATTATTATTATTAATACGCGCTCTAATTCCTCCGTGTTCGCACCCTCTCCCCCGTAGTCTTACTCGGCAGAAGGAAGTATCCGTGCGTGGATTCGGGCTGGGGCGGCTCTGACCCCATCTGTCCATCATTGGTTACGTGAAGACCTACCAGCATCTGACAGGTGCCCTCACTGTGGCGCTGCACCGGACATTTGTGATGTGCGGCACTTGTGGACGCGCCCAGTGACGGCTATTAGAATATGGTTCCTCAGGGAGGTGGGCCTGTTGTGGAACTGCGAATGTGGCTATGTGAAGTGGACTATTAACAATCACTTCATCGGCAACCTCTGCTACTACTTCAGGGAAACTAGTCTTCACTCCTTTTATTAACTTCTAATATGTATTATGTGAAAATACTGAAAGATATCTATAACGAATGCAGAGCTGCCGCTGACCTTCACTAAGCCAGCAATAAAATTTCAATAAAGAAGGGTGTCAGGCACGGAGACACGACCTACCTCGCCAACGCTATTCACTGCCTGTTTAAAAAAGGTGTTCCGAGGCCTGGATTGGAGACAGCTGGAGATAATGAGTTAATAGAGGATACGTAATTCACGATAGGATGATGACATTGCCTTGCTAAATGACTCAGGCGATGAGATTCAAGGCATGATCAAAGAATTAGACATGCATAGCAGAAGGGTAGGTCTTAAGTTTAACATTCAGACGTTCAACAGCCTCGCAGGGGAACAGCAGTTCAGAGTTGGTAGTGAGGTGCTGGAAGTGGTAAGCGAAAACGTGTACTTAGGGCAGGTAGTGGCCGCTGATCGGAATCATGCGGGAAATAACCAGAAGAATAAGAATGGGGTGGGGCACATATGGCAGGTTCTCTCGGATCATGAATGGCAGTTTGCCAATCATGCCCAGCAATTCTGGACAAAAGCATTTTTGAACGGGAAACCATTTATGAGAGCAATTTTTTCATATAATGTAAGATTTCACTATAACAATCACCA
Source organism: Amblyomma americanum (assembly GCF_052857255.1). Classification (NCBI taxonomy): domain Eukaryota; kingdom Metazoa; phylum Arthropoda; class Arachnida; order Ixodida; family Ixodidae; genus Amblyomma; species Amblyomma americanum. The sequence goes on along the minus strand of NC_135499.1, from coordinate 38,777,323 downwards.
TATCTGCAGATCACCCGACGGCAGTCTTGAATTTTGCGTTTTCTATTAACGTGTTTGCTATTCTCAAAAGTTTTCCGTTTTGATTTTCTATAGGTGTCTTAACTGTTTCACGCGACCAATGGAAACACATTAAATAGAGATTTTGCTACATATCAGATGAATGGAGTTGGACCACTATCTTGAATATAACCGTAAAACTGTCTTACAATTTTCCAAATCAACAAAATTTTTGTCCGAAATTGCTGGACATGATCCCTCAAGGGAAATGTATACAACAGCTGTTTATTACCGGTACTTGATCACCAACGCGGAAGAAACGTGGAGGCTAACGAAAAGGTTTAGCTCAAGTTAAGGACAGCGTAGCGAGCTTTGGAAAGAAAAATGATAGGTGTAAGTTGAGACCGGAAGTGGGCAGAGTGGGTGAGGGAACAAACGCGGGTTGATGATACTTTAGTCGAAATCAAGGGAAATAAATAGGCTTCGGCAGGGCATGTAATGCGAAGGCAAGAAAACCTTCGGTCTTTAAGGGCAGTGACGTGGATTCCACGAGAATGCAAGCGTTGCCGGGGGTGGCAGAAAGTTAGGTTGGCGGATGAGCTGAAGTTTGCGGGGATATGGTGGCCGCAGCTGGAAAAGGGCACGATTAATAAGAGAGTCATATGAGAGGCCTTTGCCCTGCAGTGAGCGTAGTCAAGCTGACGAGGATGACGTGTCTGCGGTGAAGGAAGGAGCCAGCGTACGGCACTGCTCGGCATGTCGAGTAACTTCCGAAAAGGAGGTGTATTCCAAGCTGCCGGGTTGTAGGGTAGGACGGTGTCCAGATGAAAGAAGCCTTGTGCCCGAATAAAAGAAAGGGAAAAGCTGATCGTAGCTTGAGATGCAGTGTTGTATGCATAAGTAATGAACTGAAGAAGCTTATCCCCTAGAGCTTTAGAAGCGAATATAAATGACGAGCATGTCCTCAAGAGTCCGGTTGAATCTTTCAGTAAGGCAGTTGGTTTGGGGGGGGGGGGTTAGCAGTAGTGGTGAATTTAATTGTGTGGCACGCATCTATGAGCTCAAGAAAGTCAAGAAAAGACGCTCGCGACCATTGAGAGGTTCCCGAGGAACGTCGTGACGAAGAACGAAGTGATGAAGAATGCGACGTCGCGAGCACTAGCCGCAGGAAGGGTGGTGGTCTCGCCATAACGAGTGAGGTGGTCCACTGCGACAATGATCCATCGATTCCCAGCGGTTGTGAAAGGAAGTGGCCCCTACAGGTCAATTCCCACACGACCGAATGGACGAGCCCGGTTCGGTAATGGCTATAAAGGGTCAATCGAGGTGCAAGGAGTCACCTTCCGCTGCTGACGTACAGTGTAGGAGAGAACAAAGCGACAAACTACGTTATACATGCTGCGCCAATGGTACCTCTGGAGGAGTCGCTCTTGCGTTTTCGGCAAACCAGCGTGAGCAGCAGGAGGGCCTGTACGGTGATGCTCACAGATCTTGCACTGTAGATGTCGTGGAATCATCAGAAGACACTTCAACCACTTTGAAAAGTGTCATCGTCGATCTTCACATGAATGTTTGACCTTGTTAGTCTCAGGCACGGTGGAATCAACACGCTTGCAGAGATGAACCAGATCTTCAGCGTAGCTAGTGGAGGTTTCATCCTTATGATGAGTTGGGATACGCAAACTTTGCTTCTGCGCGCAGTCCGAAAACCTCTGCAAACATTCTCTTAAAAACATTCCAGGCGGGATTCTCGGCCTCGTGATTCCTAACCCAAAGGTTTGCTGCGTCGCCCAGTTAGAAGATGACATTATTGAGCTTCATGCGGTGGTCCCAGTTGTTATGGCGGCTCACGCTTTCGTACGAGGCCAACCGGTCTTCACTGTGCCCTGGTCACTGTGCCTGGTCCTGTGCACTGTGCCCGCTGCCGAGCGGCACCAGTGCAGGTGACGGGATGCGACGGGGCTGCGGGTTGTTTACTGCCCATTTTCGTGGATATTGGGATCTTGCGGTTGCGGCCCTCCTGGCTGGTCGTGTTGAAGTCTGACTCCGCAACCTCCACTAAATGAAAGGTGTTCTATTCGGACATGGGACTAAGACTGTGGCAGAAGTAATCGATGAAGCAATGAGGCGAAAGACCGGGTTACAAAGAGCAGTTCCGCAGCACGAGCGTCAGTCGGCTGTCTCAAAGGCGTAGTGGTCGTTGGGGCCGGTGGACGATCGTCTTCCTCTAATATGAATATGAAATTTTCTCCACATGTAAGGACAATATGATTTTTGTTGTTTGTTATCCTCCTCAGTGTTGTGCTGCAATTTATTTCGACTTCTTGAATCATAGTTTTGCAACGCTAATGACAACTCCTTAAGCTTGTGTTTCTTGGTGACATAAACACTAATTTATTAGCCTGAGATACTCACGCTAAAAATATAGACCTTCTGTTAAATGTCAGCGCGCTCTCCAATGAAATTTATTCACCAACGCGCTTTACCTCTTCATGCTCGTCATTACTAGACGTTTTCATTACAAACTTTAAAAGCGAGAATCCTAAAACTGGCATAACTCCTTCTGATATCAGTTACCATTTAGCCATTCTCCTCTCTATTATAAACAAAAAAAATAAGCCTAGATACTTAATACACTGTTTTCAGGTTATAACATGTGAAAATCTTCCTAAATTCAGGAATTCTTTAGAACAAGTCAATTAGACTATAAATGTGTAGAAAACAGAACACAACAAAGCGTATGAAAATTTGTAGACATCGTTAAATGTATCTATAAATAAATCGTTCCCTTAAAGACAGCAAAGCGCAATAATCTTGCCCATAAACCGTGGATTACACGTGACCTTATGAATAAAATTACTAAGAAGCATAAACTATATCAGAAATTTATCAAATCAAAAGAGGTCAATGATCTGAAAACGTTCGAAGTATACAGCTATCATGTGAACAAAGAACTTGAGCGAGCGAAAAAGGGGGCAAGCGTAGCAGAGGGCGACAGGAAGTTAGGAAAGAAGTGTGCTGGGACATTGTGGCCGCAGCTGGCAAAGGACAGGGTTAGACGGCGAGACATGAAAGGGGACTTTGCCCTGCAGCGGTTATAGTGAGGTTGATGTTGATGATGCTAACAAATTCAGGTTTACTGGAGGTCGGATGGAGATAATGTGGAAAGAAATCTTTTTTTTCTGTCAGTAGTCATCATGTCATCGCCCTGACTACACCCACTGCAGGGCAAAGCCATCTCCCACGCCTCTCCAATTAACCCTGTCCTTTGCCAGATGTGTCCACCCTATGCCTGCAAACTTCGTGAACTCATCCGCCCACCTAACCTTCTGCCGCCCTATGCTACGCTTGCCTTTTCTTAGAATCCTCTCCGTTACCCTCAAGGACCAGCGGTTATCTTGCCTTCGCAGTACATGCCCTTCCCAAGCCCATTTCTTCCACTTCATTTCGACTAGGATGTCATTAACATGCGTTTGTTCCCTCCCCCTCTCTGCCGGCTTCCGTTCTCTTAACGTTACACCTATCACTTTTCTTTGCATAGCTCGCTGCGTTGTCTTTGACTTGAGCTGAACCCTTTTCGTTATCCTCCACGTTTCTGTCCCGTAGGAGAGTACCGGTAATATACAGTTCTGGTACTTTTCTCTTGAGAATATTGGTAACCTGCTATGCATGATCTGAGAGAACCTGCTATATGCGCTCCACCCCATTCTTATCCTTCTAGCTATTTCCCTCTCATGATCAGGATCAGCTGTCACCACCTGCCCTAAGTAGACCTTTACCACTTCCAGTACCTCGTTGCCAATTGTGAACTGCTGTTCCCTTGCTAGACTGTTGAACATTACTTTGGTTTTCTGCACGTTAACATTTAGACACACCGTACTGCTCTGTCTAACTCATTGATCATGACTTGCAGTTCATCTCTTGAGTGACTCAGCAAAGCAATGTCATCAGCGAATCACAGATTTTTCAAGTATTCTCCATTAACTCTTATCCCCAACTGTTCCCAATTCAGGCCTCAGGATACCTTCTGTAAACATGCGGTGAAAAGCATTGGCAAGATTGTGTCTCCTTGCCTGACGCCCTTCCTTATTGGAATTTTATTGCTGACTTTATGGAGGACTATGGTAGCTGTACAGTTCTTACATATATCTTCCAGTATTTTGACATAAGGCTCACCTACACCCTGATCCCGCAATGCCTGTATGACTGCTGAGGTTTACACTGAGCCAAATACTTTCTCATAATCAATGAAGGCTATATACAGGGTTAGTTATATTCTGCGCATTTCTCTATCATCCGATTGATAGTGTGAATATGATCTATTGCGGAATGTCCTTTACGAAAGCATGCCTGATCATTTTGTTGATTAAAGTCTAAGGTTGCCCTGACTCTATTAGCGATTACCTTAGTAAACACTTTGTATTGAGCGGATAGTAAGCTGATTGGTCTGTAATTTTCCAAGTGCTTGGCGTCTCCTTTCTTATGAATTAAGATTATATTTGCGTTCTTCCAAGCTTCTGGCATGGTCGAGTTCACAAGGCATTGCGTATACAGGTTGGCTAGTTTTTCTAGCAGAATCTCCCCTCCGTCTTTCAACAGATCTGTGGTTAGCTGATCCTCACCAGCTGCTTTTCCCCTTTGCTTTGCTCCTAAGGCTTTCTTTATTTCCTCTTTCGTTACGGGCGGGATGGCGGATTGCTGTGTGCTTCTGTCTCTATCATTAACGTTCTTATTCCATTGGCTACTGTATAGATTTGTGTAGAACTCTGCGGCTACTTTAACTATCTTATCCTTATTGCTGATGACATTGCCCTCCTTGTCTCTTAACGCATACATCTGGTTTTTACTTGAGCCTAATTTCCTCTTCACCGCTCTTAGGCTACCTTCGTTGTTTAGAGCATGCTCGATTCTCTCCATATTAAACTTCCTTATGTCGGCTACCTTGCGCTTATTTATTAACTTCGATAGCTCTGCTAGCTCTGCTCGTTCTACTGTCAGTACGCATCATGAAATTAACGATATCAAGCTCAGCGGGGTTGAGACATCAGGACAATTAGGAAATAAATTCAGTGAGCATGTCATTCAACTGTCAAGCCCGCCATGCGTGCATAACGACCTCAGTAATATCCCTCTAAGACGGGAATCCATACTTTTCGACCGCGTTGAAGAACATGAATTGCTGTGTGTGTTTAAGCAACTTAACAATACCACAATGTAGATATTGACAGAATTCAGTTAAATCTCATTTTGTCCCTAATGTTGATGTTCGATACCTCACGCATGTTTTTAATTTGTATGTTGCTGACGGCGTCCTTTCTCCAAAATGCAGATTGTTCGTGTCTCTGTGATATATGAAAAAGGAGTCACAAAAAAAAAAACTAAGCAACGATAGACGTTTTTCTGTGCTCCCGTTATTCTCTAAATAACTTTAAAAACTACTACACAGACGTTTTCCAAAGTTTGAGAAAGAGCAACATATAATAACCGATTCACAGTATCGGTTTCGTAAGCACCATTCTACAGAGCATGCGCTATTAGATAGAAAGATTACATATTAAAACACCTTGATCAACATGCAATAGTTATCGCCATACTCATAGAGTTTACAAAGCCTTTTGATTTGTTGAATAATGAACTACAAATTGAAAACATGATTCTTACGGTTTCCGAGGTAACGAAGGATCTCTCATACTGTCTTACTTGAGTAACAGTAGACAAGCTGCCGTTATAAAGGGTATGTACCAGATGTAGAACCGCTTTGCCGAAATGATCATCAGGGGAGCATCGCTGGTGCTTTTCTTTAAGAAAATGGCGAATTTTAGGACCCATTTACAATAGTTACACAAAGATAAAGAAAAAAGCCGTGCATGGTCGCAATTGCTAGCACCCCGTTTCAAAGTGGATGCTCCTATCTTCCATCCATCCACCCATCCATCCTCATAAGTGGCTCCCCGTGTATGCGTGCCATCGGCAGTTAATAATGATATTGTGTACACATTTACCCCTGCGAAGTATATAATATATGGTCACGATACTCGTATCTTTTCTCCAGAGCCGGCGCAAATACTCTAGCAGATACAATGATTTCCGCACTCAGTAATTTGTTGTAACTGTGACAAAAAATGGCTTACAGGTTGATGTCAAGAAAACAAAAGCACTTATTTTTATATGAAAAACACGAAATTTACGGCAACAACAGACAGATGCTTAAATACGTCCATTTAAGTGTAATACCTTCCTTTAAGGCGCTGGGTGTTGTATGAAATGAAAAAAATGACGTGAGACGATTATGTCCATTTTATTGCCAGCAAACTTTCTATATTATTCGTTTAATTTATCGATATCGCCAGCCATTGCCAACAAAACCAATACTTACCGTATATCATTCGTTGTTTAGTCTTCGCCTTCATTGCAGTAATTTCGTATGGCGGGAAAACAGTAGAAGAAAACA